>NW_020799107.1:29818504-29885870 GCF_003259725.1 Athene cunicularia | reverse complement strand
TATCTTTTAGCGTCCCCAGCGCCGCGCCGGGGAGGCGGGCGGGAGCGGTGGTGCCGCCGTCTGCCCGCCGCGGAGTCCCCGCGGAAAGGAGCCCGCGCCCTCAGCAGGGGCTGAGCACCCGAGGCGTCGCTCGGCTGAGTGGGCAACACGGGGTTTTTAACGTTATTTTTGTCAACGACGTACTTTTGCTGAGCTGTCGAGTAGTTGGGAACAGCAGAATGCGAGGAGGGAAGGATGAGGGAGGTTTCTGGCACGTGTTGATTGTTTGGGATTCTTTTTAAATACTATTATTGTTATTATTCTCAGCAAAATTCTGTCTGTTCAGGCTTGGGTTTGCAAATACAGTGCTACCAGTGTGAGGAGTTCCAGCTAAATAACGACTGCTCTGCTCCAGAGTTCATCGTGAATTGTACAGTGAATGTTCAAGATATGTGTCAGAAAGAAGTAATGGAAAAAAGTTTTGGTAAGAATTTAATAATTATTCATCTGTTTATTTGTGTTGGATAGTATTTGTTGCTTTTGGCTCCACCCATTCCCAGTCTCCAGCTACAGATGAATATGGCATTCCAACCAAAAGAGACAAGATTCAGTTTCTTATACTTCTGAGTGACTTTGCAACTCAATAAAGTTAATCATTTCCCTTTAAAACTTGTGAAAACTGGGGGATGTGAGTGAAATGTTGATAAAGCTGTTAATACACAGTCTTATGGGTCTCAGATTTAGTTTCCCAGCACTGGGAAATTAATAACAACAAGTTAGTTTAATCTTATTACAGTTAATTACATGGGCTTTTTTCCCAAGAGATGGAAGAGCATTAAATTAGTAATTCCCTCCTTTCTTTTATTTACTCTAGCAATTCATATACTCTGAAGGTTCATCTTGAGGAAAGTGTATTCATCTTTGCTTTCATCCATAAAAGAAAACGTCAAGCAAAAGGGAGAGGGATAAAAAGAACATTTGTGGGAGCCTGGAGGGGGGAGAGAAGGCCACAAATGGATATATTTGCCATACTCATTTTCTAAGTCTAAAGAGACTTTTCCCTTACTGTAATTAATATTAAGTTAGCATATTTGGAGATAAGCGTGTTGAAGAGGAAACTAGCCGTGATTCTGTGTCTCGCCTCTCTTGTCTTTTGGGCTGTGCTATAAATTGTTGGGTTTTCATTCAGCACTAGTGAGAGCATTTGAGATTTCTTGGTTTTCAGACCACCACATTGCTTGATATCCATGAGTAGAAGACTACAGCTTTGTCAGGGACTTGAGGGCTGGGCGGGGTGGCGAGGCAGCGTGCCTGTGGGAGTTGGAGTCCACGCAGCATCCTGCCCTTGCTGCAGGCTGCTGCGAAGGCACCAGGCTATGACACCAGGCATGGCAAAGGGCCAGCCAGCAGGAGCTCCCCGCTGTGCCTCACCGCAGAGCTGAGCTCTCTATCAAGCCCTAGGCTGAAGGAGCAGAGGGCAGGTTGGGGCTTCAGAACCCTAATTTAAGGGAAAGCTGCTCTTGGGGACTGCCCATCTTGCAACTGAGGGCAGCGCTTCAGAGCGTGGAGTTTACAGGTGTGCAGGACTGTTCTGCTGTTAATACAAACCAAGCTGTAGTCTGTCCTTTCTCGGTGAGTCCTTCAGTAACAGCAGGATCCCTCTACCTAGCAAACCTGAGCAGCCATCTGTCCTGAATAGTAACATTGGTTCTTTGTGTTAGGCAACTACACATTTTTCAAGGTGCTTGTCAACGGGCTAGTTCTGCTTGTGCTGGTAGTTTCAGATCACGACATTAGGAATCGTAGAAAAATACTAAGAATTGCTGTTACCTATCAACAGGAGCTGAACTGCTGGTACTATCTTTCATCCTGGGTACACCATCCACAGTGACTAGATTTCTGTAAAATATTTAGAAGCTCTCCAGCGTAGAGAAAAATCTGTGCTTAAAGATTAGTCTCTTTCAAGCTATATGTTATTGGAGTATTTTATTTCAAGTTTACTTGGAAAGGGTGGTTGGGATGGGAGATAGTTAGAGCTTGCAAGGTACTTCTAAAGTCCAAGTATCCCTAAATGATTATTTGAAGGCTTTGCTATCTGCACACCACCGCTGCTGTAGTACTTTTAATAGATTTGAGTTGATGCTGTGGCAATTTGAAGGGCTGTAAGCATGGTATGTAGACATAGACAAAAAAATCAGTTTTCATTTAATTCTTAACAATTGTTTGGCATTTGTTGTTGTTTTTTTTAAGATATCTTCCCCGGTTCCTTCACTTTTTCATCTCAATATGACCTCAGACTGTACCAGCCTTCCAGAAACATGTCTATAATCTTCCCTTCAGGTGAATGTTAGAAAAGTGTTTGTCAGGTGAACCCCTTGCAGCTTGCAGTGCAGGCCCTCCGGGTCAGTGGGCTCGCACGTGGGCATACACAGCCCCGCGGGTCTGGCGAGAGGCGGCCGCTTGTGTGCTGCCTGTGCAGAGGGGGCGGTCAGTCACACATCTCCTCTCAGACTACCCAGCAAGACCACAGCCACAGGGTAACTGTGGCACACTGAAAATGCAAATTGGAACTGGTAAAAGATTTTAGACATACATTGATGCATAACTTGTCTTTATTTCCATGAAGAAATCAGTTTGTGATATAGTAAATAAGGAGGTCTTAAAAGAAACTTCTGTGTGGTTAATTTTGTGTGTGTGTGTGCGTGTGCAATTTTATATTGTCTCTGAGCAGATCCTTGGATTTTCCCTTTAGGAGGTAACTAGCATGCTGTGCATAGCAGGTACCACTGTTCTGTTTTATTTAATTTACTTCTATAAATGCAGTTCTTACTCATTTTAAGCTTAGAGATTGTAAATTTTAGCTAGTGAATAAATTTAAATTTTTAACCTAACTATTTCAAATTGAGTGAAATTTACATTGCAAGCTTAGTTTCTCTGTTATCCTCAGTCAATTCTAGAGAGGATTGGTTGTAAAACAGAGATGATTCAGTTCATCATCCTTTATTGTTTTTTTTTCCTAATTGATATTTAAATGTGTGCAATATAAATGCCTTATTCTCCCAAGTTTTATTTAATAATTCATTCTACTTCTACCAGTATATTTCATAACTTGATTCTTTTGGTTGTTGCTTATCACTGGAAGCTGAAATGTTTCAAATATTGATTTTAATTTATAATAGACTTGAGCTAGAATTTTTAACCCAGAATATGAAAGATGTGAATTTGCATTTATTTGACAGCACAATCTCATAATTAGAGTTTTTCCTCCTGACTAGATACAGTCAAAGGAGCATAATTTAAATTTTGTAGACTAACCCATTTGTGTCCTTAATAAAATATAACCGTGTCAGTAAGCCAAATGTTACAAGTTCTCCCGAACCATATTTAAAAGTTAAATGCAATATTTTGAGATAAAGTTCGTGGTCTGAATCACTAACCTATTGATGTAGTCACCCTTCCTTTGCAGTATGCATTAATCTGTGTGTTCATTTGGCTATCAAGGGGGTCACTGGCTTACATTCTGTGGTGTGCCTACATTGTAGTCCCCAGCATGTAGCCAGTGAGACTTTTTTCTCTTACATATTTGTTAGTGTGCACTGAGTTGTGGGATGACAGCTCTATGCTTCAGCTTCATTTCTGTATTAAACTTGCTTTCAACAACACAGTGGAGAATGACAACTCTGTGCAGTTTTTTACATTTAGGTTCCTTATGCCTGATTATAGTTGAACAAACCATTCCAGCTGCCATAAAGTTAGGGTTAGGGCTTTAAATATCACTGTGTTCCCTCAGAACATTATGTTAATTTCTGGAGAACCAGTCTCAGGACATACTTTTTGGCTTCAGGTGAGAAATAACAGCAGCATAGGCATGTTCCTAACACACGTCTTAAAAAGTGGCTGTTACTGTGACAGCCTCTGATGTGAGTAGCTAAGAATGCAGGTATTAGTCAGTAATATTTTGAATTAGATCAGCAGGCATGTTATCTCAGCTGTTTGTAGTATCAGGTAGAAATTTGCTCCGTTGCACAACTTTAAATAAATTGAGAATTGAGCAGTATGTAAGCGTATATCTGATTAAGTGATTATAGTATAATTCTGTCTCCCCTGCAAACATGCACTTTGCTATGGCAGTTTGCATTTCAGTTGCACTTTGGGGAGCTGTCAGGACACAGAATTACTGGAGACTCTGTCAAGTAAATGACAAAATATTTTTCTCACTTGTATTTAAAAATTTTGCTAGAAGTTTTATACTGTTATATTAACATTCTGTTCCAGTGGGAGATACAGGACAAGAGAGTATTTTGCCTGTAATGCAAAATCTTGCAAACTACTTCGTTAATTTTATCTTTAAAAAAAAAAAAAAAAAACAGTGCTTTTTTCCTTTAGAGGGAAGAATGGTGAGAATGGGAAGTGGCACTGAAGACTATAGCAAGTAATTTTTGTCCCACATAAATTAATGTAAAGGATACTTTTCTAGTGCATTCTTCAGCTGGATAAGCAGTTATTTGAAAACTGTGTAAATTAAATGTGTCATAAAGGACCAAAGTTCTTGCTTATAATAATTCCATTTGCAGCTACTTTGTGGAAATACTCATGGCAGATTCCCCTCTCCCACTCGTCTCTCTCCTTCCCATCTATGAACTGCTAACTTAGAAACATCAGTGCTCCTTTGGTTTTAGAATATATGTAGGAACAAAGAAATCCCACAGTATATTGGGATCAGATGAAACGTCTTGATGATATGTAGATGAGCATATAATGTGTATATGCTTTTATACATAGATCATAATGAAGTTTACCTTTTACTGAAGGCAAGCGATATCTGAGTGGAAAGGCTGATCTAAAACCTACTTAAATGTGAATAGATCAGAAAGGAATAAAGCATGAAGTCAATCAGCCCAGAAGGGTAGCCAGTCTAAATTTCTCAGAACTTTCTATAAGTGAACAACAATGTATCTTGTGCTCTTACATAGTTGTGAATGTACTTTGACAAACTTTTACTTTTGCAAGGGGGAAAAAAAAAAACAACACAGTAGCAAGACTGATAATTTTAAATGTCTCTCTCTGTAAAACCAAGATTGTTTATGAATTTTCCTTTGCAAGTGAATTGGAAAGCCTCATTTTTTCTATTAATCTACAATAAGAAACTTCTGTTATTTGTTTGGCTTACAATGGTCCCTTTAATGTATTTACATAGTATATAATCCTGCAGTGTAATTAAAGCAATTGCTGTAATTGTGTGCTTAACAGTAGTGCGTGGGAACATCATGAACAAGATCATGACCTCACTGTTGAATTACAATTTTATTTATTTATTTATCTAGCTCTTCTCAGTATTGGTTTCCCAGTCATTTGTTTTATCAGGCAGAGGAAAACAGTGTCTAAGTTGCCCTACAGTAAATTTTTTACCGGTGATTATTACTTTTTTATCTTTCTGTGTTGCTGCCATGATTCGTTGCTTTGTGTATAGCTCTACGGATTACAGAAGCACATACATTCTTTTGTTCTCGTGTATAGCATCCATTAGTACTAATACTAATTGCATACTTGTATCAAGGGGAAATTATACTCTGGTGTACATTTATTGACAAAATGATTAAAACAGCAAACAAAGTTTAACGTCTTCAGAATCACTGTAGGCATTAAAGTTTTATAGGTAATAGCTGCAACCCCACTGTCCATTTAGAAACAGTAAGAAACTTACACTGAGCTGGAAGTGGGTTTTTTTAATCTTTATTTTCTTCTGCACTGTCTTTTTTTTTTTTTTTTTAGTCGAAGCATATCAACATAAAAGAACTTCTGATTTTTTTTAATCAAAGTACAGCCTAATACAATAATTCTTTACTAACAGTTAAAAAAATGAAGAAGAACTTGGCATGTGACAGTTGTTACCTATAACATGGTATCTGCTGCTACCAGATGCCCAATGAAATGAAGAAATAGTAACAAGAAGTGAAAACAAAGTAACAAGGCTGTAACAAACAAGGTCGGGTCACAGCTCTGGTGGATCAGGGAAGAGCAACCAACATCATTTACCTGGACTTGTGCAAAGCATGTGACACAGTTGCACGACACCCTTGTCTCTAAACTGGAGAGACATGGATTTGATGGATGGATCACTCAGGGGATAAGGAACTGGCTGGGGGGGTCACACTCAAGGAGTTGTGGTCAAGACCTCGATGTCCAAGTGGAGAGCAGTGACGAGTGACGTTCCTCAGGGGTCGGTGCTGGGACGGGCGCTGTTTAACATCTTTGTTGGTGACATGGACAGTGGGATCGAGGCGCCCTCACCAAGTTTGCTGATGACACGGAGCTGTGTGGTGCTGTCGACACTCTGGAGGGAAGGGATGTGCCATCCAGAGGGACCTGGACAGGCTGGAGAGGTGGGACCGTGCAAACCTCATGGAGTTCAACAAAGCCAAGGGCAAGGTCCTGCCCATGGGTTGGGGCAATCCCCAGCACAAATCCAGGCTGGGCCAAGAGGGGATTGAGAGCAGCCCTGAGGAGAAGGACTGGGGTTGTTAGTGGATGGAAAACTGACTGTGAGCCAGCAATGTGCACTCACAGCCCAGAAAGCCAACTGTGTCCTGGGCTGTATCCAGAGCAGTGTGGGCAGCAGGGGGAGGGAGGGGATTCTCCTCTACTCTGTTCTTGTGAGACCCCCCTGCAGTGCTGTGTCCAGCTCTGGGGGCACCAACAGAAGAAGGACATGGATCTGCTTGAGGGAGTCCAGAGTTGGCCACAAAGATGCTCAGGGGGCTGGAGCACCCCCCTGTGAGGACAGGCTGAGAGAGTTGGGGGTGTTCAGCCTGGAGAAGTCTCCAGGGAGACCTTTTAGTGGCCTCCCAGTACTTCAAGGGGCTACAGGAAAGCTGGGGAGGGACTCTGCATCAGGGGTGTAGGGATAGGACAAAGAGGTAATGGTTTTAAACTGGCAGAGGGTAAATTTAGATCAGATACAAGGAGGAAATTCTTTACTGTTGTCATGGCTTAAGCCCAGAGGGCAGCTGAGCTCTCTCACTCTTCCCCCTCTCCCCACTCCGTGGGATGGGGAGAAGAAAATAAAACAAAAGGCTTAGGGGTCAAGACAAGGACAGGGAGGGATGAGTCACCAATTATGGTCACAGGCAAAAGACAGACTCAGTTTGGGAAGAAGGAATATCAATTTAATTTGAAGACCACTGCTACCAGTAATGTATCAATCAGATCAGTGGGACGTACAACCACATCATAAAACACCTTGCCCCCACCCTTCCATTCTTCCTGAACTCAGGTTCACTCCCAATTTTTCTCCCTTCTCCCCGCCAACAGCTCAGGGTGGCGGGGAATGGGGGTTGTGGTCAGTTCCTCACCCGTTGTTTCTGCATCTCCTTCCTCCTCAGGGGAGGACTTCTCACACTCTTCCTTTGTTCCAGCATCGGGTCCCTCCCATGGCAGATAGTCCTCCACGCACTTCTTCAGTGTGCGTCCTTCCCATGGGCTGCAGCTCTTCCCAAAGTGCTCCAGCGTGGGTCCCTCCCATGGGGTGCAGCCCTTCCACTGACAAATTGCCCCAGCATGGGTTTCCCATGGAGTCCTGGCCTTCAGGCACATCTCCCTGCTCTGGCGTGTGGTCCCCCACGGGCTGCAGGTTGGCATCTGCTCCTCTGGTGACCCCCATGGGTGCAGGGCGCAGCCTGCCCTCTCACCGCAGGCTGGGGGCTCTGCTCTGGTGCACTTCCCTGCCGCCTCCTTTCTTCTGCTGACCTTGTTGTTTGCATAGGTATTTATTTCCCTTACCACTCCTCCTCTTCTCAGGTTCCCCTTCTTAAATACATTATCACAGAGGCACAGCCACCATTGCTAGTTGGCTTGGCCTTGGCCAGCAGTGGGTTGATTTGGAGCTGGGACAGCTTCGAGCAACTTCTCACAGGAGCTGCCCATGTAGCCCCTCCCCTGCTACCAAAACCCTCCACACACAAACCAACACAGCTGTGAGGGTGGTGAGACACTGGCACAGGTTTCCCAGAGCAGCTGTGGCTGCCCCCTCCCTGGCAGTGTCCAAGGCCAGGTTGGACGGGGCTTTGGGCAACCTGGGCTATTGGAAGGTGGCCCTGCCCATGGCAGGGGGGTGGGACTGGATGGGCTTTAAGTTCCCTTCCAACCCAAACCATTCTATGATTCTATGATAATCAATACTGCAAACATGCTGTTCCTTTCTGATGCTGAATAAAAGCGTTACAATTTATGTTGTTAAGTCCTACTGTATGCTGAAAACTTGGAGCTGTGGGTATATTACTGTTCAGAAATACTTTCTTAGATGCCAAAGCTGTTTTCTTACTAGTAAATTCTTTGCAGTCTTTGGGTTGCTCAGAAAACTTCCAGCCATATATGGGATGAACTGAGCTAAGTGTATCAGTTAAGGAGAAATTACAGACAGTATGTAGTAGGTTGCTGTTCTGGCTGCCTTTAAATATAGAAAAGCAACAGTGGAATGAACAGCTCAAGCAGTTGATGACTTGAAAGTCATATCAAAGATCCAAGTGCAGAAGTGATGACGGGCTGTATTATTTTAAGGAAGTTGTGGTATCTGGTCCAGTGAATTTCATTTTTCACAGGACATGGACAATAGCTTTTTATGTTATTTTATTTCTCAGACTTCTATGAAAGGTATACAAATGAATTTTGTGATGATACAGTGCCCACAGCCTGGTGTCTCTTAGACCTTCTTTAAGAGTTTCCTATTGCATTTCACACACAAATGAATCTGTGTTTCCAAAACCTTCTTGGGGCCTGTCTCTATCACATGTCTTAGCTCCCAGTGACCTTATCAAACCACTGGCAAGCGTGTTCTAATTAATCCAAACTGGTTTCATTCCCATCTGTCCTTCAGATATTTTTTTGAAAGCTTTATATAACCTATTTTGCTATAAAACCGATGAGTCTTTGAACACGGAAAAAGTAATACAAACCCCAGGCAAACTCTACTCTGAACTTGAACGAGCTGTAAAACTGTAAGCATGAAAATAGGTAACGATATAAAAGCTGAATGGATTTCAAAAGTACTTGCATGCAAGTGTAAACATGTGAGCCATTCCACTGAAATTGGTAAGGACATTAATTAGTAGGATGCAACAAGACTATTCACATGTAAAATTATTTATGGGACTTATTACACGGGTTTAACATTTGTAAAGGCAGAAGAACTGTGGCTTCCCAGTTCATTTCAATGGATAAGGATTGTCAAGAAAAATGCTGATACGGGATTCTGAAAATTAAGTCTAAATTCACCTCTCGTGCTGGATCAAGTATATTTAGATCTTGCTATCCAAGGCCATTTAGATCTTGATACCTTTGTATCAGGAAAGCACAGATGATAGAAGGCTGTGAGCCAGCTTTGTTGGAAAGATTGTATGTTTTAGTGCTTGACTGTAAATCCACATTAGTGAGCAGATAAATGAATAAGGACAATAGAAAATTAATAAGGACAGTAGAAACCAAAAGAATTAGCTATGCAGGTGAAAGTTGAGCTTTGACTTCTGGTTTGTTGCCTCCTGTGGGTTTAAAAACTACATTTGATAACACCACATTAGCAGCTGTACTTAACTTTCCCAGCCTATGCCTTTTTAAGAAGTTTAATGCCTTGCTTCTGCTTTGTGATGCTGCAAACAATGACAGATTCCTTTGTGTGGTTATTTATGTTATTAATAATGAAGTTTTGAATCATATTTCCAGTACCAGAATTAGAAGGTGTGATTTAGAGATACCATGCTAATCCAAACCCTTGTCCTCTGTTGGTCTACAATTGTCCGGTTTTCTTCTGAGATGATTTAATTTCTGCAAGATATCATGTCAGTTAGGGTCAGAAGCAGGGTGAGGAGGCCAGTCTTTCATTGTCAAAAGTCTCCCATTAGTTTCTGAAAAAAAAGGGGCAACTTTTGAAAAGTGCCTGATGTATGGAGGAGTTGTGATGATACTGAGTAAGTTTGCATAGAAAATTATAGTGAAAATATGCTAATGCAACCAGGTAGGGTTTGGTAGGGAGGTGTTTTATTTTGGTTGTTTTGGGTTGGTTTTTTTTACAGAATTGTATATGCTATAAGAGCCTAATGGCATGAATATGCTTTTATCTTGTCTACTGAATGCATTAAAGGGAGGGGTGGGGATGAAATACCTGCAGTCCTAAAACATAGGATTAAAAATCAGGAGGTGTATGACTTAGCATTGCAATAGATTTCAAGTCGCTTAATTTCAGTGCCTCAGTTTTTTCATCTGGAAAACACTGATCATGGTTGCTTACAGTGTCTAATTAGCTGTTTATAAGGCAATTAGTACATTTCATGATAAAATTTCTGGCAAGGTGCAAATAATTTAAACCACTCATGAGCTCCAGAGAGAAAGTTGAGAAGGCAAGGATAGGAAGAGTTAGTGTGAAATGAAACAGATAGGACATGGTTGGATATGATTATACTTTACACTGTCTTAAACTGCTTTTTTTAACAGTGCATTTACAATTATAGATGAAAGGATTTGTGTTGAGGAAGCTTAATTCATATTTTAAACAATAAAAAACATGATCTGACTAAAACAACAACTGTTTGGGAAGCACAATGTTGGAAGAATGATTGCTTTTCAACATTCAGTCACCTTCTAAGATATTTAGGACCTTGTTCAATAAAATATTTATAATCACTTTCTCTAGAAAACAGAGCAAATCACCATAGGACCTTTTGCAGTCTGTCACTGTATGAAGTATGTGAACAGGTACTAGCTAAGGAATAGACAATTATAATAGCAAAACCACTGAAGCTACAAAAGATGGGCATAAAACCTAATATGGAAACTAAAAAACATAATTTAGAAACTTGTGTATAGTCTGAACCCCATTTTGAACATTACTGATACAGTCAAATCTAGAAATAGTCACATGTATATTTTATGTTCCTCAGAAAGGGATATTAAATGTTTACGTGTTGTTCTTACACTAGTATAAGTTCTCATTTTAGATTTCAGCAGACATCACAAAAGAGCTTTTATAACTCCTACTGGGTACTGAATTTCACTTAAGTGGAGGGTAAGCAAATGACAGTTTAGGGCAAGAAATAAAGGATGAAATATATAATTGAAATCACAAAGCAAGCATGGATAGGCAGACAATAAGCACAAGAAGGAAAACTTGCAGATTCACCCAGACCAGAAAATTGAAAGTTTTAGTGAAATAAGATAAATGGAACTATTCAGGATATTAAAAGAGGGAATATTAGTTCATAAATATGGTCCTCAGGTTTGTCTTTATGAATAACAACATTAAAAGAACACCCAAAACAAATTGCATACAAATAATGAAAGCATGCTAACACTAGAGCTGGGACACCTTCTGGGGGCTTCTCATGGATTGTCTGTGCCACAGTATGGATTGTCCACTCTTGGCCAGTTTTCTGCCTTCTGCTTGGAGGAGATGGGCAAGATTAAGCACCAAATCTAAAAGAGCTGAGTAGAGAGATTCTGTCAAAGTTATAGAATACCAGGTTGGAGGGGATCTCAAGGATCATCTGGTCCAACCTTCCTTGGCAAAAGCACGGCCTATACAAGGTGGCCCAGCACCCTTCCAGCTGAATCTGAAAAGTGTCCAGTGTTGGGGAATCCACCACTTCCCTGGGGAGATTATCCCAGTGGCTGATCAGTCTCATTGTGGAAAACTTCCCTCTTGTGTCCAGTCAGAATCTCCCCAGGAGTAACCTGTACCCATTACCCCTTGTCTTTTCCATGTGACTCCCTGTACAAAGGGAGTCTCCATCTTCTTTGTATCTGCCCTTTAAATACTGGAACACGGTGATAAGGTCTCCCCAAGCCGTCTCCTCTCAGGCTGAACAAACCCAGTTCTCTCAGCCTTTCCTCCCATGGCTGCCCAGTCCCTTGATCATCTTTGTGGCCCTTCTCTGGGCTCTCTCCAGCCCATCCACATCTTTTTTGTATAGCGGGACCAAAACTGAACACAGGATTCCAGGTGGGGCCTGACAAGGGCTGAGTAGAGCGGGACAATGACATCTTTCTCTCTGCTGGGGATGCCCTTGTTGATGCAGCCCAGCACCCCGTTGGCTTTCTTTGCCACAGCAGCAGCAGCACTGTTCTCATACGGAGCTTATTGTCCACCAGGACCCCCAGGTCCTCTCACAGAGCTGCTCCCCAGCCGGGTAGATCCCAGCCTGTCTGCGTTCCTGGATTATGTTTCCCCAGGTGCAAGACTTTACACTTCTCCTTGTGAACTTCATGAGGTTCTTGTTATCCCCCTCTTCCAGCCTATCCAGGTGTCCCTGCAGGGTGCCTCTCCCTTCCGCAGCGTCCACCTCCCCACTCAGTTTGGTATCATCAGCAAACTTCATCGGGGTACACGTGATGCCATCATCCAGGTCACTTATGAAGAGATTAAACAGCACTGGGCCCAATACCAATCCCTGGGGGACCCCATGTGTGACAGGTTGGAAAAGGAGCTATTTCCCACCACCCTCTGGGTGTGGTCTGTCCACCAGCTCCCCACCCACCGCACAGACCCCTTGTCTAGACCATAACACATCAGCTTCTCTAGGAGGAGCATGTGGGGAACAATATTGAAAGCCTTGGAGAAATTCAGGCAATGTCCAGCACTTGCCCCACATCAACCGAGCAGGTTACTCTCTTGTAGAAGACATCAGGTTTGTCAAGCCCAATTTGCCCTTAGTGAATCCATGCTGGCTTTTCCCAATCACGTGCTTCATTTGACTTGTGTCCCCAAGAGGATTTGTTCCATAACTTTCCCAGGGATTGAAGTAAAACTAATGGTCTATAACTTCCTGGATCCTCCTTTACACCCTTCTTGTAGATGGGGGGTGACATTAGCCTTCTTCCAGTCTTCTGGGATGTCCCCCGATCTCCACAACTTCTCCCAGATTATGGTGTGCGGCCTCTTAACAGCATCAGCCAGCTTCCTTAACACCCTCGGGTGGATAAAGTCAGGGCCCATTGATTTGTAGAGGTCAAGCTCCTGTCATAGTTTGCATACCAACTCTTCCTTCTCTGATGGTGGGTCTGTATTTGCATTGACCTGGATTTTTATTCCCAAGTCCTGGGGTCCAACAGTGCTGATAAAGACAAAGGGGAAAAAAGTGTTGAGAATCTATGCCTTTTCAGCACTGTTGGTTTCGGATTCACCTCCTGTTTAACAGTGGGCTGGTATTTTCCTTGTTTCTGCTTGTTGTTTACGTACCTGAAGAACCCTTTCTTGTAGTTTTTGACATCTCTGGCCAATTTCAATCTGAGCTGAGCTTCTGCTTTTATAACTACGTCTCTGCACACCCTGGCAATGCCCTTGTAGTTCTTGATGGGTACTCTGTTTTTCCAACTCTAGTACGCTTCTCTTTTGGTTTTGAGCAGACTCAGAAGCTCACAGTTAAGCCAGAGTGTCTCTTGCTCGACCTACTTCCCTTACCTTTAAAGGGGATGAACTGGTTTTGTGGTTCCAGGAGAATGTTTTTGAAAAAATCCCAGCACTCACTGGCTCCTTTATCCTCCATGGAAGCTTCCCACAGAATCCCTCCCATCTGAGCTATGAGTGAGCTGAAGTTTGCTCTTCTAAAATCTTTGTACTAACCTTCAGCGTGCTCAGCAGGACCCCAGACTGCACAAGATTGTGATCACTGGAGCCAAGGCTATCCCTGACTGAGATATTACAAAGGTGATTGTAACCACACACCTCAAAGCTTGTCTTGATCTGCCTAATAACTTTCCGAGTTATCTTAAGATACAAAACTTTTCTACATGCCTGAAGCTATGGCTCTGTGTATGTCTCCAACTCCTGGTCAGTCTTGAAAAGGTGGTTTTGTGACTGCTCAAGAATGCCTCCTTCCTGGGCCCTAGTTGGGCATAGACTGTTTTCTGATGCTCTGAAAGATTTGATGCAACAGGTATACTCAGAATACTGTGTAGAAGATTTTGCTAAAGCAGTATTTGTGGAAGACAAATCTGACTTCGTGCATGCTTATGAACCTGGCTATGTATAAAACACTGGAGCAAAAGCTTTCTTTAAAAATGAGGTGTGTCAGTCACAGCCCATGAGATAGAGCATTTGGCTTGGAAAAGCTAGCGTAGGGTAAAATGACATCGTCTACTTGTCTGGAATCAAACTTACAGCTAAGAGTTTTGTGGCCATGAGGCCACCGACTGTTCCAGGGTAAAGCAGAGGGCTGCAACTTCCTGCTGAGGTGTGCCATTGCAGAAAGCAGATCCAGAGCAGTTGGGTCATAGAGTGGGAAGGTGACTGGCTTTTTTAGAAATTAGGTCACTGAACTCAGAGGTGATATCCTAGTTGCCTATTTTGGCTTCAGAGGCTGTGTGTATTTTGCTGAAGGACAGTCTTGAGAGTATAGGTGCAAACTAAAGTTACACACTGCATGGATTATGGTTGCTCTTAAGATGGAGAGTCATGCTTACACTTGCTCTTTTTTGTCTGTACCTGCTATAACAGAAGAATCAGAGGTGCCTAGTAAGATCCTTTTCAAGCAGCAGGAGAAAAAGCTTGGATCTTCTGGTGCCTTCTGCATACACACAGTGTAAGAAGTAGGTGTTATGTCACCTTTTTTTGGTTGTCTTAGTAACAAGTTAAGCTGTTATTCGAGAGAACATGTACTGGGCTCTGCAGACAGGGTAGGTGGAAGAACTCTCACTTTGGGATTTGAATAAATTATAGCATGAATTGTTTGTTGCTCTCAGGACTGAATGCATCTGCATGTGGCCAAAGCATGCCGGGGGGGTGGATGCACAGGACTGGACTGCAGCTGAACAGGGGGATGGGGGGTCAGCCTGAAGTTGTGGGGGGCATGTGTGGGCATGGGATCCAGGTGAGAAAATCAGTGTTTACAAGCAGAAACTATAGAAAAGCCTTGAGATTTACACCATCACTTCACTGCATGGAATAAGGTGGAAATCCTGCAGAAATAGTAGTTTGGGCCTTGACACTGTCTAAAGTATGATCACACATGGGGGGAGAGAGGTGTAATGATGGGCAAATTGCTCAGTTTAGAAGTAAATTTTCAATGACTGATTTAAGCCCAAAGCTTTTTTTTAATTTAAAAAAAAAAAAAAAAAGATAAAAATAAGAAAGTAGTTGTAGGGGGATGTTCAAGGAGAGGGTGTGGAATACTACTGCATTACCACACAGATATTCTAGCCTCTTTCTTCTTAAAAGTACTTGTACTTGAACTACATCCTCACCCAAGCCCACAAACTTTGAAGCCAAACTGAAGGAAAATCAATCGGTCAGTAGTAGGTACTTTGTAGTAAAACATCATTATAGTACCTACACATATGCATAACCCACACTGCTGTTGGGAGGGCTGCTGAATCCCTGAAAAAGGATTAACTATTAGGTACTCATCCATCAAGAGATTGGGCAATAAATATACTAACTGTAGATTAGTAAATAAATTTAACTGTGCACTTGTGCAAACTGTTGAGGGTAGGTAGCTGGGAATGACTCATCCCAGTAAAAGCAGAGTGTAAAATGTGTAGTGTCCTTGCCTAGCCAGCAGCTCAGAATAATCTGAGGTAGAAGAAAAGCTTCCAGAAAGGTTGGCAATTATATTTCTAGGTGACGTGTTAATGAATGTATCGAGCTGATTGCTCAAGCAAGAATAGCCGGTAATTAGCAGTTATGTCTGTGGTATGAGCCTTATGAGGCAGATAACCACTTTGAAGACCTGTCTGCAGTTCAGCCTGCTGGTGGCAAATGATTCAGGAAGATCTCAGAAATAGTTTCAGAACTGGCTCAACAGTACAATAAACCACTGCAAGAGAGGAGTCTGAGGGAGAAATCTCTAGAGATCATCCAGAAGGGATTCTGCTGTCCTGTCAGAACTCTGGGTGAACTGCAGTGCCTGGGGTACATTAACCTGTTTGCTGGAGCAAGGAGAGTAGTGGCCCTGGCATCAAACCATGGACATCAGCTGTACTAATTTATTCCCTTCCACAATTAAACTGGAATCACAGTATGATGGGAAGAAGGTTTAAGAGTATTTCTCCTGCCTTTCTTTAATTCACACTATTTGAAGTGTCATTGCTTTTTCACACTCCTGGTTAAAAAAAAAAAAAATAAATGACTGAAGTGTTTTAAAAATGTCACTCCTGTAGTGCTAACATTCTCTCTTTTTTCCATCAATCTTCTATGCTTGTTTTCATTGTATCTTGCTATAAGGATACGGCAGAATTAGAGAAGCAGCACAGCCTTTCTATGCTGATCAAGTTTAGTTCATACCTGGTGCTTTGTAAGCAGCACAGTTAGTGTATGATAGCAGCTGACTTGTGAGCTCAAAAGAATCTATCAAGAGTTAAAGAAAAAAAAGGTGGATGTGAAGGGGCACATCTTTAGCCAAGTAGCTATTGAAGTATTGAATCAAAGTGCTGACTGATTATGTAAAGAATCTTGTTACAATTCAGATTACTAGAGCTGGGAATGGGAATAAACAATTATTTGGGAGTGGAATTTCCTATTTTAAGACATACTTAGAGAAAAGCCGCAGAAGTGTTACAGTGGGATTTTACTAGTAGTTAGATTATTCTGTTTAGGCATGAACACGGTCCTTTTGTGTGTGAAACTTTTGAGTCGTGAAAATCTGATCTGTGCAGGAATAGTGTGTTTTGACTTCAAAAAGAGCTCAGGATTATTCTGTGGAATTTATCCTGGAGAACAGAGCTGTTGTAAACACAGAGAGTTAAGCTGCAGGACTTTGATTTTTTTGCAGGAGATGGCTCCTAGAGTTGCCTGGTGAAACCCATGCCTCAGAGGGCATTATCTAATTGTTCACAGCACTGAACAATTCTAGTCTCCTAGTCTATGGGAAAAGCACAAAGTATATGATATTTCAGCAACCTAAACTAATAAATCACTAGTTCAAACTGTAAACAGGGCTTTGCAGGAATTCTGTGAAAAGGAAATGGCAGGGAGTGATCTATAAAACAACGGGGATAGGAAATCTGCCAATGTCAAAAGCTTTTTAGTCTTGGTCTTTGAGGGGAAAGGTGAGATTCACTGCTGTTTGTATGGAAGACTGAGGAACAGCTGAGTTTGGTGGGTGGCTGTATCTGCAGGGAAGGAATATGTGATGAGGAGATGCGGGATGAGAGATGGAGAACAATCACTGTGCCTAGTTCCACTCCATAGAGAATTTCTTTCTCAAGAGGGAAGGGGAAGAAAAAAAGTTCATTGTAGCCATGGGAAGGGTCATGTCTGCCTCCGCTCCTGGAGGACTGCAGGAGGAACACAGACAAAGCACCAGGTCTTTGTGGGAAACATCAGCTGAGATTTCAGTATCGTGAGCCAATTGGTGGCAGCACAGTTGAGGCTCCTTGACAGCAGTGGTTTGTCAACAGAGACAGAGCTCCCTTCCTTTTGCAAACTATAGTAATAAAGATTGTTCCTCTTGATCAGTGTGCCTTTGCTGTTACAGCTAGAACAGCCTGTAGCTCCTCTTCTTCTTGAGAAAAGGCTTTACCTGCTGTGTTGATTGATTGAAGCTCACTGGAGACAGGGGAAGATTTAACACTGACTTGAGGGCTTCTCCTCATAAGTTTTAACTAGATAGATAGCCTTAAAACACATTTCAGAGTTTAGATTTGCAGAGGGAGAACACAAAGCAGGGAAACCCCTGCATTGTTGGGGTGGCAGCAATGTTGTGACAGTATAAAAGAATTGCTTTAATTAAAATTCTCTGAAGACAGGAAATCCTTCTTTCTGAGTATAACCCAAACGGTGCTTTGCTGCCATACACAGCACTTAGCAGCGCAGCGGCAGTCGCTGCTGCAGAGGCATCTACTGGACTGCGTAGGTGCTGTGGTGCTTATTTCCCCAAGTCCCTGGGGACTGAACAAGTATCTGCAGGTACCGTAAATTCAGAACCTACAGGTCATATTCCTGCTTCACTCCCTCCAAAAAAAGTCTCGATGACAGTGTATTTAAAAACATGCTGGGACCGTGCTGCAGGATGCAGAGGAACTGTTCTCCAAGGGAACCATGTTCCCATGCCTTTAAGAAGAAAAAAGTCTTTTGAGAATCCCATATTCAAAAGGAATAGCAATTTTATTAGTCTTAGAATACTTACTTTTTTTGATAACCGCAAGGCAAACCTCCATTGCCTATTTATGGGTTATGTGTATGTTTTTCCAACACACAATTTCTACTGTATCATTTGCAGGAAAATTTTAGAGTAATGAGAGGTGGAACTGCCACAACCATTTTCCACTGTGACAGGGGAAAATGCAACTATGTATTTTAAAGCCTTTCTAACCCATTTAACAATAACAGCTATGTGCATCAGAATGTACTTTTTCTCTGGTAAACACAATTTGAGACATAAATTTAATTATATTATTAATTAAAATTACATTAATTTAAATTACATTTTAAAAGGGAAGACTCACAACTTGGAAGAGTCTTTTCTGTACAAATGGAAATTTTTGTTGTTGAGGGTATTAAGCTTCAAAGACAGCAAGAACTGAGATTACCTGGAAAAGTGCTTCTAGTTTTTCTTTAAAAAAATAAAAAGGGGGAGGGGAGGGGCGGGGGAAGGATGAAAGTTTTGCTGATTGTCATTCTCCTTTTACTTTTGGTTACTTGTGTCTTTGTGGCAAAGAAACAAGAAGAGGAGAAAAATGCTCAAAACAAATTAACAGTATAGAAGATTGTAGTTACTTAGACACCTTAAACAGCTCAGACATGTTCAGCAACAGGAACAAAAGTCATTTTCAAACTAACTGCCTTTCAGTTACAGCTATTCAAACAGCTTATTCCAAAATATGAAGAATTCTGGTCATAAAATGCATCATTTGATATACATTATGTAAATCAAGTTTGTAATATTTTTGGTTCCAACCCAAATCAACTAACAGAAAAATCCCAACCAGGGTGACTGTGCTGCTCCTGCAGTGCAGAGCCGTGAGCCCAGTCAGAGCTGAGGGGTCTGCCTTGATCCCCAGCATTGCTTTGGAAACCTAAACTGGTTTTGGAACAGTTTTCAAGCGTGAATCCTGTTGTAAAGCAAAACCATGTTCATAGGAAACTAAGTAACCTTTGCTCTGTGTCACAGGAATCATGTATCGCAAATCCTGCGCCTCCTCGGCAGCGTGTCTGATAGCCTCCGCTGGGTACCAGTCCTTTTGTTCTCCGGGGAAGGTGAACTCTGTTTGTATCAGCTGCTGCAACACTCCGCTCTGCAATGGACCCCGGCCGAAGAAGAGGGGGAATTCTGGCGTGGTGCTGAGGGCACACATGATAACCACTGTCCTGCTCCCTAAATTGGCTCTGTTGTTTTTGTATTGCTAAACTTCAAGCAAGTTTTTTGCCCTGACACAGTTTGTTCTGTCTCCTCCTTCCTTCAAAGACACTGCAATTATTTTCCATTTGTTTCCAAATCCCTGTCAACAGCAAGGGAAGTTCAGTGGTTATGGGGAGAGAGGGGCTGATATTTTTGGCAGCTAATGAATTCAGTGAGCAGTTTGAATTTCCAGTGTGCACTTCAAAATCCCAGCAGCAGGATACAGAACTCCTGCTCTTTTTGCATAACTGGAAACAAAACCATCTGTGTTATTCCTTTTCAGATGTAGTCAATTCCTCAGTCAGTTTAATTCCTATGTTTTTAAGTTCATTGCTAATCATTAACCTTGCCTTACAAAGTCATACTTGATGTTCACAACGGCCGTTTTGTGCATCTGGAGTGGGCTCTGAGCTAGTCTCTAGTGGCACTACTTCCAAGCCGGGCTCTGGTGGTTCAAGACCTGGTTTCTGGAGACGGCAGTTGGGCTGGGTCTCATTCTGAAAAGTGCTCAAGAAAACTTTGTTATTGCCCCGTATAGAAGAACGGCGCCTAGAGCTGAAGAGCAGTGGGCGTAGAGACCGGCTGCTCCTTGCTCTCGAGCTCAGGTTGGCTCTGAGAAACTTCTCCTTGTTGGCATGTTGGATTGTCAGGCGGCAGCGGAGGACCTGCAGAAACACGCTGCGGAACTGCTGAGAAGAGATGTTGTACAGGAGGGGGTTCACCACCGAGCTGAGGTAGAAGAAGATGTCGGCAATGGGAAGAAGAGTGATGTATGCGTTGAAGTAGGGGACAGTCCAGTCCTGCTTTGGTTTAGCAGCAGCCATGATCCTCCTAACCTGGTTTGGCATCCAGCATATTGCCAGAGTTGCAACAATCAGTCCTGCCAACAGAAAGACGGAGAAAGAGGTGTGCATACATGGGGGAAAAAAAACATGAAGTACTTAGTATCAGTTCTGCACTTACTTGTTAGGAAATAGTACCAATATTTCAATGTTTTGCTTGACAGCTTTTTCTGCCAGTAGCATTTTTTGTTTGTTGTTTTTAATAACTGTACAAGGTCATTGCAGCACATGCTCTGACAAAAGACTGCATAGTGCTTGGATAGTGTTTCTTTGTACCTATTGTAATTTATTAGTTCTCAAAGTGTTCTTTCACTGATATCTGTATCTTTGGAAAGAATGCGTTTTTATTTTGGTTTGTGTTCTTACATTTCTTATGTCTTTCCCTTTACTTTGAAAAACAAACAAAATAAATAGAACCTATAGCCATATTAGATCAGGCAATACCCAGAAGAGATCAGATTCTTGTTTGTACTTTACAAAAAAGAAAATGTATGCATAATAATATATTTCGTGTTATTTTTGGTAAATTTCCTCTTACAGAAGATATTTTTAAGTAAAATATGTATGATCTTTTTATGGTAATTAAGATATGTTGGGCTTTCTTAAAACTCAAATTCCAGTGGAATTAAATTATGAATGTAAATGAGAAAAACCCAAGCCTAGTCATGAAAGTGTAAGCAGTTTCAGATTATAAATTATGCTTAAAAATGTGGTATCTGACCATTTTGTATTTATATGTAAATATAAATACATGTTGCTGCATCACTAATGGCATTAAAAAGGGGGTGACTTAAGTGTCGGATGTCTGAAAACTCTGCCTCTGTGGGCGGGCGTTCACTAGGGTTGCAGCAGTGATGCAGCCCTGAAGAAACGTACGGGTGAACGGGAGCAGTCCCTGTTCCTGCGCAGGAGCCAGAGCAGGGGAAGGACACTGAGTCCTCGTTGGCATCCCACGGCTTCTGGAGCATGTAAGCACTGGATGGAAATCCTGGCGTCTTGCATGAAATACCAGGTACACAAAACAATTCCTCTCAGTGCTCCCCCCCCCACCAAGCATTGTGTCTGCAACACAATACAGCCACCGGTTCACTGTTCCCACTTTGTTCTTCTCTTTGCAGGAAATGTGCCTTATATGAACACTTTGAGGGAGTAGAAGTTGCAGGCTGGCTTCCCTGCTGCAGAGGCACAAAACAGTAGCGAGCATCCTGATGGAGCAGAGTTTTCCCTCCCCGTAGACTTCTGTTATATTGTTAATCTCCAACGTCTCGCCTCCTTTCTCCACGGAAGCACAGAAGCTTTTTAATTCTTACCCGTCTAGACTAGGAGTGCCCCCATTGAACAGATCACTGTAGGAACACAATTCTGATATAGTGCACACTGATTTTTCAAGCCAGGAAAATGATCCTTCACTAGTGGGAAGACATGAATGTAACGGGGATGGGAGGCAGAAAAGAGAAGAAAGATTTTTTTCATAGCTTTGAAACTGCCAGGGCTTAAACAGGGTATGTCCATGTTCTTTCCACTACCACCCCCAAGCAAACAGAAGGTATGAACTGTCTTTTTTTTTTTTTAATGAATTAATTTTGTTAATGAAAGCTATAATTACTTTCAAAATTTTATGATCTCACTGAATGAGCTACCAAATAAAAGTTGTCTTTTTGATCACTCGCTTCTGTAATGACTTAATGTCACAGTAATTTTGGAGGGGGGTTGTAGTGTATCTTAAACTTACAGCACTAGATTAAGAGCCCTGGAAGGCTGTTCTTAGCCTGCAAGCAATAAATGCATTTACCTTTGCCATTTTCTGTTCTTTAACAACCATAACTCTCCTTAGCCACAGTCTCTTTATTCTGATTCCCATTCCTACACAATCCCATGCCCCTTTCCTTGGCTGCCCTACTCTTCCCCTGCCTTCTTGCCTCGTTTTTCAGTACCTGTTTTGTCTCTGTCAAAAGCTGATCTGAATTTTGTAGTAGCCCTGCAAATTTTCTAGCCTTCAGTGCTTTTTCCTCTGCTGTCAGCATAACAAATACAGGGATAGCAGGCCTGGCACGGACCAGCAGAAAATAAGAAGCCCTGAGCAGTGACTTGTGACAGGTCTTACGAAAAGGCAGCGAAAGGATGCTACTGCTCCGCTGTGGCTTTGTCTCCTGTGCGACTTAAATGCAAAGCCCACAAACCCAGGTCAGCAGAATTCTTGTCAAATTTTACCAGACGATTTTTTTCAAGGAAAAAGAAACTTAAGTTCTATAGTGTAATTTTTTTGTTCTTAGTTAGGAACAGGATACTTCATCATGCTGATTAATAGTTTCCTAAATTATGAATGGTGCTGTGAAAAACTGAGCTAACGTGTGCATTCAGTTTTAATGCTGAAATGCAGTGCGCTGAGATGTCTGACTTTTTGCTTGTTTCTGAGTTCTTTACTGTTGACCTTTCTTTTTTAGTTCAAACTGCCAAATGCTTAAGATTCCCCCTTATATTCTTCAGACACTTTTGTTCTGAGGAACTGAATATTTCGTTGTGTGTACAGCAAGTGAAAAATGAGCTGCTTGTGCCCTTGCACAGTGCGGTGAGTTAGTCTTTTGGGGGATGGGAGGAGACAGTTGTAAAACTTTGTTGCTTTCCAGGGATGCGTCATTGTTCATTTTTATACTTGAAAAAAATGCTTGTTGATTCAAAGGAGATGCACCATGTAAATAAACACGCTGACAAATTCATAATATTTTTTTCAACTGTTCACACTGAAGGTATGAAGTAAACTGAAGTGCATCAGACAAAAAGCTTTATGTTCAGACCTTAGCATATTAAAATATCTTGACTGAATCACTGCTGTCATCAATTTAAACTTGCACACAGGCTCTAGAAGTTTGTGTTGTACTGTGATATGCAGAAGGTGCTTAAACAATGTCGTATCAATCAGCTTGAATGCAAACCAAACTGCATCTTACACCAATACTGATGCATTTTTTCCCTTCAGCTTGCTGCCTGCAAGGAATTGGACTCCTTCACATTTCATCTCATATCCAACCTTCCCTTCCGCTCCTTCTTATTAAAATGAAAAAAATTAGTAGCGCTGGTTTGGGTTTTTTTTTTCCATTTTCCTGACTACTGCACTGAAATGACACGCTAGATGAGAGCAGAGATTTATCTTCCATGGAATAACGATGTTTATAAACAAAGTAATGTTGTGGTCCAGTGACCTCCATCAGTGGTGCTTGAAATTTCCAGCACACGTTTGAATCACTCACTTTCATCATCAAAAGTGCATTAGACCATGCCAGTGGAAGCCAGGAGCCCTTGTGTTATCTAGTTGACTGTGTGTAAGTGAATACATCTCAACCTTTAACTAAGTGTTTCAGCTTACAATTCATTTAACATTGATGTAGAAATTTCAAGGTAACACACACAAAAAAAGACATTAAAAGATCCTTGACTAAAACCATTTTAAAAAGCTAAGCCATAAACCAGCCAAAAAACAGTTTACCCAAATTAGGAATTACCACATTCAACTACTGTTTAAATCTGAAAGAAAACCCCACCCCAAACCTCTTTAGAAATAAAGCATACAAATTTAACAATTTGTTAATGGTTATTGTAACTTCCCAAAAGTGGATCTTGCAGTATTAATTCTTAATATGTGAAAAAGGATCATTTATGTAGTAAAATAAACCTAGTGTTTAAGTGCTAATAATATAAATATGCATTGCTGGCACAGAATAGGACTTTGGCAGTCATCTGTCCCTTAGCAATACTTTTTTATTACTCATAACATTCCTCTGGGCCATAGGGGACTGAATTAAATTCATTATGAACTTTATTGGGAAGGATTTTAAATACATGCAAATGTCTGGTAGAGTAGGGAGGGCTTCCTTCTCCACCCTTCCAGATTTTGCTAGTTTTATTTAATAAATTTTTGTCTTTTTTTCTGCACTTAAACACTTAAATCTGTCTCCCTTCATAGTCCAACATTTCCCCTCAATCCTGATCACTGCCAGCCATCCACAAAACTTGGACTTGTCTACAAAATTATAACTGCCACTAGGAAATGCCAACAACACACTTTATTTGGCTGCCATAGCCCATTAACCGAGGCTGCTGCAGTGACCTCATGTACATGCTCCTTTGCCCGTGTCACTTAACCCTGAGCACCCTGGTGCGTCACAGTCTGTGGGACTCGGCTCACTGTATTTAGCCCAACCAGGGTCACACCTCAAACTTCGTTTTTCTGTGATTTAATTAATGGCACAAAGGCAGGTTCTCAACATCTGCTTGTAAACTGACATTTAAATGGCAATTATCAGTGGAATATAAGCATATGGTTACTGAGTTATGAGTCAAGTGCAGGCAGCGATGCAGTTGGTTCAGAGGGAGACTTTTTTTAGTGCTCACTTCACGTTTGCATATTTGGCCCAACTATACTCAAAGGTATAATGTGACATTATTGTCCTATGCCTTAGTCACCAAATCTTCCAACCATGAAGCAGAGGTATTTCCAAAAGAGGAAAACTGAGACCATCCCTCATTATTAAGTTTACTATCAAACAGCAGTACTAATCATGAAGAAGCACTTAGTCCCTATTTGATTCTGCTACCAGTGGCTTTGCAAACACAAGCAAATCGACCTTCACTAATTAGGTTTTTGATGGTCATAATATGTCACCACTAATTCAGGAGAAGAAAAAAAGCAAATATCCCAGTACTAATTAAGAAGGGTACTTTGAGGAGGTGGGGTTTTAGCATGTATTTGTGCTATGTTTATTACTTTAACCCGGACTAAAAAATCTTGCTTTTTAAATAGAGCCATAAGTCCTTAGTTTATTGTCTTTCTAGCTTTAAAGAAAAATGTCAAGCCAGGGAACGCAGTCTTGGATCACAGAGATGACCTTCCCAACTGCAGATCAATGCAGTGCTGTCTTCCAGCATCTGCAGCTGCTGCGTGCCTCCACTGCTGCAGTTGCCTGCATGGGCAAAGTCACTTACCATATGCTTATTGTCTACTGACGATTGTCTTTTAAATGTCAGTTTACAAACAGCTGTTACTTTCATTGCTGCGAGTCTGACTTGTAAATGCAGCAAAGAAACTCGCCGGAATGCGGCCGAATGGCTGTTGGCTCGGCACCGCTGGCGGCCGCAGGAGCACTGCAGGCTGTGCTTCCTCAGGGGGGTAAGACTGAGGAGCGCTGGAGCATCTCAAGGAGAGGACTGTCCTCTGCTTTCTGGCCTCAGGGATTTCCTACCAGTGCTTCTTGTGGCAGCTGAGAGTTTGGAGAAGTTTCTCTGGTCTGCCAGCAGCTGGGTAGAATTTCAGAGCCAAACTTTCAGCTTTTAACAGCTTCTGGTGAATATCTGGTGTTCAGCTGCTATCCAGCTCCACGTGACAGATCCCTCTGTCTCTGACAACAGCAACTAGCTGTTGAGGAGCAGAGGGGTGTGCAGGGTGGGAGAGAGGAACACACCTTTTACTACTGCTCCCAGCCTCGTTATTGCCTACCCCTTCAGCAAGCTCCAGAGAGGAACAGCAGCATTTCTTCAGTGCCTCTGTGGAACCTACAGTGCTTCTGTGTAACTGCCAGAGCTGGTATCTCCACATAAATGGGTCCCTATAGCAGAAGTCATGTGCTAAAAGGCCTTTCTAGCTCCCAGGCAAGTCTTGTGACATTCAGTGCTGTCATGCCTTTTTGTGCAGCCTGCCCTCATCATCTAGCTAGGAAACCTCTGTCATCATCTCTAAGATCTAGACTCAGGATAAAAGGGCACAGGGACAGATCAGAATTACAACTGTTCAGGGACAGTGCAGTGGCCACACTCTTCCCCACACACACTTGCTTCTTGGAACAACTGCAGGAGGCCCAAATAGGCCACGGTGTTCTCTACAGTATTAGCGTGCCCATAAATAAAGTTCCCACTAGTGTGCAGACTCAGAAGGCCACATGTAACACAGGCATGAGATAAGCTTACCCCAAGGTCCCTAACAGATCTGGAGGTGTCTCCTTGCTCAACATTTACAGCATTGTAGGCAGCGATTCACAGCCAGATCTCAGAATCAAAGTCTTGTCAATTTGTGCCCTGCACTGCACTACGCCTCATTTCTGTGAGCTGTGAGTAGCTCTTGGTTACAGAGTTACTACAGGCAGCACCACCGAGCAACTAGTCTATAAAACAGAAGTGGTGGTTTTGCCGCCCCTTCCACTAGTGACAGTTAACTTCACATTTCCCAAAAATCAGTCGCTCAATCCTGTATTCAGTGCATAGAGTGTCACAGCCATCAATAAGGGTTTTGCTTGAATGAGAGCTGCAGTGTGCTCCATGTGCAGGATAAAGCATCTGATGAAGTTTAGAACGGGAAAAGAATACTAATATAAACCTCCCTTTTCCCTCTCAACCACATGCAAGTTTCTTCTGCTGAAGGACAAACATTATAATAATAATAAGCTCATATTGATGTATGTTGAGGTGAATATAAAAATGTATTAACCTGAGAGATAAATATTGATACTGCTTTGTCTGTGTCAATATTTAGTTCAAGGGACAATAAATTTTCATATTCACTGAAATAAGTCAATACGTGCATTGCCACATACATTTTGTATAAGCTCAAATTATTCAGCAACTCTGTTCCTTTTATCATCAACTTTCAGAATCACAGATATGCCTTTCAAAAATGCTTTTCTGGAAACGAAGACAGCACTAAGTAAACTTTCCCTCCTCAGTAAGTACAAGGAGAAGAGAAGATATGGCCAGTGTGTATCTCCAGTGATTTCCCCATCACAGTTTTTCTAACCACCAGAATATCCACAGGCTTGCTTTGGGATCTGACGCTGGATCTGGGCTGGCTGCTCAGTGTGCAGCCTCCTCAGAGAAGAGGAGTTTCCTCATGGCTGCACATCAGCGACTTGCCTTTGCTGTGGAGCTTCCACACATACAGGTCACATACACAGGGGTTCTACTGGCAAAGCCGAACAGAGCTAAAATCCAGCCCCTGCTCCTGCCTCTGCTGGCACTGCAGGGATAACGAGAGCAAAGGAGGTAGCCAGACAACGTTTTTGTCACCAGCACAAGCAGGCAAATCTCCAAGCGCTCACAGAGTCCCTGGCAAACACCCCACAGCCCTTCTCAGAATGGGTTTAAACTGAACAGAAGCCAGTAACGAACTAGTTATCTTTATAAATACCACTGGAAGGATTAAGCATATGGCCTGGGACAAACAGTTGAAAACCAGCTCCATGTACATCTGATCCTGTCAACAGCTTCCAGCAAAAGAGCAATGGCCCAGCGATTCCTGGAGCCTCCAGAGGGACTGGGGTCCATCTAGTGTTCATTATGCTCCTCCTGGCCTCAGGGGTGCTGTACAACAAGGCCATGTCTCATTAGCGA
Organism: Athene cunicularia; assembly: GCF_003259725.1. Classification (NCBI taxonomy): domain Eukaryota; kingdom Metazoa; phylum Chordata; class Aves; order Strigiformes; family Strigidae; genus Athene; species Athene cunicularia. The sequence continues at coordinate 29,858,356 of NW_020799107.1, read as the reverse complement.
GCACGGTCAGTGCTGTCCCACAGCGTCGTGCAAGAAATGAAAGGCACTGAGAAGAACCAAGCTGCCTCTTGGTGCAATAAATTAACCAAACCTGCAAGGTTTTAACAAATATGTTGCTGTTCTGTTGCACATAAAGTCATCTTTCTTCCAACTGAAGACACCATTATTGGTCTTGCTAAGTCACAAATGCTAAAGCGATGCATGCTTTCCTCCTGTAAACAGCAATGTCTTCAAGTGTGGGGCAGCGACAACACAGGGAATTTATTTTTTTCCTTAATAAAAGCTTCCATAGATAACCTGAGCTGTCAGGCATATTGAGAAGAATTTCAGACAAGTATTTGCCACCCTTGGCATTAGAAAACCACCTGCAGCTGCTTTTGATACTTCATTTCACAGGTGACTACATGCTAATGTAAATCATCACTAAGACCCAGGAGATGTTAGCAGAATCTGAAGTGTACGTTTCCTCACTTGAACTGGACTACGCTCTCCTCCCCACAAATACCCTTAAGGCTGCTACAAGATCATTGAGACCAAATTGGCTTATCAGAGGTGTTGGCTCAGTGTTGTGCCATTGGGTCAGGTTGATGACCCAACAGAGCAACAGCATGCCCACACCTCCTCTCTCTGGTTACAATCCCTGCGTCACCCAGTGGTTTGCTCAGTTCAGGTCCTCCCTGCTCTGCTGCACACATTTGTTCTCCCTGACTGATGATAAAGAGCTGCTCTGGGCTGGACGCAGCAGAGCAGTATCACACCAGCTACTCAGTGGCAAAGGGCAAGGTGAATTTTGTGTTTCAAGCAACCTGATCTCTAATAGAAATTAATGCTGAAGGAACCTGCCCAGAAGAATACCCTGCGCTTTTCTTGGAGAGTGATGATGCTTCAGTCTCCATTGTACTTCAGTCCTCTACAACTGATAAACAGCACGTCAGGTTGAGAGACACAAACATTCCCATCAAACAAGATTACAAGAGACTTACATAGATCTAAACCCAAGTTTCAAGTCTGTGTGTATCATTGATCCATCCAGCTTGGATTTACAGGGCACTACAGTAAAATCTTTTCTAACTCTGCAGCATTAAAACATAGCAGCTTCCAGGGATCCCACCACACACTTCTCCACAAGCAATGGCAAACAGAGCTCTTCAGAGGAATAAGCTATTTTTGCTTTGCACTGTCACTTAACAGCCCTCAGCTATTAGGTAGAGTGATACTGGATGCATCAGAAGTTGTCAGGGGAATATAGATATGCAGAATATAATTAGTGAGAACACAAAGTGTTAACAGTTTTACTTCTTAGCAATTTAAAATATCTGACAATTATCTTCAGTTCTTAGCAGGGTCAAGTTCTGCTTCTCAAATATTTTTAAATACTGCTATTTCACAATGCAAACACTAGAAAAAGCTAAAAATACTTAAGAAAGTTTCATGACAGAAGTATCATTCCTGAACATAAGCAGCCTTTTTGCAAAACAGTGATTAAAGTCATGGTATGCTTTTAAAAGCCATACATGCATATATGTTACCAGAAAAAAATCATGTTAGTTTTAATACTTTGTACTGGGTTTGCATGGCAAGGTTTTGGTAGTGGGGGGCTACAGGGCTGGCGTCCGTGCGGAGGTGCAGGAGCTCCCCCGTGTCGGTGGAGCCAAGGCCAGGCGGCTCCGAGAGGGACCCGCCGCTGGCCAAGGCCGAGCCCATCAGCCACGGCGGTAGCGCCTCTGGGAGAACGTGTCCGAGAGGGGGAAAAGCTGCTGCACAGCAGCCCCTGCAGCTGGAGAGAGGAGCGAGAGCCTGAGAGAGCAGCAGCTGTGCGGAGCCCGGGGCAGCGGGGCAGAGGGGCAGGAGGGGCTCCAGGCCCGGAGCAGAGGTTCCCCCGCAGCCCCTGGGGCAGCCCCTGGGGAGGCAGCTGTGCCCTGCGCCCAGGGAGGCCCCGGGGGAGCAGAGACCCCCCTGCAGCCCGGGGGGACCCCACGGCGGAGCAGGGGGATGTGCCCCGAGGAGGCGGTGACCCCGTGGGCAGAGGGTGAGGAGTCCTCCCCTGAGGAGGGAGGAGCGGCAGCGACAGCGGGTGAGGGACTGAGCACAGCCCCCATCCCCGTCCCTGCGCTGCTGGCGGGACCGGGGAGAGAAACGGGCAGTGAGGCTGAGCCCGGGACGGAGGGAGGGCCCGGGGGAAGGTGGGTTTATTTCTCATTATCCTGCTCTGATTGGTAATAGATTACATTCATTTTCCCCAAGTTGGGTCCGTTTGGCCCACGACAGTAATTGCTGAGTGATCTCCCTGTCCTCTCGACCTACAAGGCTTTTGTTATATTCTCTCTCCCCTGTCCAGCTGAGGAGGGGAGAGATATAGCAGCTTTGGTGGGCACCTCACATCCAGCCAGGGTCAACCCACCACATACTTAAAAATTACTATGGAGACAGTAACACATTTATATCCACTATTATGCAGCAACATTCGCACCTTTGAAAATCTTACCCACCCCAGTTCCTACTTTTAATGGTCATTTATTTCTTCTGTTCATTATGTTAAAATTGTACTTCGAATATAAGTTTATCTTGCTCTTCAGCTTTAATCTTCTGATCTCAAACTTCATCTTAGTGCTCCTTATCAGACATAATTCAGTCTTAAATGTGCACAACTTTAATGATGGTTTACGACACTGTAACTGGATAATTTGTTTTTGAAGTGGAGTGCCAGAGCAGCATCCCCACAGCGTGGTGAGCCCCCCAGGTGGGGGTTAGCCTCTCAGGTCACTATGCCAACACACAGCAGCACTTTTCTGGGGACCCCAACTCTGTGAATGAAGCAAGCTGGTCACTGCACAGCCAAAGCTGCCATGAAACACAAAAGCTAACAGGAAAATTTCATCTATTCCCTTGACCTCTTTGGTGCTTTCCCTCGCATAGGTGGGTGAAGACTCATGAAATCGTTATGCCTCACAGTAAATACCAACTTGGCATTTGAAGCGACTGTCAACTGTTTCATTCGGGTGCCCATCTCAAGCAGTTTGTCGATAAAAGCTACAAAATCCAGCACCTACTTTTGAGTAGATTAATTTCCATTCACTACAACAATGCTCCAGTAAAAACATAAAAGAAAATTTAAATCTGGGCTACTTTGACAAAAAGAAGATCAAGAATTGTGGAAATATACATAGACTGAGCACCAGAAGACATACCAAGGTAAAAGAAATATATTTTAAACTACTTGTTTTTAGAATTGTTAACATTTCAGCTATCAGAAAAGACATACTTATTGTAAATTGTTATTTTTGCATTGAGGAAGTATTTTTAAAAAACACTAATATGAACACAAATGTGTAGAAGGGAACAGGTTTAGTTTTTATTGATGCTTCTTCCTTGCAAAACAAATTCTTGCCATGGTTTCTTTGATTTTCTTTTAGAAAGAGTGAAGACTTGTTTTCTTTCTGCATTGGCGAAACAATGGGAAAAATACAACTTCCATATAAATCTCATTTAAATTCTGCGTTCTAACTTGCAAACACAATCTGGAATTGAGAGGGTTTTTGTTTTTACATTACAAAATCAGCCGTTGCAACATTAAACAGCTCATCTATTGCAATTCAGCAGGAGAAATCATTGAACAATCAACTGCAGAATACAAATACAAAAAGACAATATATTAGCTCGGCAGATACATAAGATACTCATGAGCTCTGCCAGAAAGACAAGCTTGAGCTACATGTTATATGGAACTGATCATCATGGGGGAATCAGCAAAGCTCTTCCTAAATGAGAGAGATACTATCCATCTCCAAGTCAGATTTTTGTACCAAAAACCCTCAACTGAAGTAAATTTGCTATTTTGTAGCAAGTGAGATGAAAATGGAATTATTGATGCATAAATGGTATCAAGCTCATGCTTGCCAACTGCTTTAAAAAACGAATGCAATTGGAGTTTATGTTCAGCAGCCTAAGTGAGAAGAGAAACCAAAGCAAATTGGCATAAAAATTACATGCCAGTATCCAAATTCTAGATCAAAACCCACAACAGGAAGCAGGATCCAGGGAGCGGACGAGCAGAAATGCACCAAGGCAGGTGTGGCACCTGTGGCACGAAGACTGACAGCTCAGTGGCTGAGCTTTGGGACTGAAGGCCAATTTATTGTCCTCTGTCCCCGAGGAAGGAAGCTGTGTCAGTCCAGTAAGATACTGGCACCCCAGTTTCCCTTGATGGGAGGAAAAGGTTAAGAGTGCTGCATTGCATCAACCCACCCGTTTCTTCCCCCACCCTGATTTACAATCTGGCCACAACAATTACATGTACCACCTGAACTCTTTCTGGAGCTAACCTCCACTGAGTAGGGCTTGTCTTCGCAACTCTTCTATCACAACATAATATATTTTATATGTTTATTGATGTGGGTGAGGCTGTCTGTCTCAATCAGAACCGCAGGAAAGGCGGGCAGGTGCTGCAGAGCAGGGGTGCGTGTGGTCTAAGAGGGCAGTGAGGGGGATGGGGCTGTTGCAGCAAACTGTGGGTACAAACAGGTCCAACCCCACACCAGCACATGGGAGCTGCCAGTCCCCAGGAGTTAATCCTCAGGTAAAATCATCCAGGAAAGCACCTACACAGTCCTAATATTTCTTTTTACCCATTACAAATCTGGCATGGGCAGGTGAAAGGCTGCCTGAAGGACTCACACTTCTAAACACACCAACAGCCTGCTCTTTCTGACAACATCGAGCCTTTTCCTGCTCTCAAAAGATTCCTCTCCTTTTCGGAGGGAAAACAATAAAGAAATGCAGTCAAAATGAAAGCTGAAGTTTCACACATCTTCAGAACCAGTTTGCTTTAAGGTTTAAGGAAGATCATAATCGGGAGAAGAGTGAGGAAGACTGTCTTGGCTGGAAACAGTATTGTGAGAAATGAAATGAGGTATTTTGGGGAAGCAGACAGCTATCTCTTTGAAAGGGTGCGAGAGGAGGAATCTGATTCAGCAACCCCAAATACAGCCACAGTGGCAATTCCAACACCACGGGTGAATTAAGACCAAATTCCAGTCTGACTCCTTGAACCATCCGTGTTCTGGCTATCACATTAATGTGGAAACATAAGTAATTATTACACAACAAGGCAGTTTTATTCTTTAAATTAGGCCTAATCTTTGATAGTTTGGATGAAAGCCTTGGGTAGTGGTGAAGCTACTCAAAATTGCACTAAGGAAAATGTCCTGGCCAAACACTGCTTGTTTGCAGCTTCCCTCTGAGAAGGCTATTCAGGGAGCAGTAGTATTTCCATTGCAGCAAAGTCTCTTCTCAGCTAACACACGAATCTCCTTATATTTACATTTCAGAGCTGTCCAGAGAATTGTAATGAGTACAAACATGTCAAAACCTCCTTTCTCAAACCTTTTCAAGGAATATATATACAAGATAAAGAGTATTCCTCCCCCTCGCCACAACCTTGGCAGCAGCCTAATTCAAAGTCTGTGAGACTCAAAGTCTCCCCATATCAGGTGAGAAGGCGAATGTGCTCTGTGAAATGGCATTCAAATAAACACCTGAACATGGATTCGCCGAGCACGCGGCACCATTTGGTTTGGGAACCTTGTGTCTGAGCTGTGATATTTGCACTTTGTTTTCAGATAGCTGCTGGGGACTTCCAAAATGTCTCAGCCAGCGTGCAGCAATAGCTCAAAGCAAACGTCAGACAGTGTTTCTTCCTCTCCTCCACAAATGCAATCTTGGTCTTTTTTCTCAGTATTAGTAAAAGATGTCAGCTTATTTTGTTATATATAATTTATTTGAAGAAAACCCCCTTATAATGATTTTTAACTTCAGAAAAAAACAGTGTATGTTCCTGTCTTTATCCAAGCCATACAGGGTACATTTTTGCTGGCCTTTTAACTCTCTTTTATTTCCTTGAGGTGAATCCACAGCTAACGAGAGTATTCCAGGGGGAACTGGAGCATGCAGCTCACTCTATCTTTTGTAGCACCTTTCCAAGAAACACTAAGAACTATAAGATATTATTGCAGACCTGAGAAAACTAATTAAGCCAGAGCTCCAACTACCCAACAGCTTGCTCTCTCTCCTAGAAAATACAGGAACAAGACAGTGCTTTTTAGAGGAAATCCTATAAACAAAGAAGAGAAATCAAGGTGTGGCAATGCTTTTAATCAGTTATGCTGCATTTGATTCAATTATGCCATTTTTTAATGTAAACTCTGAAATCTGGTGATAAATACGGTGTTATCTGGAGCACAGTGAAGATGCAGGGGATTTTAGCAAAGATTAAATCTACTCTGCTGTAAATTACAAAACACATTTCTTCTTCCATCTTCATGCAGCTGGCTCCAGCTTTGGGCACACAGGACCACAGTGATGGAGAAAAGGCTTTTACAATAACCCTTTCACATATAATAAATAGATTACTATAAAAGAGAGAAAGAAGATCACTAAATATCAGTATTCACAGCAACTGAGAGGGCAATTATAAGCATTTGGGAACTTTCCTATGCATTTATATAGCAACTTAAGTTCAACGACTGGTCTTTGGTTTGACCTGTATCATGACAGAAATAGATAATCCTATTGCTTCCAACATTGCTACATAATTAAGTAGTTGCTCTGCCCCCATTAACATAGCTATATCCACTAGACTTTCATTACTTATCCTCTTTCCAGAATGGCCTCTTACTTTGAAATAAGTTTTTCTACTCAGACCTATCAACTAAGATGTCTTGGGAAGAGAAATTTTTAGATACCTTCTTTAACTTTTAAGGTTTTCACCTACTAATGGGTGAAACTCTAACTCCTAAGAGCTACTAGAACTAATTTTTCTTAAAATATTCAAGATTAAGAGATTAAAACAAAAAGTCTAAATCATCTTTTCATGTGGCAATAAACGTCTTTAACTAGCAAGTCACGTAGAAAAGACAAGCAGCTCTCTCCTAAGATATCAGAGCAAAAATAGACAATTATCTCCTTGAAATTGGAGAGCCAAGGGCCAGGACTTGGTGAGACAGTGAACCCCAGGCAGCTGTGCTGTGGGCAGGAGGCTGCCCTTACAACCCCTGCCTCCTGCCTCCAAAGTCAGGGAAAACAGTTTTTGGTGGCTGCACCAGTAAAGCCTATTACAGCAAGGTACGGCAGGAGATCTGCTTTGGGGCACTGATGGGATCCTTGATCTCTTTACTAAGGCAACTGGAACATGCAAGGTCCCCCAATTTGCTGTCATACACTAAGCAAATAATGTCACCTGATTTCCTACAACAATCTTCCATCTACAAAATCTCCCTAAATCCAGAGACAGCATGTTCAAAAACCAGACATTTCTCTCCTATTGCTTTCCATTTACCCAAGTTAACTTTATTGGACAAAAAAATCCTGCAGAGATGGAAACTAATTCAAGGTAGGTAAAAGTAATCATGTACACTGGTAAACAACCAGAAACAACACAACAGAAAACTGTATTTTAAAAGGCTGGTGCATAACATCGGGACTGCACTTGTTCTGCTACCCTACGCCACCTCATTACCTCAGTGATTGCAGAAATCCTGTTACACACACTCGGATCATTGCAATAGGATCAGATGCTGAATGCAGCTGAAGACCTATTTAATTAGTAGCTTCATAAAGACCAAAATTTGCTCACTTGTATCTTCTGATAATAGGAATATGGTTTCAGTTCTTACTAGTGTAGCCATCACTCTACAATATACTGTATTGTTTTTTAAATTCTGCGTGCAGTCAATCATAAAGCCATGCCCTACAGGAGGTTTTTGCTAAGTACTTAAAAAAAAACCCCAACGCACAGAGTGTAGAAAAGCATTACAACACACTATGAAGACTTGTGCTTAATTTTACATTCTTTATTTGGCCAAAATAGTAGTTGTTTTGCACTCAAACTCATATTTGTAATAAAAACCCCACTCAGCTGCTCATATACTAAAGAAACAATTCATGACTGAATAATGTACCAATTCAAAAGCAATCTCTCTAAGCTACAGGAAACCTCTCAAGTTGCTAGTCTGAACAAAATGAAGCCTCAACAAAATGAACCACTTGGAAACTGAATGAAAATTTAGCAAATTGATCTGAACAAGAAAATTTTATGTACAATGCAATGTTTTTAGCCACAACAGAAAAGCCTGTTAGAGATCACCTTTGAAAAAAAAAAAAAACAAAACAAAACAAAAAAACCCACACCAATAAATCAAAGGATGATGTTATTGTTTGTTTGCTCATTTTTCTAAAGCAGGGTATTTCAGTTTATAGTGGGTTTCTAAGTTTGTGTTTAAATAGCAATTGGCAAGTGCTGAAAGAAAGAAAAAAAAGGGAATTGAACTGTTGGATGTTTTCTTAAAAGGGATGTTCTCCCTCCTGGCTTTAATTTTTAATCCATATTTTGGCGCACCTGGTACCTTACAAACCTCTCAGCTCTAAAGTTACTCTGAGTAGTCAGCCCAGTCTAAAAGAATGCATTTGGTTTGTGCACTGCCATAAACTAGTGGAGCAAAATGATTGCAGATCAAAATTATCAGGTTGCTGGAACAATTTATACTATCAAGACGAAGAGCAGGGGAAGGGACAAGATGCAAATGCTGGAGGTGCAGTCATCCAGCAGCGCAGCAGGAGCGTAAAGGGTAATGGAAGAAGGGAAGAGGGGGACGGTCAGAGAGAAGGGCTGAAGGCAGTGATCGTATCAAGAATCACTTATTTTTCTGAAGCGGCATGCCACAAGAAAATGTTATTCCCACTGATCCAGTAAATGATTCTGTTTTCCATGGAGGTGGCACCAAGGAAATAAGCGGCTAGAAGAGAAGAAGGTCTAGTCATGCAAAAGCACAATTTGCAGTTGGAGGCTGATTTTGAGCAAGACTCAGATGAGAATACCTTTAGGGAAGGCACATAGCTCAACCTCATCTAGGACTACTAGGACGTAAAATGGCAGTTACATAATTAGCAAGCACAAAAGGGTTTTGATAGATAGATAGATAGATAGATAGATAGATAGATAGATAGATAGATAGATAGATAAAGGCCAGCAGGCTCAAGGCTGGGTTTAGAGGCGCCAATGCTGGTGTATGTGCCAGCAGCAGGCAGGGACACATTCCCAGATTGAGACACATACTGGGTTGGGCTTTAAAGAAAGTTACTTTTCCATCTGGTCCCAGGGACAAAATTAAAAGTTTGTTGTAATAAGATGAGCAGCAGCATTAGACATGTGGGACTCAAAAGGACATTTTACCCATCCAAAGCACTAAGAGAAAGGATTTGCATTGTACACTTGTATGGAACAAGGGAATTTTTTTTTATTCTAATTAAGTGGTATTGAAATATGCAAACTGCGCTGTTCTCTCACTCTGCTTGAATTAGTGATTTACAATGACAGTTTACTTGTAGTTCCACACCTGGAAATAGAAGATAAATCAAGTGATAAGCTGCCGACGATGGTCCCAAAATGGAGAGCACTTTACCCAAGAGTTCCTTGGAGCTTGCTGAGCTGGCACTGCATTATAGCAGATCCGGCAAGATCATCAATTAATGACAGGAGCTGAAGCCAGTTACGACACTGTAAACAAACTCCATTGGTGCACACTCTGCCTGGGTGTTTTTAAGGGAGAAGAATGAAAAAAGCTACTGCTTTCAGAAGGTGTTTCAGGAACAAATGAACATTAGCAACCTGCTTTTCATGAGCACTAAGCACACCTTGTGGTAAAGAAAACCTCCTGTGAGTCCAACAGCTGTAGGCGCCTCAGACTTGAAACAATCCCTGGAGAAGGGCGCTGGCCTCCACCCTCACAGCCTGGTGAGAACTGGAGGCAAGGCTCAAAGCACTTCTCCCACATGACAGGCTGCTGGGCCAAAACTGCAGCCAAATGCTGAGGACTGTCTCCAAACCCAGTGTGATGTGTGGAGAAGAGTACACACAAGTTCCCATTTGGTACCACAGCACCCACGGGCATGTAATACTGGCTGGAACACTGCTGCACCCACTTGCCCTGCCCGGGAATAGGGTCAGGGACAGCAAAACCTCTGCCAAAATCTCTGTCCATCTTCTAATGTCTGCAGCTGTCCATTTAAAGGAGCAGCTTCCTCTCACCACTGGATGACAAAGTTCTGTGAGGATCCCAACTCCCAGTCTCCTTGGGAAGTCCCCATCCACCAGCCAGGGGGGCTTTGGGCAGCCTCTCTCCTCTCTTGCAAACCAGCAAACATTCATGCTGTATTACCAGGGCTCTGGAACAAAGAGAGGGCATCAGAGTTTGGAGAAAAGAAAAACAGAAAAACCCTGAGGCCAGAAAATAAAACACCGGCACAAAGAAACCAGGCACAGTGGTGAAGATTGACTTCTGTCTCCTAGAAACAGTTTCAAGAAAACGTCACAGCTAGTTTATGCTGATCCACTCTGGGTTTTGCTTGCCCCCACCAGCCAATTTGGCATCTTCCCCGATGGCATGCCATGTTTTCACTGTAATGTGTCCGGGAAATATAATTGTTTCAAGAACCACTTTCTAGCTCATGAAGTTTTTTAGAGCTGCCATGCTTTGTGACAATCAAAGTGTCTAAATAAATATGCAAAAGTGTGCTCAAGCCAGAAAGCCTTCCAAGGAACCAAGAGTTTTTTCCCCATTCACTGCAGATCTAAGTAGTTCACAGTTTGTTCTGTCAATAGCAGTCATGCACTAGAGCACACGTACCGGTACAGAAGGGTGCAACATCTTACACGCTTGCAGTGTGCTAATACAACAGGATTAACACCAGGGACATGAACACAAGATACTAGCAGCCAAGAAACACACACACACATACACACAGAGACAAGTTAAGCTGTTCTATCGCGAAGCTAATAGAAAACCTCTCTTAATATTGCATGTAGAAATGCCTGATAGTTGTAAATAACTTTTTCTGTGTTTAGTTCATATATAATGGAACAGCAGTGAGCAAATGTGGTTCAGCACTCACAAGAAGAGGCTGCTCAAGCAAATGCATCTTCAAGCTTGCATGCCAGAGCCACTCTCACTGTGCCACAGACTAATGGATTTCAGTGACAAAACACAAGTGTTGCACCTTAACTATTAGATTTGTTATGCAGCTTTAAAAGCAAATCAGTTGTTGCCACTTCCAAGCAGGAAGGTCCTGTTCTCTCCAAGGGAAAATGCAAACCATAAACTCACTTTTGATTAGAGAAACAAGACCAGCGATAACACACAGCACTTTAGGAAAAATAAAATTACAAAACCAACAAACACATAAAGCCTCGAATTTGAAGGTCATGGTTGTTCTGTCCAAAGGCTTTCTTGGTGGAGGAGTTTAACATTCCTTCTTATTTTGGTTAGGACATAAACTGGTTTTTGGTTTAAAGGGCTCTTTCATCATGCTGAAGCTAAGTTCAGTGTGTGCCACCACTCCCTGGCATGGTGAAGCACTGAGGCCCTTTGAGACACTGGTTCTTGCCTCCTACCTCACACACAGTTTGAGTTGTTGGGATCAGGACATTGCACCAGGTTGGGAACTGCACCTGCCCCCACATGAACAAGTGTCTCACATCCAAACATGTACAGTTAGGACTCCCTAGCAGTGGCAGCAGGGACAATGAGCTGCTTTATTTCAGTAAGATCAGAACAGTACCGCACTGGGTACAATACAGATCCAAGGCAGGAAAGTAATTCTGGCCTGAACACAGGAAAATAGGTGAAACAGGTAAATGCCCAGGTAAACTGTAGAGGCCTGCATGAGAAAAATATAATGCTTTTTTTTTTCTTGCTCATTTTTTAATAGATTGGACATGGGAAGATACCACAGGTGTTAAGAAATTTCCCTAACATCACAGAGAAAGCACCACCCTGTGGCAGAGCATCAAACCGACCTGGATGTCTACATGAAGCCTTTCCTTCTCAGCTCTTATGTCTTCCTGGATAAACTTACCAGTCAGAGCAGCTGCAAAGCATTAGTGCAGCACTTTCCCATGGTTAACACGTTCAGACTATGCTGACAGACTTATTTTCAAACATGTTTTTTTTTTAAAAAAAAAAAAACAAAAAACAAACAAACCAATCAAAATCTGTTTTAAAAACCCCCAACAAAATTCCATAATTTACTGAAGAATGTCTCCATGCTTGTTAGATGTTAAATGCTTTACTATGACAATTAAATGACTTCAAAACAAAACCAAGTGACAGGTATATTTTTTCAAGATCACTGATCTTTCAACTGGGGGGAAAAAATCCCAGCTTTAATTGCATGAAGCTGCATATCATACTTCCCTCTCTTGAGATTTCATTATAGGCCTGAAACCAGAGAATTGCATTGCCAGCTCTTGCCTGCTCTTCCAGCTATTTCTGGTTTTTAATAATTATTCATTAATTGCACACTATGATAAGATCCTTGCTGTTTTGAAACATTTTCCCTCTGGCCCCCATACTATTAAAGACCCTGATTGCCTGCCAACAGCGTAAAATTAAAAATCAAAGCACTACCTCTGAAAGGTTTAATATGTGCCACATTGAAAGAGTTTCTACAGCTTACAGCCATGTAATTGCATCACCGGCTAACTGCACAATCTTTCTCAGCGTTTGAAATGTTTTCCTTTGAAACATTAGCCAGCTGAGAGCAGAGGTTTTGTTTAACACCCTGATTTACTCTCTGTGCATGCCAGAGTTTTGTGTGTCTCCTGTGTCCTTCCCTGCTGCTTCTCTGCTTTGCCTGGGGCAGGTGAGAGGCAAAGGCCAGGCCTCCCAGCTGCAAGCACCCTGTTCCAGCTGGGGAGAGTGACAAGGGACAGAAAAGACAGGTCACCAATCCAAGCAGGAGATTAAAAACAAAAGCATTTTATCAGCAGAACCTCCTCTCTACTCACCTCTTAGAAGCAGGTGCTTTTTCTGCCTGTTGAATCCTCCTCCCCCACCCTGTTACAGACTCCTCTCTCCCTTTCCTGGTGCCACAGGGACCCCCTGCTCCCACCAAACTGCCAGCCCTTGAAACCTCCCTTTCCAAACGGGGCTGCCAACCTGGCTGGACCCAGCCTGCTCAGCTCACCACTGCAGGAGGCACTTCTATTTAACTGTCAGTCTATTGTTTATGGCTCTCCTCTTGAAAAGGGATGAAGTTTTCACATTTCGCCAGTGGCCACACGAAGGAGCAGGTACCCCGTGCCGCTGGCTGGAATAAACCCCAGCGGCTCCAGTGACAGGCAGCAATTCACAATCGTGTCCTTTCACTGAATCTGCTGAGATCTAAATGTTATTTCTTCGTCTAAAAATCTCCTTTCTAAATCTTATTTCTTCATCTTAAGGATCATACGAATAAGGACAGGTCACCAGTGACCAGCCTAGCGCACACATCTTTACTACAGAGGCAGCCTCCTGAAGAAATTTGTGCAATTGAGTTGATCAAAGCTGGTTTAGACAAAGAAAACCGTAGAGACGTCGCTTGCATTGATCGAAGTGTAGTCATGATGTGCCAAAGGGGAATAAAGATGCCCTTCACACAGTTTGGCTGCTTTAATGATTTCAATATTAACAGTGCTCTTTCCCAGAAAAAGGCAATTTTCTACCTTCGGTTTTTTGGACCTTGTGATTATCATGAGTGCCAAAAACTGTTTAATGCTTATAAAAGCATACCCTAGAAAGATATTCCTCTGCAAACTCTCAAATGAAGAGGATTTGGTTATTTGTACCTGCTTGTGCACCAATACACACTTTTAATTCAAAATCTTGGTCCTGCCTGCATTGTAATGTGATTGTCCCTCCAGTTGATCAGGTCTCATTTTCACAGTACTTCTTAAACCAGCTCCTGCAACCTCTGTAGAGCCTCCCTGGAAAGTTGGGTGGGTTTGCTCTGATTCATCCCTAGCCTACAGGTTGGTATTCTTCTCTGTTCTTCCCGTATTATCAGAGCAATTCAAAACAGGGACACTGAAGATAAGATTAGATGTTTTGGTAAGACAGTCTTATCTCTCTTCACAGTAGCTTTAGGGAGCAGAAAAGAAGCTGGCCTTCACTTTGTTTTCTAAATTCCAATTTAGAGGTTGTATAATAAAATGTGCATTTTGTTTTGCGGAGATTTTCTGTATTCTAAGCTGTTCCCTTAAGAGGAGGGAGGCTGCTGGTGTCAGGGCTTTTCAGCTGCTGGTGCCTGGAAGGGGCACGGCAGGAAAGTTTGAAGGGGTAAATCTGTAAACATGGATTTAGGCTCACTGCATCAGGTACTGAGACCTTAAAGATCTTCGCCTGACTTGGTTCTAAACCTTGGGCCTTAGAGTGTAATTTAAAACAAAATTCATGTGTCATAGATTTTTTTTTTTCCTGGAATTGTACAGATTTATGTTTGAAGTAGAAAGTCAAACTGCAGACACAAAGAGCACTTCCCCCCAGATTTGTAGGATTTCCATGCAAATTGGTGCTCCATAGGGTGTATTCCTTTGAAATCAGGAGATCATGAAGTAGAGATGAACAGTACCATGTTAAGGACAAAATTATTAAATGATAAATCCTCCAATATATATAAAATAACAAAGCACTTTCATTCCTAGAGGAAAGTCTCTGTGGCAGTGGAGCAGAGGACAGGCTATACTGAGTACTGCAAGGCACAGGGACATCCCCACTGCAACATACCACCTCGCCATGGGCGAAAGTCTGTCCCAGTAACATGTGGTAGGGGAGGACCGAGGGCCCTGAAAGCTCACAGAGTAGGTCACCGATTCTCCTGGGAGCACTCCAGCTTCTCCCCCTTGCCCATCTGGGACAGCAGGCTCCCTGTGCGGGGTGCACACTGCCCTGGGTGCACACCGCACCAGGCACATGCTCCACTGCACCCAACTCCCCAGCGTGCAGGCGGAGGGGGGGGGGGATTTGTACCTCTTCCCTTCTGATTCACCCTCTGATACTGTGTCTCTCCCTTCTGGACCCACCTGGTATCCTTTAGACATCATTCCTCTCCTGGTTTGGTTCTGCATAGGCAATGCAAGAAGGAACGTAGTGTAAAGCTGCTCTGTACCTCCCCTCCTTTCCTTGCACTCCGGTGTGAACCCATGTCTGCCCCTTCTCCCTGAACTCCTGGTCTTTGCATGCTGACCTCCCTGTGACAGAGCAACAGCAGAGATGACAAAACCCCACGCTTCTGAGATGGTGCAGACATAAAATCCAATTGTGCATGCACTGTCAGGCACAGATACTTTTTTTTTTCCTGTCTAGAAGGACAATACATAGACTTGTACCGTGCCTGTGCAAATGAGAGGCACTGAGAGGAGACAGCTGCCTCTTTCCAGTCCTAGAACAGTGAGAAGTGAGGACACAGTGCTGCCCTGCGTGCTCTTTGGGGAACAGGAGCCCCCACAGAGCTGTGGGGGGCACTCGACGACAGGCAGGGAGTGGATAAGGGGCTCTGAGACTACGAGAAGAGGCACCACTGCGAAGTGAGATGATTCAAGCTGCCACAGCCATGATGTTCATGCAGCCACTGTGCAGCAACCTGCTATACCAATTTCATACAGCCACTTCACGTTGAAACCAATTAGATCATTAAGGAAAGTGCCTATTAGGAAGATGATGAACCGGATCTACACAGGTTGGTTATTCCAGATGTTAAAATAGTCTCCTGAGCAGCATACATGGGCTTTTTCTTTCTCTTTTTTCTTCTTTTCTGTTTTTCAAATACAAAAATATTGGACTGATCGCTAGCTGGGTTTGGTACACACAGAACAGGCAATACACACCTGCAAACACTGCATCTACCCTGTCCAGCAGCTCATGTGTTAACTCCTCTGTCACTTTGCTTAGCAGCAAGGAGCAAAGGCCTGACACCATAGTGAGGTGTTTGGCCTGAATTATCTTCCCTTGCTTCTCCCAATCCCAGCATTTTATATAAATTAATTGATGGAATACAAAGCTGAAATTAAAGCAGAGGGAAAGCACTCAGAGGAACACCAAGGTTATTGTAGGCACTAAGTAACATATCAGGCCCTCAGCTCACAGCTGATATATGCTGTCATGTCAAAGGCAGCACGTCCCTCCAGTATTTTTCCCTTTACCAACACTGTCCTCATTCCCCTAGTTCTGCGTTCGGGGTATGATAATCATTAACTCGAGGGTACTGCTGGAGCCGAAGGTGCTAACCTTATCTCTGAAAAGCAAGCCCTTGCGTCGCAAAGGGAAAAAAGCTTTATTCCAAGTTGTAATGTCAACTTTTCTTTACTGCACTCCGGCATCGCTCACACAGACAAGCTGGAGATACAGCAACAAAGCCAAGGAGAGAAAACAGAGTTCCCAGCAGGATTCACAGAGCAGGTTAAACTTTAAAAGGCACATTTGTACCTGCAGGACAGGCTTAAGAAGTACCCAGGAATCCTCCACTTCCCACAAGAAGGTTATTGCTTTCTGGGGCTATTTTAAACTAAGAACACTGGCCTTTCTTACACTACCCTGCACTGGAGTGACTGTCTTTTTTCTGCCCCTTTTCAAAAATCAACAGATAAAAATCTAACTTTCCAGTGTTGTAATGCTGCAAAGGCCTCTCCCGTCCCTGTAAGCCAGCAGTATCAGAAAGATTGCACCGTCTTTTATTCTTCTTTTTTGAGTCCACATAGAAAAGCACAAAGACTTGGGTTATAAAACCTGGACTCAGACATCCACCACCCTGGACAGACAAGTTGAGTCACATAACACCTGAGAGCAGAGAGTGCCTTGGGCTAACCAGCCAGTTTGCCTCCCATCATCAGTACCCAAAGGTGCCTGTCTAAAAGCTGCTTATCGTTGCTGGGGTTATCACATCAGCTGATTACATCCCAAAGTGCTGAGGCTGAAGAGATTAATCCCTTTCAAGACCTATTTATATCTTTTTCCAACTCTTGCCTCCACCCACACAGCCCTTCAATATGCCAAGCCACCAAGGAGAGGGTGGCACAAAGGGACCCCCCAGCCACACACAAGTTGTTCATGCCAGGAAGGATCAGATTCCAACACATTTTAACACCTGGGATAATCCTGGATTATTTCTTACCAGAGACACACAGTGATCTGCATTTAATCCACAAACCATTAAACTGCCTGGTGTTTCTTATGCAGAAAGATCTGGGGTCTTGTAGTTACTCTACGAATAATCTCATTAATAAACAGGTTAATGTGGTCTAGTTCCAGTTGCACATTTCTGAATTGCAATAATGGCTAGTCCTACCCACAGATCCTGCAACTAAAGCTAATGGAATGGCTCATTTGTGAAAAATAAGTTAACTTTTTGCAAAATCATTGCCTAGAATGATGATACAGATATAAGTGAGGAACAGAAAGATTACATCATATTTTTCTTTTACTAATCACATGGGAACAATATGCTTAAGAACTGAATAAAACCTGTATTGCACACTGTCCAAACAACTATCTGCACAAGCCCTTCTGCTGTACTGAAAATTTCTTTAAAAATAAAAAAATCTAAAACTTCATCAAAAAATGTTTCTGGCTCATGCAAATATTTCTGTTATAACCCAAGGAACAATATTATTCTCTGGTCACATCTCTGATTAATGCTAATGAGATTTTGATGAACCCAGAAAAAATACCAACAGTTGTAACATGTCGCAGGTAAAATATAATTTTTATTTTTTTTTAATATGCTTGGAAATGAGCTTGAAAGATGTCACTATCTTAGCAGAAACCATCTAATGGGATGTGTACGCTCAGGGAACCAAGTAGCACAGTTATAATTAAAGTTTCATTATCATTTCCATTAGAAAGTAGTTTCTAAGGGATTTGATTCAACAGTAAAAATTGGCTCCGTGATGATACTTTGTATGCAAGGTCCTCATACGTGTCAGAAACAGTAGGTAATTCATAACATGCTACAACCACACTGTCTTTAATAGCAGTGCTATATGTGTAGGATGGGGCATAACAAAAACCCCAGAGAAGTGCTCGCAGCTCGGCGGATCGGACGCACAGCTCGCAGCAGGTGCTGCAGTGATTTTCTGATGGATGGGAGATGCTGCACCTGGCTTTGCAACCCTGACCCCCTGTACAGGTCCTCTCGATAGGAAAGGTCAGTGCACACAATATACACCCTCATGCCATAAATGTTATCACGGCTCCAGGGCAGAATGGGGGTCCTGGCCTTTATTTTAAATTGGTGATTACAGAGCACTGAAAAGAAAATTGAAAATACCAATAGTTTGTAAGAGAGAGATCTCAGCCACGCGGCAGAACAAACGTGGCTTGCAGTTATGGCACCAGGCAAGCTGTCCATGCAAGACTGATGAGGAAGATCAGAGCACTTTACTTTGTAAAGTAACTAGGAAAGCCCCCATAATTTTAATTAAACACAACTCATTCACCCTGTACCAGTAAAAGCATATCCAGGTCACTGGGGAATTTGCTGTTGACTCAATCAGAGTTGCCGCTGGCTAAGCCTTCTCCTGACAGGTTATAACCAAAATGATGCTCAGACCAACTGTGAAAATATTAGAAGGAAAGAGCTGAGGTTTTCGACATCCCTCTCACTCCAGTCCTCCTCACATACTGCAGCTCTACAGAGTATCTCAGATTTTGTCACCACACCACAACTTGAAGGACATCTTTTGTTTACAGCAATAAAAGACATTGTGGGTACAAAGGCAGTATCACTGTAATATCAACACAGCACTGCAACCCATTCAAATGTGGAATGTAGAGATACGAATGGGAAAAAAAACCACCCAGTGCTGGACCAAATACTTTTCAAGTCTACAGTCATGGAGTCACTCAAGTGTGCTGTACATCATCTCAGTGTGCAAAGCCTCAGCGGGTGAACAGAAAGCAGCGTTTGCAATGGAGATGGGGATTCCAGATAAAAGATCTGAAAAAAAAAGTTTGGAAGGGTGAATTGCTTATTAGCTCAAATAAAATTAGCTGAAAGCTTTATCAGATTAAAAAATAATTGAAAATGTATCAGGATTTAACAGAGACTGTGCAGGAAAACAAAACCACAGTAAATAGCATGGCAAATCCACAAGTTCAAGCATACACTGAAGGCCAGAAGTGAAGATTTATCCCATGTGAATAAGAGCAACCAGGTGGCAACACTGCAATCAGGTGAAGAGGGGTGAAAACCTATTTTAGCTTTAAGCAGTACATGCAAAATTAATGTTTCACTTATTTATGAGTTGAGAAGTGCACATTACATAGTATCTCAGCCCTGCTGAGCGTCCAGTGGCACTGAGACCACCTTTCACACCAGAATCTTTCACACCAGAATTAAGTTACATTTATAGGGCAGCATATACAAGATCTTTTTATTAAAAACTCAACTCACGCTTTTAAACTATTCATCACAGTTAATCCTGCCCCCTTTATAAGCATTTACTGACGATAGAGCTCTCCCACGCTGTCCAAAGGCACAATTTGCTAATGCAACATTGACATGATTTTAGTGACACCAGACACCAGTCATTGACCCACATGTCAACTTCCTAAAGGCCACAGGGAAAGGACACAAGCAAAGAAGCCTAGCAGCTGAAAATAAATTAAAAAAAAAAAAATCACTTTGAATCCCTATTTCACCTTCTATGGTGGAAACACTGAAATTCACAGCAAACTGGATTTAAATGGGCCAACAGACCTCCACAAATCTGGAAAGCCTACAACACTGCTGAAATATGAACAGGTTGTTTTTTCTGCCTACTTTGGTCATTTTACTCAGCACAGCAATCACACAGGGCTAGAACAAATACTTGTCAAATCTATAAATACGGAGCTACACAGATGTGTTTTGTGGCAACACAACCTGGTTCGTTTCCCCACCAGCCACAGAGAAGATGAAAATTTGTCTAACTCCTTGCAGGACCTCCAGCGTGAGCCCCAATGAGCAGCTGCACCTCTGTGCCACCACCAGCAACGCCCAGAGAGCAGATGGACAACCCGGTTTATGCTATCAGAGGTCTATTGATAGTGTGAGGCTGCGGGGTCAGAGGTGGCAGATTCAGTTCAACTCGCTGAAACGTTAGTTTGCTTTCCTTGTCAGTGGAGCACTTTACAATAGATGTTCCTGAATAATTCATTGAATGGGTCTTCATGTGTGCATTGTAGTGTTTGATTTTCCAACGTACTGCACTAATCTATAAATACTGACTATAAACATTGCTAGCAGATAGCTTTATTTTATGTTGCATTGGTCTGTTTTTTCTTTTTAAGTGTGGCAGGAGACAGCACAGATATTTTACTGTCTCTCTTTCAGCAACACCAAATGCTACAACATTAGTGTTATTAACATATGCATTAGCTCAAGCTGATCCGCTCTCCCAGCTGCTGCTCGCAGCTCCCAGTGAGAGGCTGCAGCAGTGAATCAGATAGCGCTAATGAGCGTCTTAATGAAGTTCCCGCAGTTGAACGCCGAGCTCCGAGAGGGGTATTAAAAGCATATCCTGTAGTCTTGAAAACTGGAATGGTTCATGGCAATTGATTTTATTTATTTATTTACTCACTCGCCATTCAGTGAAAAATTCCTGCTCAGGAGAAGAATTCAGCAAGAGAAACGCACATGACAGAGAAATGACAATATCGCAATCCAGTCTGAATTTAAAAGCAGAGAATTAAAGTTAATTAGGAAACATATTCCAGCTGGACTTTTGCCAGCTCCACTCTGCCCTGTAGAGGGCTGCCAAACCCTTAGCTGCCTTTCATTAGCTATCTCTTTGCTCGCACTTTCCTCTATTTTGTCCTCAATAAATTGTTTCTTTCACTTTTATTACTTTAATAACATAGTTTGTTAGTACTGTAGCAGATACTGTTTCTGCAATTTAATTAAAACTACATTCCATAAGTCAATTGCTGCTATTTTTTATAAAAATTTCTCCCACACTTTAAAATATTTAAAAATAAAAATAACTGAGGACCCAGGAGAAAGTTATTTAAAAACAACAACAACAACAAAACCAACAAACAAAATTCTTCCAATTGGACAAGGAATTGTTTCCATGGCAGTCTGCAGCTGCATATGGGAAATATAAAAAAGAAAGTCCCTGAGCTAATGCTGCTGTTAGCCTCATATGTGTCTTTATAAAAGAGGACATAACAAGAGGTATAAAAAAAAATAAGATAGTGTAAATAAACCCAACAGTTGGCATTGCTACAGAAAAAAAACCTGCAATCTTGCAGCAATGCAACCATTAGGTTAATAATGACACTTTTGTCCCTTTTCTGTACACACAGTTCTTGCCATTGCTGAAGTGATTGCTTTTTACAGATTTTACTCTGCTCCCTCCCCAGTAAACCAAATGATCACAAGGTAGTTTGGCAACATTTTTGCGGCACTTCTGTTTGTTCATACGGCAGCTGTGCTGGGTTTTGTGGCAAGGGAGACCTAAGCACTCCACAGCTTTTCCAAGCGATCATGCCAGGAGAGAACAGGGTCAGAGGGGAAAATTTCCTGTTGATTTCCTCTGACAGACTCATTTGCATGCAAAGGTCTGGCTTTCTGTGAATTCCTTCTTCTAAGAAATAGCTTTGAAAAGATAACGATGCTCCTAAAGTCAGGATTTGGCCTTAAAACTCATTTGCAGCCTCTGGCTGCTCTTGGTCTCCATTGCCCCACTGTTGATAGAGTTTCCCACCCAGCAGGTTTGGGGGACAGGTTGCACTCAGCTCAGAATCCCTTCCTCTGTGGTTTGTTGCACACCAAGATCCTGGAGCCAAAAGCAGTTCTTAGTGCCAAAAAGAGGGAGGCAGCAGCACCCATTTAATCCCTTACTACGTCACTACCGCATACCTCGCTGGCCATGGCTACTGAACTCACCAGGGCTACTGCCAGACTCATGCATCTTCCAAAGCACCCTGCTGCCTTCTTGCCAGCAAGTCCTCTGCATTAATTGACTTTAATAATACCAACTATCCTAGGTTACTCAAAAAGTTTAAAAAAATCCAAAGCAAAGTGGCACAAGATGACACATATGAAGCAAACTTCCCCACAGCATCGGGAAGCTACAGCTCAGCAAGGAATCCTGCCCACAGCCCTGCTCAGCCTAGGGTGTCTGGCCACCCATTTGCCCTCTTTTATCTGGGCATTCTGGTGCACTGGCAGGACCTTGCACAGACACCGGAGCACTCCCTCTCTTTACTGTGTGCATTGGCTCACTGTGGATCTCTACAGTGCGCAAGTCCGACAGCCATTGCAGAAGCCAAGCATGGGGTTTAGCACCCAGATGGCTTATGCAGAAGCTCAGCACACACCAGCTCCTGGCCATAGTCCCACGTGCCAAACGTAACAGGGATCTGTGGGTACGGGCATGGCAGATAACCTAAGGCAATACAAGGCATGGAATTCTGAAGAGCTGCCAGCACAACACACCACTGCTATAAGCCACGTCACACCACTGAATGGTGATCAATATACCTTGTCAATGCAGGGGCATTTCTCTCTGGTTTATACATTACAGCTTTGAGAGGAGCAGCCTGCCTGCTTGTGTACAGCTGCCGCCATGCTATTTGGTCTGTCAGTACTCCTTGATCTTTGCCTCTCTGTTAATACATCCATAGGCTTTGATGTTTGACTACAGAACTCACAGTACAGAGATGGCTGGGTGTTTTACCAACCACACTATTTTTCTCTTCTCCACTATCCTAGTTCCTGCTATATGAAAATAAAATCTTCATTGATGCAAGGGCATAAACAGCCCACCAAGCTTGCTGCAGACACCCTTGCACAAGTGAGCTGAAGATATACGATCACCAGAACTGGTCCAAACAAATCAGCGTGTTGAAAACATTTGTTCTGCAGTTCTGTTTTGAAGTTTTGTCCACAGCACTTCTAGCTGTGCCATATTGTTTTTGCTGATGATGGGAAAGAGCTCTTTGGTTGCAGGGTAGATTTTCTGGTTAGGACACTCCTTTTGGATGCTGTGTCCCCTAGCAAGTGTGAGACTGTTGGTTATCTGGAGCAAGCATTTCCCAAAAAACCTTTTAAGAGGCAAAATTATTATTTTCAATCTTACAGGGCTAAATGGAAAATATTCCATACTCCCAAGTACCTCAGCCTTTTTTAATTTTTTCCTGCTTCATTCAGTCACCGGAACAATTAATTCCTCACTCTTCTTCCTGTAGGATCACACAGATTGATGCTGGGTCCCCCCACTGCTGCCAGCACAAATTCAGCTGCCATTTCCATGCTGACAACTCAGATCTGCCTCTCCATTACAGACCTGTCTCAATGTGTCCCAGCGAGAGGCTCAGCCTGTCTCCCTGATGTACCCCCAGATGTCCAGCTGTCAGCTTGTGAGCAGTTTGGCTAAAGTGAAAATTGAGGTCCCCCTCTCATCACCACCTCTCTTCTTGATTTTTTCCAGACCCTGACACCTCATTGCCCATCTCCCTGGCCCACAGTTCATTCTCCTGTCCTGCCTCCAACAGGGCTGGCCAACCTGCGCTTCATTCTCACTGAATGCCTGGGACTGACCTCATCTCTCATTATACTGCACACACTCTGCTCATTTCTTTTTCAGCCTAAGCAATCGTTGCTCTGCTTTGCTTGCATCCATTCAAAGTGCTCAGCAGACCTTTTCCCCAAGCTGCTGAGATGAGGACCTCACCCCTCTCCCTCCCGCTTCTCCCTTACACCAAATAAGAGAGGGGATGTCCAGTTGGAATGTAGTTTGCAGCCTGTTCCTACTCAACATAGATTCCTCACTAGCAGATAAGACATTGCTGTCCACAGCTCCTCTCCCCATCAGGCTTTCTTAAACTCATCTTCGTTTTAATTAGCAATTCATGCTCTGTCCCAGACATCTCCTCACACTGTGAACACCTGCAAAACTGAACTCAGGTTCAGAAACCTTTCAAGTCACTATAGAAATTTCTGAAGTATTTGGTTCCTTACATTCCTTTTTAAAATTCATTGTTGTACCTACAACATAGCACCTGGTTACATGACCAGGGCTGCTATGAGCTTCAGTGCTACACGTTTGTAATACTGTCACTCGTTACCATTGATATGAAAACAGAATAAATATACCTTAAGGAAGTGGAGTTTAACTAGAGCAACAGCAACACAGAGGACAATGCCTCCAAGGGCAGTGAGCTTCATAGCATTTGATGATCATCCCTCAAGCATTCATTTCCAGGGGCCTGTGCCCAGGTGAAATCTCAGCTCCTCTGTGTGCATTCTCACTCTGAAAATCAAAAGCCTAATAAAGCCTCAAACATTATTCACGATTTTCCAGGATGAACTCCTGACTTGGGAATTTACACACGTGGGGCAGAGCAGCTTATGTGGTAGGAGCTGTGGTCACTGCAGTACCCTCTCTCCATCCCCTCTTGCAGCAACGCCTCTCCCATAGCACCCTCAAAGCAACGCTTTGAAACCTACTTACTTCCTTTTCTTAACAAGCCTCTGCCAGAGGATGAGGAAAATCCATTGCACCAGAAGATTGCTCCATGGTAGATTAGTCCAACATCATGTTTTTCAGAAATAAATTCTTGTGTCAAAATCCCTCAGCTGGGCTCTTACACAAGCTCAGTTTACGGTTGCTGCATGGTCAGGCTGCAAAGGGCACAGAGTAGATACTAAAGGACCCAAGAGTGTTACCAGCATCACCAAACAGAATTACTCAAAATGCATTAATTTGCTCTGGTAGGTAATGAAATAAGTTGTATGTACAATAAAACAAATGTTTAAGGTTTGAGAGATTACTTTCCAGTTTGAGTCCTAAGCATACATCAGGCCATAATTCCTCTCTTCCCCTGGAAAAAATGGAGATTTAAAAAAAAATAAGTCTTTTATTCCTTATTTGCATATCATGCTCAACAAACTAAAGTTGAAGAAGTTGGTCATCCAGTTTAGAGAATAAGAGTATCAGATGGAAAAGCACTTCAAATGTCAAGTCCTGCAAAACACTATTTAATTGGAGGTTTCCTTCCTAACACTTCCCCCTTGGCTAAAAGGAAATCAGACTCCAACATCAATAAATAATAACTTAGTTGAAGGGACAAGAACATATGGAAATCTAGGGCTAATCTCCAGTCATTGTGGGAGACCTACTGATTCAATGTACTTTGACAGTAGATTACCATTTTCTTCCTTGTAATTGAACTGCTCATTCATAGTGCTCTGAGCAAGCATCTACTGCAGATACAGCCCCAAACCAGCAACCTTCCCGCTGTGCAGTGCAGTTGCACTGTATATGTTGCAGAGGCAACTGGCAGACATGTTGCAAATCTGATCTATCAGAGCTCTGTCAAAACTTGAGGCAGTTATTGACTGGGGACACAAAGTAGATCCAAATTGCATGAACGAGATCCCTCCACTTTTACACCTGCCAACATGAGCAGTCCTGTGCTACACCATGTTTCCCTCCTCACCAGGGTGCAAAGCAGAATTCAGTGCTCAGATGCAAAAACCTTTGTTACACAGCACAGTCAATAAGATGCACACAATCTTTTAAAACCTACGTAAACAAATTGTATTTCATGATTGCACATTCTTCATGCAGAGGATATTTTCTGAGCTTACATGTGGTTGTATTTAGATTTCTTTCTTCTCTCACATTCTTTGATCTGCTTATTGCACCTTTTTTAAAATAAAAATGAGTTTTGGGACCAGTATTAGATTCTGCTGACAGTCACAACTAGAGCACTGTGTTCAACACAAAACAAATTATTCCCTCAGACTAGTTGTTTATAATGTTTACACAGTAATCATTGCTGGAATTTCAGCATCATGGTACATTCATCATAGTTTGACTTAATTTCTGAGACCTCTTAGTCTAAGAAAAAACAGGCTGTTGATTTGCTTTTTAGCATTTCAAAAAGCAGACTCAGAATCTAGAATTTGTTTTCTGTTATTTGGCTATTGTTGTGAACTCTGAGAGATGATGAATGAAGGAAAAAGAATAGCTTTTGCAAGGTGTCATTTTTCTCCCAGTTGGGATTGGAGGTCTTTCCTCTCCTCACTGTACCAGTGGCAGATGCCAATCACATTCAATTAGTCTCACAGGATTCATTTCAAAACTCACATTCCCAAGTACAAAACTACAGAGAGGGGTTTGGGCTTTTTTTAGCAGCCAACTGCTTTTTCCATTGCGAATGTCAATCAATTGATCAGAAGGGAGGGACCTAAGAGTGACGGTTCTAGATGTTTATAGGAAAAAAGGTAAAACAATTTATAAGTAAGAAATTGCTTTCTCTACTTCTTGAAGCATCTACCACTATGGGAAGTAGCAAGCAGTAATGATTAGTTTCTGGTCCTTTTGTGGACAAGGCTGTGCTAACACCTAGTGTATGTGATGGCAGCTTGTTGTCCTTAATCATACAGTAACCTTGAATATTATGTATCCTCTAACACTTCCAGTTCTAAGCAGTCAATATTTTTTTGAAGCACAAGTTTCAGAAATTAAATTAGTTATGGAGTGGGGAGAGATATGGCCAATGTCCTCTGAGTGACTAAAGCCATTTAGTCCCCAGGTTTCATTTTGAAGCAGGATAAATAAAAAGGGGCCCAGCACTATCCTTATCCCTGTGCATTTACAGTTTGATACGCTTTTTGAAAAATAACACTGCATCAGAAGAATACAGCATTTCTCTGTCCTCAGTGCACTTTGGCAATTCAGAGAGAATTACTAAATATAATATGTAGGAACATAGCACTAAAGGGATGTACAGGTGAAGGAGCCCAGTCCCTTGATACTGGAGACAACCACATCACACAGTCCCTTTAATAAACTGATTAAAAGCCATCTGCAAACTAGTTAGGTTTTTGCCCCCAAAAGCCCAGTGAAAGGCTTTTCCAGAACCTTACCGTTTTACTGATTAAAAAGCTGCTTCTAATTTCCATCTGAAATTTATTCACGGCCAGTTTATTACCAATTTGTTCTTGTGCCAGCACTGTCCTCTAGCTGAACTAGCTCCCTTCTCTCCCTGGTGTTTACTTCTCTGATGTATTTATAGACAGCAATTCACATCTCCTCTCCAGTTTCATTATGCTGGGATAAATAAGGAGACTATTCTGAAACCCTTGTGCAACCAAACCACACCACCCCTGTGTTCATCCTGACATCATTTCCCTTCTTGAATACCCCCAGAGCCCCCACCATATTCCAGAGGAAACCTCACTGTTACAAAAAGTGTCCATTTTCCCAACTAATAGGGAATGGTCTTCTTGGACCATGTTTTCCTCATTACTCAGGAGCCTGAAGGAAACCCCTGTAGCTGTAGGTAGCTTATCTGCAGTTCTGCCCTCTACAAGTTTACAGCAGACATATTCGTCATGGACCCCTCTATTTTCTCTGTATGAGAATCAAGTGCTCTGTTTAAATCCAAAAGTTTAAACCCAAGAGATTATGGTTGGCAGACTCTGAAAAGATCTGGGATAGGTGAAAGTTATGAAGTCCTCTCAAGCCTGAAACACTCAATGCCTGTGTCACACAGGAGCTGCAAAGCCCCTCCAAACTCGGATGCCCAACCATAGTGTCGTGGGCCACTGTGGGACATCACAGGCATGGGAGTACACAAGGGTTACCTTGATTCCCCAATCTGAAATTAACTGGAATCATAGCCATGGACTCAGTCCCTTGGAGATCCAGGAAGGGGCTTTTCCTTTTCCACCAAAATCCCCTAAGAAGGTGAATTCCAGAGAGCACCTCACCTCTGGTGCCTACCAAAACATAGTGCCATCTTTTTCCAAGCCCATTGAAGAGAAAAGCATTTCTTCTCTGTATGGTAGTGCGGTGGTTCTGGGACTGGCTGGGGTACAAAATTCCTTCATTTAATTGTGCGGTTTCCAGCTCACATCATTGCCATGGGCAGACAAAACTTCACAGAATCACAGAATCATCCAGGCTGGGAAAGACCTTGAAGATCATCTAGTCCAACCATCAACCCAACATAAACAGTTCCCAACTACACCAGATTCCTCAGCGCTATGTCAACACAACTCTTAAACCCCTCCAGGGATGGAGACTCCACCACTGCCCTGGGCAGCCCATTCCAACGGCCAACAACCCCTTCTGGAAAGCAATGCTTCCTGATATCCAGTCTAAACCTTCCCTGGTGCAGCTTGAGACCATTCCCTCTTGTCCTGTCGCTTGTTACTTCAGTGAAGAGACTCATCCCCAGCTCTCTGCACCCTCCTTTCAGGGAGCTGTAGAGGGCGATGAGGTCTCCCCTCAGCCTCCTCTTCTCCAGACTAAACACCCCCAGTTCCCTCAGCCGCTCCCCGTACAACCTGTGCTCCAGACCCTGCACCAGCTCCGCTGCCCTTCTCTGGACACACTCGAGTCATTCAATGTCCTTTTTGGAGTGAGGGGCCCAAAACTGAACACAGGAATCGAGGGGCAGCCTTCACCAGTGCCGAGTACAGGGGTCAGATCCCATCCCTGTCCCTGCTGGCCACGCTATTGCTGACACAAGCCAGGATGCCATTGGCCTTCTTGACTACCTGGGCACACTGCTGGCTCCTGTTCAGCCAGCTGTCAATCAACAACCCCAGGTCCCTCTCTGACTGGCAGCTCTCCAGCCACTCCTCCCCAAACTTGTAAAAACTTACACACCTATGGGCTTTTCTGAGCTAACAAGCCTCTGCAGGAACCAGATGAGATTCAGTAGGGCAGGACAGCTGCAGGGAGGAGGAGGAGGATGGGCTTAGCCCTATGTCTCAGGCCTCACCAGGATTCAATCACAGCTTGTTGCTGCTGTTTCTATATTATTAAACATAAAAGGATGTTGATTGTTATCAAACATCAAAGGATGCAGTACAAACCATCCCATTAAAGCCTCCAATCTAAACATTATCATCTGTACTGCAACCTCTTGCAAATCAAAAAGGTAATTTTCAGTTAGGTCATGAGTACCACCTATATTTGTTTCTACACTGTCTTCACATGACAGCTCTCCATAGGTCTTGTTCTGAGAGCTCACAGTCCTGAAACTGCACATGCTTTTTATTCAGTGGAGGAGTACAATAGAACTTCTAATTTATGTCTTATTGCTCATTTACCTCTGAGAAAGAAAAAAAAAAAAAAGGAAGAAACTGCCTTTTTGGATTTTACAGATCCTCAACAAGACCCTTTGCATCCCATTTCTTTTCTTTTTCTCTAAACTTTTAATATTTGTAGCCTTTAACATTGCAATCTTTAAGAAAAATAAAGGAAAACCCAAATCAAATTAAGTCAGACAGTGATCAAGACAAAAGAGTCATGCACAGTTTAAATGGACTCTTAGACTCCTTCCAGCACTTGTAACTGAAGAGGCTTTCAGTGACCTTACAAAAAATTAATGCTATAACCTCCAGGCCAGGTACTCCAACAAAAAAATTGAGCTGAAAGATTTAATGGGTTTGGAATACATCCTTGCACGCTGGGAAATATTTGCTATTCTGCACTTAAGGGGACTGTAGCATCTAGTAGAGGCTGTGAAGGTGAAAGATTAGACAGTGGAAATTGGTACAGTGACAGCAGAACAAGCTACTTCTGTAAAGATTTCCTCAACTCCCTCTCTGACTCCTGTTATTAGTAATGTAGCACCATAAATGTGAAGGGCACCAGAGCTCACCTGCACCTGAATGCTACAATTCATGGATGACATCTTTAAAATCACCACCATCTGAAATATTACTTGTTTCCCATACACTGGTTCTTTGAGGTTGTGGGTTTTTTTTATTTTCCACCTTCTCTCAGAGGCATTTCAGATTCATAACCAACTGAGTAAGCAACAAAATAAGTTGTTTCAAGTATGATAATAAAAATTGCATTAAACAGGTCCATATTTTCTGAAAATAACCTAGGTCCCACTGGGACCAGAACTCCAGAGGATTCTCTGTGTGGGGTTTGTTTTCTTCACTCCCGACCTTGGAAAAAATATGTATTAAACCTAAGTTTTTATAGAAATGTATGTACAGTTTTAAATAAACTTTCCCCAGTAAAAGATCATCCAGTCATAGGGGAAAATTCTGACATAGCCACAGAGACTCAACCTCAAAATAACCAGTAATGTGGAAGTTCAGACTAGGTCATAGCCCTGGCTCTGCTGTTTGCCTTCAACAATACCCCTGTCATCAAATTACTTGTAGAGAAGGTTTTCTTTAGAGGGAGTAAGGGGAGGAAAGGTGGAGGGAGTTCATCCTAGTGCAGAAGAGGTGAAAAGCACTGATACTCTGAAATGGAAGGTGGAAGGGAAAAAGGTATTTAATCTAGCTACACCTCTTGTTGCTGCCTACTTTATCAAGAGTCTTCGGTTTCTAAGCTTCAATCAAAGCATCCATATATGCAAAGAAACATTTGCCATCTTCAAATAAAAACATGTGTAAATTGGTCTTGCCTGTCCCACTTCGATGTCAGTCACAAGAGTACTACTGACAATCAAACATACTATAATGTCACATGTTGTACCAGAGCTGTCTGCTGAAGTCTCTATGTTCACTTTCTTCTCAAGTGCAGATGTCACTACTGCATATTAATAACCCCAAATATATAAAATTCTCTTTTCTTTTGAATACTTTCCAACACTTGTTTTTCTACTGCCCCCAATTTACTACCTCTAGATAAAGATGAGAGTACAACTTCTAATTCATATCCCTTCTTACTTCGAATAAAAGTATTCAAAAGTAAAATTTCAGCCTTAACATCTTGCTCTAAGAAGTACAGCAGCAATTTTGTGGCCATAGTAGCTGATACTACATACAGTTGGTTACATTTCACAGTGCCTTCAGGAAATGCTACCTGTGAAGAAGGCCAAACATCCAAGTTTCAGGGAAAAAAAAAAAAAATCCACCTTGCAGTCATTGACAATAAAGGCATTTCAGCGTTAGAATCTGGCATTTCTCAGTAATGAGGAAAACAATCTGAAATGATTCATGTCATAAGATTGACACCAGCAACAGCTGTTTGGGGTAATGTGCCAGTTGGACTGAATTCAAGTCTCAGCATCATACTCAAAAGGAAAGTAAGGTTTTTAAGAGGGGTGGAGGTTTTTTGCATTTATGTGAATTTAAAAAAGAAAAGCAACACAACAAGTTGAAAGGCAACTGATTTTTTTATCGTCTACTTCTTTACAGCTGTCTCCAATAGGCAGGTCCCATAAGCTCTCTGAAACCACTGGTCGTTTCACATCTTTTAGTGAACTGGAAGAACCTTCTATTCACTAGTTTTGCTACAAATAAAGATTAGGGATTTGGTTACTGTCCAACACTGTCCCCTAAGAACATGGTTTCCAAAACCCATAATATGTAGATTAAACAGCTCCTGTCTAGATGTCCTTCCCCCACCAGGCTGTGTTACTAGAAACAGGAACGTCCTTCCAGCAGGTCCAAAAGAAAGCCTCATTGAAGATTACAATATAAATATTGAACTTTCTTCACAGATTGACATAAAAATTCCAGAGAATGACCCCAAATTCTGGTAGGGGACTTTGATATAGAGAGGCTATTGTTAGTCAAGAGAGGTAATTTCAGGTTTGATGTTTGCATGCTAATACGTTTTGTAAGCACTAAAATAGTGCTTAAAAGAGGTGCTTAACATGTACAAAGGCTTCAGCATGGAGAGGAACCTGCATATGGAAACATCCAGTTGAGGTTTGGGTTTTTTTCCTACTAGCTAGAATGACTTAAAGTAACGATGATGCTTCAACAATGCATTTTCTAAACAATTTGATCTACATTGGCAGCACTATATTACAAATGAACCCACTGATACTGATGTAACTGATACAGTTTTTATGCATTTAGCTTTGTGAAAGCCTAACTTCCTCCATGAAGCAATTAAGGCCATTTGTAAATGTGCAAAGTTAATTTAGAAATTATAAAATTAAGGCTAATGGACTCAATTATAATAAATGCATGGGTCAGCGATTGTAGCAATTTCTCAACCCTTCCTTTATTTCTGGGTTCAGCTTAATAACACACTCCATCTCACAGCTCTGATGGTGTGGCAGGATCTGATCTTCAGAGTTGTTGAGAAAGCAGGAGGCGACGGCACCAGGCGGGGATGGACCGTCTCCCTCTGCCTGGCAGAAGCGCACCTGCCAGCCTCACCCCACAGCAGGTTCAATGCCCTCGGCAGTACCCCACACCCCCAGCTACATGAGTCCTCTGAGATGGGTACGCGCATCCGTACAGCAGACACTTCACTGCCTCCCAATGATGAAACGTGTTGGGAGCGTGCAGCTTTCCCATGATTGACCTACAGCATGATGTGCCGCTCTGATGTTGGGACATCAAGGCAAAGCGACAGCCATGCTCTCCCTGAGTCCATCCCCAAGTGCATGTGGCACACGGCTGGGGCTTCTCGAAGCACACACAGACCAACACCTTCCTCCTTCCTCCGCTGCACTACTCCTGGGCGTGCAGGCACCCACATGGCGTCTGCACCACCCTCCAGGGAGACTTGAGAAACCTAATTTTAGAGCACTTCCACTTATGCTGAGTAGGGGTTTTTTAAATTTCTTCTCCTTCTCTTGCTTGGAGTTTCTTTGTAGATCCAAAGACCTTGGTGATTTTATTCTCCTAAACGCATCTGCTTTTTCCCAGACTGAAGTCCTCAAAATCCTTTTTGCGATGTCACACTTGGTTACTGAGAGAGTGTTTTGAAGTGAGTAGAGGGTTTTAGCTTCAGAGACTGAACAGCAGGAGATGATTAACACTTAGGGAGCAAAGCTGTTTATTGTGTTTTAAATAGTGCAGAAGAGTTTGGTTTTTAAATTGCCTCTAATTAGTATAATGTACTTGTGCGTGCATGCGCACACCTGATCTCTACTTCACAAGCACCAAGGTCCTTATCAGACTACTGAACAGAAGCACAAAATCCACAACATGAAAGACTGGCTGCTTTTTTCTTCTACAAATACATGCTCAGGTGCTCTCCACAGGTGAGGAGGACTGAGCTACCCTTGCCAATTCTCAACACTCATCTTCAGGCACAGGGAAATGTAAACAGCAGGTTAAATCTCCAGTGGGTGCAGGCAATAGCACAAAACAGCCTGGGTCCTTCTTCCTGCATTTCACACTTGTTCCCAAGATGCTTTCCCCCAGGGATTTTGAAGGACTATTTGCCTCTTGCTGCTCCGAGTAACAAGTGATGCAACAAAAGAAAAATTGGGGGCTTAGATGTTCCTCTCTTCTCCTGAAAGGCATTTCAGGATGAAATTTGCTTGCAAAATGTGGCCCTGACTGAGGAGACATGCAAGTGAGTGCAGGCAGCTGGGACACCCGATGGCCACACTCAGTTCTTCCTTTCATTTCTTTCATTCTTGCCTTGCTTACATCCAAACCTGACACTATTCAAAAGGGGTGCTCTCTCTACAACTTTACAGCTAAAACTATGTACCATGAATGCCCCCAGAGGACTGGGGGCATCAAGCTGCACCCTGGGACAAGCAAAGGACATGGGAGTCAGAGAGGCCTTATCCTGACCCAGCGATCCCACCTGCTGCTGTGGGGCAAAAAGCAAATGTCACAACATTTCTGTTCGCATCTTCATAGTCACTGGGACAGCTTGGCGAGCTCTGGTTACTCAGCATCCAGCCATGGCCACATTAATGTGACTGAAGTAGGAACTCTGGTGTTAATCAACAGACACCTACTTCAGGTGCTGCTCCTCAAATCCTTTCCCTATATTTTCCAGAAGTTTCAGAAGGAGATTCAGAAGCAAAACCCTCACCCGCAATAGCTGCAGGGTGTTTGTTAGCAACAACATCTCTAACCTATACTACCACATCTGTAATGAGAATACTGCAATATCTCACCAACAATAATCCATGCAGCTTAAATGAGATCTTTCCATAAGCAGCAAACCATCAACTGTATCTATTAGCCCTACAGGTACCTGATAAGAAGCAAATTAAAATAGGGGAGATCAAAGAAATGGGAAATCATATTTAGCTGGCTCATATTACATAAAGTTTTTGACTCAGGCTCACTGGAGACTGATGCTTAAATTGCTACAAATGGAACTGCCATAAAGACAAAAGAGATTATTAAATCTTTGTGCCAGTCATTCAGATATAGGACCAGAGCTCTGCATTTTGAAAGCATCTTTCAAGCAAGAGAGGGTGAGTGAAAGATATGAAATAGATCTAACATTAAGTCTTAAAGTACCTTTTGGTATCCATTCAAATCATCTGGAAATCTATTTCAGAGATGCTATCTAAAATGACAACAACCTTAAAACAGACATTTGAGAGAAGGAGGCAAAATCTAAACAGTGCAACCTAAAATTATGTATTGTGACATGACAAAGCAACCATGTTTCTCTAAAAAACCCCCAAACAATAAAAAATTTAATTTAAAATGGTGTATAAAATCACCAAGACACAGATTTATCCACAGATGTATCAGCAGTCACCCAGGTATAAGTCTCATTCAAAGTGTGACCATATTGTGGGGACAGTTGTCCCAGTCCAGATGTGTGGCTGAAAAAGGTCCAGTCCCAGCGCCATAGCTATCACAGATGGGAACAGTTACACAGAGCCATCCCTTCCATTTACTGGAGTAAAATATGACAGGTTAGACAGGTTCATGTAATGCAGAACTGATGATCACAGGCTGAATAAAAGCAAGAGACAAAAAGGCAAGTTGGAATTCAGAGAGAAATAACAACTGGCAAGAGCTCCTGGTTTTCTACCACTGAGTCCAAATACTGGGAGGGTGTAATGGAGTGAGAGAAAAGTATCTTTATGATTTTAAGCAGAAAACACTTTTTTTTTTTTTTTCCTGGAAAACAAGGAAGGAAAAAGTATTCTGAATCTAGCATGATGAATCCCTCCAAGCTTTCTATGCACTACAGGAATAATGTAGACATCAGCAATAGGACTTGACATATGTTAAATTTCCTCCTTTGACAGAGACCTGAAGAATACTGAACATCTGTACAGCTTTATAGTGATATTATCCTATACTCTTAATGGTTTCTAATTATCCTAATGATCCAGTCCTCTCTGTAGATTGGAGATGCACTACGTGATTAAGGTATGGCTGAAAAAGTCATCTTAAATTAAAATTAAGAACCAAAAATAATACAGGGTATCTTCCTTCACTGTCAGACTGCCCAGCACAATTACAAAGGCAGATTTTAAATCTGGGCATCTTTACTGGGAAAATCTGAGCACTTAACATCATTCTGTTGGCCACAGGGGAAAGATTGTGGAGGTGACTCCTCTTTAAAAAAGTGTGTAAAATCCTGATTAAGCCTTTTCTGTTGTTCTGATGGAGTTCATACCTGGCACTCCTGAATCCCTCTGGTCTCTCCACCCACCCTGCTGCACACCCTCTCAGACCAATCTTGGCTCAGCATCTCCCCACAGTTGGAGCATGCGAATACCCACAGCAGGTATTATGCACACACATACTGGAGGGGCAATAACACAAATATCTGCTGCTGCAAATGTAGCTGCTTTTTTATTGCTCAAACACACCCATATTTTTTGGAAATTAAAATCATACCACCGCACACAGTGCCACACATGCAGCTCTGGGATGACAAGTACAGCAATTATTTACCCTATGGACCCTAAGTGATGTACAGAGCAGCAGAGTGCTTCACGCTGTGCAGTACTAATCATAAATCAGACTAAAATAAATTAGTGCTATCTTTTCAACTGTATCAAATGTGTAGTTATTCCTTTACAGATATATCATAGGTCTTTTATCCAGGGTAGCATCAAGGTTAAGATGATTAAGTAATTTCATTAACAAAGATAAATGTTAACGATGATAGAGAGGGATTTTGGATACATTTGCACAGAAGTGGGTTATGCTGAAGGGCTACCAATAACCGCTGTTATGTATAAGAGTCAAATATGTCCACCAGGACTTAAAGAACTGCCTTTCCAAGCCACAGTTTAACTCTCAGATTTTACATTAGAGATGTGGTACATTAATACAGCACAAAATTGGATCACTCTGCAAAACACGCAAATGCAGTCACTTGGGTTAAACGCTGCAGCATAAAGGTGTTTCCCCAGGGCTTGAGAGCAGGCACCAAAGTGTGTGTGGACAGGGAGATGATGTGCTGCCCAGCATCCACTGCATGCCCTCTTGTGCCCCTCAAATCCTGAACCCCATCCTCCTTCCCAGGACTTGTCTTTGTTTTTACAGGGGTTTTCATGAGGTGCCTCAAGCCTGACATTTCCTTTCCTGTGCCAGCTGCGATCTTCTACACTCTCCTTATCTCTCCTGGGTGAAAGCAGGGAGGGAAGGGGCAGGGACAGGCATCAGGAGCCCCACTCAATGGCTAGAGAAGAGTAGTGAGATGAGGAAGAGAAAGAGCCTGCACCTCCTTTTCTTTCCTCCTCTCCAGTGAAAACAGCTCTGAGGTGTGAATTGTTTTGTGCGAATAGGGGTCCCTGTTAAATATTGTACTACCACCTGCTTGCACTTGAAGGCAGACAGGTATCAGCTTAAACAGGAGAGGAAAAAAATAAAGTGCACAGACAAAAGTAGGGAAATGCTAACATTCAAAAGCTTGTGGTCCTGAAGCCCAAGCCCCCCAGCTGGAGAGAGGCAGCGCTGGCTGGGAGGGGGCACCAGCATTTGCATGCTGGCAGCACGGTCACAGGAGAAAGCCAGGTCTTCACTGAGCAAAGCTCTTTCTAAGCAAGTAGGCCAGGAACTGCTAAAAGGCTGGGTAAGGACTTTATGGTTAGGTTAATTTGCTTGTTATTTTTAGCCCTCACCTCTTAGCACTCTATTCCCAGAGTAACATCAGCCAATACTTGTCTAAAGCAGGATCTGTATTAACAGTGAGTCCAAGTCTTGAAGCAGAATAAGTAGCAGGGTCTGAACTCTGTCCGGGCTGCTGAGGCCACGGCTGGGACTGCAGGGACAAATTCAACCCCAAAGAGAGGTACGAGGCTGGTACCCATGGGGCTTCCCCAGGAGCATGCAGGCACAGCAGGGTGGTATGCATCAGTGCACTTAAAGCACTTATAGATTACTGTACACCTGTTTGATACTGTGTGCTACAGAGCGTATCATTCAGCAGCTGCTGTAAATGTTGTGGTAGAGGTCTTTGAAACAAATCCAATCATTCTGAAAACTAAGTATTTCCCATGGTTAACATTGCATTAGAAACACTAGGCTTGCATTATTCAAGATTCCCCACTGCATTTCGGTTCTCATATACATTTATTTAGAAGGAAGGAAAGTGTGCTACTTTCTGCACCCATGTGTGACCAAAGTGCTTTAGCAAGACAGCTTGAACAGAATCTAAGAGTCTCCTAGCAATGCATCCTTAAATGCTCAAAGCTGATTCAGGTTAAAAGCATTAGGGGAAGGAGAAAAAAACAAATAAACCCCACCTAATGTGTGTACATGAAAACACTGACTTCCAGTGCATTCAGAACTTAAAAACAGGGAACCAATTTTCTCCAAAACTTGGAACTCCCCAGTGAGGGCTATAAACAAGCTAATTTGACATTGCTAGTTCCAGCCAGCTTAGACTTATGAGTGTGCACATATTTTATTCTGAAGATATGGGAAAAACATATTTTCCCCATGCTTGCATAAATCAAAAACAGCTGAACCAATTTTGCTTAAATTAGAGAGAGAGAGAGAGAGAGGAATGAAGGAGGGGTGAGGAAGAAAAGAAGGAAGAAAGGGAAAGGGAAGAAGGTAAAGTCTAGATACAAAAACTTCAACCTATGCAGAGGAAAAAAAAAAAATAAAAAGGAAATCCCTAACAATCAAGAAGCAATAAAGGTGCACTCAGCATTAGCAGTGAAATAATGCACTAATTTATATTACTTTATTTTAGGATAAAAATCTCAGAAAGTCATTGAAGACCTTCACATTACTTGAGCTAGTGCCTTAGTGCTATAATAAATCTTTTCCTATTCTTGCATTTAGTTATTCCCTCTCCATTTCCCCCACTTCCTCTCCCATCCTACTAAACCTCCTTACTTCTCTCTAGCTTCCCCCCCTCCTTCTTGCCATTCATACAACTGTTTTCCTGGGACACAGATATACAAGTCAGGTATCCCCCCACTAACTGAGGCAGATCTAGTCTCAATCACCCCATCACAGGAATGATCTCTGGCAGATATTGCAGGTGCAAATTGGGACAATCTGATTCAGAGACTGACAAGGACTTCACCATTGCTCATGATTTGCAGCTACACTTCCTCCATCACCTAAACCTGTTCTTCCTTTCAGTGCTTCTCAGAGGCAGGAGCTGCAAGCCTTGGGGCACAGGAGAGGGTGTTAGGGTGTTATAATACCGGACAGGGAACAGAAAGGAGCAGGGGGAAGCATGCTGTGCAAGAGAGAAATGATGGGGATCCCATGCAGCCTGGCCCCAACATGGTCTGGGTGCAGGGCAGTGCTGCTGGCAGCCGTGGGTGCAGCATGGGGTCTCACCCAGGGCATCCCACAAGGAGGGGCATCCCTCACCCTCCACTGTGCTGCCCAGAGTTATCCCTATGTCCTCATCAAGCCCTTCCCCTTCCATTGCAGCCCCATGGCACCTGGTCAGCAGTCCTACAAAGCAGGCAATCAAACAGCACTGCATAGTACCTGGAGGTGTTTTTTTACTCTAATTTTAAACCAGAGATCCAATTAAGTGCCATAACTCCAATGCTAGCTGGAAAGCAACAGCAGGGAGAGGCTCAACTTCCCAGAGGGAAGTGTCTACTGGCCAGTGCAGCGTCTCTGACACCTAAAACACCCGCTGCTGCCTGCAGGGATCTGGAACATCAGGGACAGAAAGTTCTGACAGGTTTTTTAACTCTTCCTCCCTTTCCTTTGATATTCTGTTCCCACTCCCACCTCACATCCACCACTCAGGAAAGCCTTCTGCCTCTCACTTCACGCATCGCACCCTCCTTCCCCTGTCAGAGCCACTGAAAACCTCAAAGCAGTAACTGCCGAGGATGCAGAGAAATGCAGAACTCACTTAAGAACTCAGAAAAAGTCTAAACATTATCAGGCCACTGCCCTACCCCAGCACTGCCACCACCAGCAGGCATTACAGCCACTTCCAAGTTTAAGATGCTCCCTTGTTGCTAGACCCTCTTCACACCTAGTACAGCCTTCCCATAAAAGTGCAGAACTGATTTAAAACCTGACTTCTAACCTTCCTTGAACCTTGTTCTGGCTCTGCAGGGGCTGGGCAGTGGGTGCTATGGGGTTGCCACTTGCTGGCTGTAGGGCCAAGCACCCTCGTGTCTCGAAGCTCTCGCCGTAGGCTCAGGAACAGCCTCTGGCCCCCTGAGGCTGCTGCATGTACACATCAGCCCAACTGTTATAGTCGTTTATAGCTGATGTCTACAGCATCTGTTCAGCTAGTTGGCTTATAAATAAATTTGGAATATCAAAACTACAATAATCCACCCAGATTTTAAGGACATTAATACGTGAAATGCAAATCAGAGAGTAAATGAAAAATTAAGTGATCGTGAGAATTGGTTTTTACCATGCAGAGCCAGTTTCACAATAAAAATGAGAATCATAATCCTCCTTTACATATAATTTTCTGCAGGGTTGTGTAATTTACAATTTACACAAAGCAACAGGAAGATTAAAGACATCTTTTGAATTAAAACTAAAGCGCTCGGGTAGACTCCCTGCCAGTAACAGTTTATTACACCCTATGCGGCTCTGAGGAACCAAAGGAGCGTTTGTCCAGGGAGCCGAGGGTGACATTTCCAATATATTTCCTTGGAGAAGACACACACAGCAGGGATAAACCCTTTCCAAGACACTCCCCTCCCGCTCCGGAAGGCTTCCAGGCGGCGCTTGCAGAGCACCCGGTCCCTCTGCGCACTGCCGAGCACCTGCCGAGCGCTGCCGAGAGGTCCCGAGCACCTGCCGAGCGGTCCCGAGTGATCCCGAGCAGTGCCGAGCACTCGCCGAGCGGTCCCGAGCAGTGCCGAGCACCTGCCGAGCGGTGCCGCCGCCTCCTGCCCGCCATGGCCGGAGGCCTCCGGCCGCCCGCCCCTG
>NW_020799107.1:29808121-29818454 GCF_003259725.1 Athene cunicularia | reverse complement strand
GCCCCTGTCCGGCCGCGGGCTCTGGTGCCTTCCCGGGCCTCACCCGGCGGAGCAGAGGGCACCGTCCCTTGCAGGGGCTGTGCTCTCTGTGCATGTTTTAGAAACTCTCATGCCGGGAAGAAGGGCGAGCAGCGGCACGCTGCGGGACGGACGTGTCCCACTCCAGGCGAGGACCCCCCCCAGTAGTGCTGGGGATGCTCCAGACCAGCAGGTCTGCAGAGCTCTTCTCCAGTGTCTCACTCCCAATTCCTGCAAGCACTGCCGTGCGCTCTTACACTGCTTTGAAGAGGAAAGCCATTGCAACAGACACTTTTTAAAAATTCCCAGTGTTTCTGAAGAAAGTATGACTAGATGGAATCCCATAGGAGAGAACACAGTTTCATTGGGGCTTGTGTAATTTCTCTTGCGTAATGTTTTTTCTTTTCATAAACATATGCAAAAGCCAAAAACCTTTAAG
Organism: Athene cunicularia; assembly: GCF_003259725.1. NCBI lineage: Eukaryota > Metazoa > Chordata > Aves > Strigiformes > Strigidae > Athene > Athene cunicularia. Next base: position 29,817,997 of record NW_020799107.1, on the reverse strand, counting down.
TGCCACCAAGATGGCAAACTCATCTTACTCCTGAGCTAGAGGATGCCCCAATTCTTTCCCCACCAATGTCTTTGAAAGGCTGGTAGCTTCAAGAGAAGTCCAAATCTGGACATACATGTGCTCAGCCCATTTACTTTTACCAGTATTGTGAGTACTCATTTTAAAAGAAAATAAAGCTTTGAACAATTAGTTAAGAATATAAATCCATACAAGGAGCGTTTAGGGTCCAAGATACAAACCACAGATCTCCAGTGATCCAAGCAAAGTTGTCCAGGATCCCCAGAGTCTTACAAATTCAAAGCAAAGTAATTAATTGATTTTTTTTACATGGCTCTTAGGTAAACACATCAGCTTAAAAACAGTGCGGGTGTCTTGGAGACAGATCTAAAGACACCAGTCTCATTTCAAAGAGCTTCTTGGGAAGCTCCTCATCCCAGAAAAAGTTTAGTGTTCCACAAAGAGCTTCCTACTAAGCAACCAGCAGGACTACTCACAAGAGCAAGATTATTTCAGTTTGAAAACACTGAGCATCAGTATCTTTCAGTAAAAGAAACCTGTTGCCTGGGCTCCTAATTATAATTCAGCTTTTAATATTTTTTCAGAACAACAGATTTACCAAGAGCTTTACTTTACATTTCTCACATACACAACATGTAGCAGCAAAATGCCCCCCAAAAAAACATAGTAACACTTTCTTCCAAACTTCAGCATGTTTGAAAAGAAGACTTATGAAACAAGCCCACTTATGAAACAATCACAGATTTTTCACGACCATAAAATATTAAATTCAAATACAGAATAAGCCAGGGGTCAAACAAGTTTCTGCAGACATTTTTCTGCCTTGAAAGCTCAATCAGAGATATGTTAATGTACAGGGTGCAGGTGTGCTTTGTTGACTGCACAAATTAGTCACAGTGTTCACAATAGAGCTCTCCTGAATGCTTTTATTTCATTTTAAACACACATCTGTGCGTCTCCCCTATGCTGCAAGGCTTAATCTAACTTTGGAGTGTAAATGCCGAATGAGGAGACTGGATCAGTCAGATTTGTCTTATTTCCCAAGATGTCCAAGCTTCACTGAGCATTTCCGTCTCCGGTACTTGCACGTGCTCAGTGTGCCCTGGGAGCTGCACTTTGACAGCAACAGCAAAATCTCTGGGGTCTGGTTGGACACCTGTATCCCCTTTCAATCCTGCCCCAAAGCTCCCCTTTGTGTCACCCTTCTTCCACTGGGACATGGGCGAGTGAGACCCACCCCAGGGCTGGTTCGCCTCTGCTCCCCCACCCCTCTCACAGACCCTGTGATCTGCAGAAAGAAATTTTAAGAGATTTCAAAGGGAGGAGAGGAAGCAGGTAACCCTGGGATTCAGTGAGAGCTGAGCTAGACTGCAGGGCTGTGGGCTTCTCTCCTAATGATCCTGCTCTGCTCACCCTCTCGCCTTCCGCTGCTTGTGCCCTGTGGGTCTCCAGCTCCTCAGCAGCACAGTGAGAGGCCTCACTAAAAATATTTCTGTATTTTCCAGGTTCCCTCAACAAAACAAGAAAGCTCTCTCAGGAGCACATCTGAAAGAGGAGTTGGTTGGTTCAACACTGTTCATTATATGCCCCAAATCAAATCAATATACTATTTCTTCCATTGAAAAACTTGGTTCCCATTCCCCATAGCCCTTTTATCTCAACCGTGACTTAATAAGTCCTCATCAAAATGCATGGGTTGGCATGTGTATGTAAAAACTTGTTTCCAGTGTAATTTCTACTCTCAGTGAATTGCTCCCAGTCTTTCTGAAAGTCCCTCTGTGATGATGCAGCAAAACTTGCTTCTGCTGCACCCTCACAGGCTGCTGCCTGCTCTCGGCATGGTCACACACATGATCCCCACTGAGGGAAAGTGTCCACTAATGAAAGGGTCCCTTAAGTTGCCAGATTTCATGGCAACTTTAAAGCTCTCTGCTGGAGCAAAACATTATAAATAAGAAGACTTCCTCAGTGCATCTGCAGGACACAGGAACCACAGCACAAGTACGGGAGCACCAAGGTATCCTGCACATATCTTGCTCTCAGGAACACATCCATTTTCTTTTCCTGTGTTTTGTACTAGCTTCTCACAGCAGCCAGTTTATAAGCCTGTGCCACATAAAATTGTTTGCTGTTATTTCTCTGGGTTCAGAGTCCTTAAACTATACTTTAAACCTACTGTCAATGTTTTCACTGTATTGCTATTCCATAAGTCATTAATCACTGTGAATGATAGTGTGTTTAATGGAATAAAATGCTTGCAGACAGTTCTCTCTACGGCAGCTTACGCCTCTGGTGTCTCCACGCAGGTTGTACCTGTTGCAGCTCACGGCTGCAGCGAGCCCACGGCAGGGCTGCTCACTCCTAGCTCCCCACATGGGCAGGCAGGACAGAGCAGGACCCAGGTGGCTGCAGGTTGCTCCTGCTGCCCAGCCTCTGTTTCAACATGGTATTTCTCTACCTCTCCCTCACAGCTCAAGTGTTGTGTGAATACAGCACAAAAAATACACTCATATTAGGATGCTTTCTGTGGGTGAGTTGTTCTGGAAGTGAAAACCAAACCAATTACCAGCAGTTTAGTTCTACTGCAAATCATAGTCCAGCAAAAAAAGTTTTGCTGGACACAGCAATTTAAAAACACGGCTTGGATACCAAGAGTGCAGGTACTGTTGCTAAGCCCTTTATTTCCTTGGGTTGGCAAAAACCATGTCATCCTTCTCATCAAAAATGGTGGGTTGAGAAGGAGAGAGGGAGGGAAGACTAATAAATATATTGAGACAGGCCGTTCAGAGGTCAGGTCTCTAGTCTCTATCATTTATTAATTTTTTTTGCCAGTTTGATTACTGGAAGGCAATCTGTAGCTTAGGCAGAACACTAAACCTATATGTATTCTGAACTGTATACCTACTTTATTTTCCCCTGTCCCTTGCAAATGTACTCCTTTCCTAAGGAAGCATATCTTAAAAAGACAGGCACCCTCCTTAATTCAAACAGTGCAATTGTAACAGCTCTTTAGTATTCATAATTATTTTTTAGGAAAAAATCATTCTATTATAGATGTACACAGAAGAGTAAAACCTGTAATATGAATGAGGACACAGCACATTAAAAATGTAAATTAAGAATTAAATAGCAAAACAATGGAGTTCTGCCAATATTTTTATAACCATACAAATTGCTCATCAGTATCCAGTGTCATGTTGGCAGATTTGTTCAACAGGGAGTATAAAGCCGGAGACAAGATGATAGACTATCCTTTCTAAAGGATGTACTCTCAGCGTGTCCCGGCTGTTACACATTCTCGTGCTTTAAAATAGAGAGGTGAACACACTTGGAGCATGAGCGATGTGTTAAGAAAGGAGCTTTTTTTTCCTGGGTTGTGAAAAATTGGACTCCTCTGCTTTACGCACATTCATTTGTAAGCTTTTGTCATCAAAAAAGCAACAGTCCCTGTTTTAAAGCCTCCCAAAAAGCACTGTTGTCAAAACATTACTATATGCTCAAATTCCTATTTATTTCAAACCATGTGGAGTGTAGTAAATGCAGCATTTTTATGCCAGCACCATTGTAGAAAGCACTTAAATTCCTACACCAGAAGAGCAGAGTTCACCAATAAGATCTGTATATAAAGTACTCCTGTTTCCAGGTCTCCTCAAGAAATAATTGATGCACAGGATTTTGACACTTTGAGCGAACACCAGTTTTCATTGAGACTGTGAGGGAGATGTGAGTGCCACATGTCCTCCCCGGGAGGAGGGCCAGCTCTCCTCCCCATTGTGCTGATACAGGCTGTGACCACAGCCACATGTGGGACAAGTGTGGGAAACCTCCATTTGGCTCTTTCAAGGAAATCAAGGAGAGAAGAGGCAGCATTTAAGTCGAGAGATTCCTACTTATAAAGCAGGGATTGACTTCTCACCCTGAAGTCATTTGTACCATCACTGGTATAACAGAAAACCCAGTCTCTTGGAAAGCAGAAATCTGGAATTTTAGCTCTGTAACAAGCCCTCACATCACGCAAATCCATATACACATTCTCTTTTCCCTTTACATAGTAATGAACAGCAGAAAACTATTTCATGATCCAGACACCTTCTCATCAGCATATCTTTTTCACAAGGCAAACGTCACCAGTCAGTCAAGTGCCTTACATATCCTTGCCACGTAGGTAACACGTCTTGATTACACTGTATAAAGGTGCTTTGTTTTAATAAATTAAAATGTGAACTACAGCATATATCCAGGTGCTCAGTATAGATAGTAGGGATTTTCACCAATTCACTGAGCAAGTCATGTGTTCCCGACACAACAATGTCCATAGGAGGGAAAAAAATGGGATGGATCCTGTTACTCCTCGAGCCTCTCCATCCATCTCCATTCAAAGTGTAAATCCATTTATCCAGCTGTTTTGCTGGAGGGATATTTGAACAGACATTCAGGGAACTACTGCTTCCACCAGTGTCACGGTTCCTACCCTCTCCCTAACAGCACCTGGAGACAAATACTCGTTAATGACAAAATCAGGTGTCAGCACAAGTTAAGGCAGGGTTACTAATGAGGAATGAGGCAGAGCAGATCATCTCCTTGCTCATGCAAAGTCAAAGGCCATGCTGGCAATCAAAAACAGGGTAAAGACAGGGTCTCTTAAGAGTAAAGTCTCACACCATGCCACAAAGCCAACAGGAGTAATACACTGTAGAGCTTTGATTTTCGTAACAGAGTGATGAGGAACAGGGAAGGCTAATTTAGCCACACTTACTCTTTGAGAGATGCAGGTTACAAAGAACGTGGCTTCTTCCTTGCCATAGAGTTCATTTCATGGCTGTAATCCAACTTGGGGCACAGGCAAGCAGCATACAAAAAACCCAGGAGGAGCATTGCAAGCCAATGTCATACCATAGGGTTGTCTGACCTGCAGACCAGTGTGCTGTGGAGCTGGGGCATCCGTCCCGCTAGGCCGGCGCTGGCTCTGCTGCAGCCAGGCAGGCAGGACGTTCTGCCAGGTTTTCAGGAAGGAGATTCGGTGGCAGCAGCTGTGTGAGGAGGACTGTGCAGAGGCCTCACCTTGCCAGGAGGGACAACACTTTCTGACAGCAGATGTGACTGCCTGTCCCTCCCTGCAATCCCTCCTGTCCCCCCATTTTCCACCGCCCCCAGGACACCCAGTCAGCATGTGTATCCAACCAGTGCATCCTGACTGATCAGTAAAAAGGAAAATTGGACGTTCATAATGCGCAACTGCTAAACAATTCTTAGAGATATACACTGATGACATTTTAAACCCCAATGCAAACACTACATAATTCATGATACTCACTATATCAAAGCACACTGGAAAATGGATGTGTTTCTTTTCTCTCAGGAACTTGAATTTCTATATTATTAAAACAGTTTGGGAGGTGGGAGGAGGAACCTGATAGATTTAAGGTTTATACTTTTCTCCTAGTACATTGCCAGGAAGATAAAATATTTAGCGGCTTCATATTCCCTAACCGTATTTTTGACAATATGCTTCATGCTCTGTTTGCCACAAAAGTTGTGACACTGCAGTCAGTCTTCAAAGAATAAAGTATGCATTTTTCATGGCAAAAGATCAAAAAAAGCTCATTTTTTATTACCCTGCCATTGGTTAAGTCAAGCTCTGATAATTAGGATATTGGATATTTATGAGGAGCTATTCTGCCTTTATTACTGCTTTAGGTGCCTGTTGACAGATGCAGCAAGACAATTTACATTGATGTGTGAATTTGCCAGTATTTCAGTAATAATATCCAAGTCTAAGTCTATTAGAAAAAAGGGTCCATATCTAACTCTTAGAATATATATTCTCAATTAATTCTGTTTTGGTAGCATTTCCTCTGGCATGCTGTCATTGAGGGTTTCTATCATTTGTTTGTGCTCTGATCGAATAGTAGCTCAAATTAAAGTCCAGAGGGTAACTGGATAAAAGCAGGTTATTAGATTAGAAGGGCAGAATGAACCACTATAATCTCCTAGTCTGACCTGCTCAATATACATGGGCCATAGGACTGTCCCTCTGAATTGATCCCTGCTGCCATTGCAGCATGGAGGAAGGAGTGGAGAGCAACTCCTATCCCACACCACACTGGCCTAGACACTCAGTGACAGAGAGCAAGCTACCAGAACCTGGTCAGGTGAGGGGGGAAAACATGGCTCACTGCCAGTCGTTCCTTGAGCACCCCCTCAGTGTCTTTTTTTTTTTTAACTTCTGAAATTTCACTTAAACTAGGACTGAAGTCTGCTTACAAATATTTACTTCCATTTAGAGGATGCAGGCTGCCATGCATCTCACACCATGCTCTCTCAAGCTGTCCCTCATCTCCTTGTAACTGCAAACAATTATCTTTTTTTTTTATCCCAAAGATATTTTCAGTCTTACTATTGATGCTATGTGATAAAAGCGCACTGATCCATTCCCAGTTAATCTATGTCTATTCTACAAGTAAATGGTTCAATACTTCCTCTAATGATCTGTACATTTCAGATTTACTTATGCCTGAAAAAGCTCCAGCAGAAGTTTATGTGAGCAGAACCATAAAATCAAGCATGGAGCAATATATAATTGCGGTGGACTATATGCCTGAGACCACCGATTTAAGCAGAGACGAGTAAAACCTTAATGTCTTCTATTTCAGACACTTGAAATGTCCTGCCTGTCTCGAGCATTTCCAGGGAGGAACAATACAGAAGGAAAGCTCTATCATTATAGCCTTGGCATTTACTCACATCAACATCATACACCTTTCCTGCTCATTGCCAACAATAGTTCAGTGACTTCTAGAAGTGTTATACCCCCAGAGACAGAAGGGAAATTTGACCCTCACAGCTGAAATGACTCAAGGCCCCACATCACACAAAAAGAGCCCAAGCACATAAAAAGCAAAAAAGTACCTCACCCTTCTGGCTGAGCTCTCAACGAGCCTCTGGAGGGTTTCTTACTGCTACGGAGGAAAGGGTGCTACAAAAGGAAGGTGAAGAGCAGTAGTACTGACTTTTAAAGTGGGAAGTTCAGGGTAATTTATTCTAGCAAGAGCCTCTCTCACCAGTTCTCCCCTTCACCGTTTTACCATTAATCCGCAAGATCCTCCTTACTCAAGATGACTGGGGGAGAAGTTTTAAATCACATGTCCTTTGCACAGCATGGAAAATTAGGGCTAACCACTCTAAATAACTGTGTTTTATTAATAGGCTATTTACAGCACTTAATGATGCTTTGGCATTTTGCTGTTAACATTCAACACTTTTTTTCCCAGGAAGACTTTTAAATTAAACCACATTTTTTGTTTTGCTTTGGCTTCCACCCGAAACACTCTTCTGGGTCAGAGATATTTACAACATGGACGGTTAGAAAAAAGCTTAAAAGGAATAGGCGGGCAAAGAATAACACTGCTTTTAACTTGACCTTTAATAGGTTTTCAGAGGGCTTTAGTACATTCTCCCAAGTCTGATAGTGACTACGCTCCTTCGGCCTCAGTGACATGGTGCTCTATCAGTTGAGGTAGGTACAAAGGTACGAAGGGGAACATTTATGTGGGGAAAGCAAGGAGCAGTGTTTAACCCTACACACTTGAATAAGCTTTCCCTCAGCTCTCAAGCTCTGTCAAGTCCGCAAAGATCCTCCAAGCAAGAGAAAGGACAGACAGAATGTAGGAAAGGAAAACTTATGAGGAAAAACTGCCAGTTTAAATAATTTGATTTATTCCTAGCAGCCAGCCCTACCATGGGCACACAAAGGACAATGAAAGGGCTCTATTATCTCTGCTCCTCCATAACACATTTGTTTTGCATTAATTTGCCTGATCACATGAGTTATCATAATAAGAAAACAGATTTTCCTCTTGTGCTACCTCTTCTTCAATTGACAGGAATAAGATGAGCAGGGCAGAAGCTGTGGCCAATGTTAAAAGGGTGTTGTTGTACCCAGGTAAGCACTTAACCAAGCAAACGTCACAAAATTAATGACAAAAAACCAGATTTCATGTGGGAGTTGTTAGAGCTCAGTAATATTGCAGCAGATGGATTTCAGAGATCAATAAGGAACAAATAAAGGGAACACAAAGCAAAGCATCACCATAAGGACCCAGCTTGCTTCCTCAAGGCTAAAGCATCCGTTAGTTACAGGGCTCAGGAAGACGCCCAGTAACTTTTCAGTGAGTTACTACCTTCTGAGGTCCATGATATTACACATTAGGTACCCAAATTGAAGAAAGTCTGGAATGAGATTAAAGCTATTAAGATTCAAAGACACAGGAAAGTCTATCCACAAATCTGGAGGAAGAACAGAAGAAATTAAAATAAATAGACCAGAAGTTAATTTAATATGAGTTCCTCACTAGCCAAAGTACCTGTGGAAGTCGAGGTTGTACAGGCTGCTTCTACTTGGCAGACAGGATTTTTTTTTTTTCCTAGTATGAGGAAAGCCAATGTAAGTTTTTTTTTTAAATAAAGTAATGGATTAAGGTTAGCTTTTCTTTATATCTGATTAGACAAAAATCCACATCTGAAAGAGGTTCAACAGTACTCAGATCTCACTAGCACATCGATTTGCTGCATGTTAAAGAGAAGTTCAAGTTAACAAAATAGACAAGTTTGAAGCTCTGTGGACATGAACAGTGAGGAGCAGGGCTGCCAGGACACCAGCTATGGGAGAATAGTCCATGGGTACCACATCACTGTGTGAGCAGCATACCTGAGACCTGGGGAGCCACAGGAGCGTTATGCTCTGCTGAGTTAAAGCAGGCACAGCCCACAGCATTTGTCTTTCTGCCTTTGTGCTGGCGCAGATATACACGGCACTAATAGTTAAAGATTAGCATAATTTCTCAGTATTTCAAGATTCCTATCTTATGGCTCCCAGACCCAGCTAGGAGCCTCGAAGTAGTGATCACATTCCTCAGTATTCACGCATAATGCAATAACGTCTTCTTATTCAGTGGTTACACCATCTTTTGTTGTAAAATCTTAACTTCTATTTAGTGCATTCTGTTGGTCAGTTTGTGAATAGCCTGAGCTCATCCGATAGGAGCATTAAGCACACTGTAAGCCCCAAATAACTTGTGCTCGGAGAAAGCAAGAGCCAGCAGCTGCCTCCTGTGGCCTCCAGCCTCTGCAGAGAGCTTCAGTTGTGACAGTGATGCACTGAAGGCTTCCATCACCAGAGCCTGCGGTGTCTCCAAGGCAAGCTAAATGTCCAACCGTTCCTCTAAAAAGCAATTCAAAATCTACCCTGCAAGGCACGGGGCAAAAAATGCTTAATTCTGCAAAGAGACTCAATCGTTACAGCTCAGGCTTCCAAGGTACCAGTATTGAGGCTGATACTGAGAGCAGCCCTAAGCTTCTGCACCACAGTAGTCCTCTGACTGCTGCTGAAGTCATGGGTGGGAGGAGCAAACAGTTTGAGTCCCAGTACAGACTTTGCTTTAGATAATGTCAGCATTTGTGTTTAACCCCTTTCTGACCTCTGTGTAAAATGAAGGTGCCTGGAAGCAAAGCAGAAATAGCAATGAAACAGTTCATTGCTCAGTTCACAGTAAGCAAGGACATGAGAAACTTTCATTACAGAAACCAGCAGCTACAGTAAGATCAGTCTATTTGATGTTTGAATTAGAGGTTAAGGGCGGAGGAAAAGGAGAATTTCACTGTTTGTGATAAAACTCATCCCTCTCTCTGGATACTGCTAAGCCATCCCTGGCAGGGATGGACTTTTATCCCTGGCTCAGACTTCTGAAGAACAAATCTTTTTGCATTTTGAATGCACCAGATGGTATGCCTTTACAAAACTGGCCTCCAGGGAAGATACCTCTAAAATCCCTTCCTGCAAGGACTTCACTCCCTCTCCCC
>NW_020799107.1:29785777-29808071 GCF_003259725.1 Athene cunicularia | reverse complement strand
CCCCCCCAATTACTCAGTTCAGGCACTGCGTAATGCAGGACAGAAGCATATGCCTTTCCTTTGGCAATTGCATTGTGTTATGCTATTAAGAAATATGCCCAATCTGCCTTCTTTTCTATTGTACTTCTCCTAGATTGATGTATACCTCAGACCAAATAGTTCTGCATGGCCTAGACTGGGGTAATTGGATTACATTTATGTGAAACCCAAAGTGGTAGACGTTCTCCGAGGTGATTTTCTTTTTCAGACTGCCATTAGAGTCCCAAAGAAACCAAGTACAAAAGCCTAAACTAATCTCACATTAAACAGGATTTTTTTTTTTCGATCAAGTTGCACAGGGAGGTTGACTTTTAATGGGAGTTGCGCAGCTGGATACTTACACACAGAAAAAAATCCCCAAACTCCTTACCTCAAGGGAGGAACTTCAAAACAAGAGAAGTGAGGAAATCTGCATTAGTGCCCACACGTGCTCAAGTTCACCCTGCTGTGCCAACGGGTGATGGTAGCTGGTTATTCATGCAGTAGCAAAAGCCAGGATAATTGGACTCTACTATAGCCAATAAAACACACTTACAAAGGAGTCAGAAATCATTATCCCTACGGTGCAGAAGTGTCCAAGGCACAGGGAGAATGTACAGCTTGAACAAGGTCACTTAGCAGGACCATAGAGGAGCTGGGGTCAGAGCCTGAGTCTCAGAATAGTCAAGGGACGAGTGCATTTACGGCTGATGGGTACTAAGAAGATAAGCTGAGAAGTTACTGACAGATTTGCTGCTCTGACTTTGGTGTCACAGTGGAAGAGGAAAAAGTCCTCCATCTTAAACATAATAAAGGAAGATACTTGTGACACATTTTGAATGCCTGAGATATTTGTGAATTGTTTAGAATGGCTACTGTGAAAGGCCCCAGGATGCATTTAGATGTGCGGGCTAGGAAACACAGGGCACAATCAAGAAGCTGGGTGAGAAAGTGTACCTATCACTCCTCGTTCCCAACAGAGGAGTATTCTCAGAGTGTCTGGACCTGTGCCCTGTGCCTGGCTCAGGACCAAGGTGATTTCTTTGAACTGTATGACTTCCAAACTGTAAATAACAATTTTGGACTGTGAAAGGATTTTGTTATATTTCCAAAGGGAAAAGATACTCTTGTTTGGAAATAGAATTCAGAAAACCCTTTCAAGACTACTCTGAAGCTGAGGGGAGACCATTCTTTCACAGACGCGAGGGGTATTAACTATTTTCCATTATCTTACTAATTGTCTCATAACATCCCAGCAGCATTTATTTTTCCTAGTGCAATGCAAGTGAATTACATCTGAATGGGGAGTAATTAAACTAGTTTGCTCTTTTTATTTTGTCTCCCTCGCAGACACAGACCTAATTTGGGTTCTTCTTGAACATTGTTGCCACAGTATGTACTATACTTTGGACTGAATAACAGGGAACATGGAGTAGTAGTTTAACCTGCAGGGCAATTTGGGAAAAGAAACATGTAACAATACCAGTAAAACTGAGTCTGAAAGGCTCCTCTGACCAGATTTATACCTTTTTCCTCAGAGCGCAATGCCTTCAGCAGGGAAGCTATGTATTTTGTCTCAGAAATTAGCTAATTTGCAGGTTTTTGCATGTGCTTACAACCCAAACCATAAGCTACGACAGAGCTGCAAAGTGATGGGGACTGGTGAATGAACCCAGAAACAGATGCAGAGATCTAACAGAAATCTCACACGCAGCAGGCTTGCAGTTGTGGGCGGATCCAACTCAGCACTGCCAAACCACACCGCATAGGTGCCTCTGGCTGTTCGTATGTGTGGTGCGCAGTGCCCATACATAAGCTTTGGTTTCAAGCAGACAAATACATGTCGAATTGAAAACCAGGCCTTGCAAATCACTGCAGAGAAAGGTCATGCTCCTGTCTCTGGGAAAGCACCATGTGAGGGGAATAGCAGCTGTCCTTTGTGTTACACCTCACACAGAGGCACTTTTTGGGTGGCTCCCCCGCCACCCACGGGACAGGACAACACACAGTAACTGCCTTGTGCTGGCTGAGCTGTCCCGTTCCTGGGCTTTCCTGGTGTGGCTGGGCCATGTCACTTCCCAGGGCACCTGTAATGGGGCACTCCCAGCACTCTCCCAGACTATTCCTCGGGGGGGTGTGGGTGTGCATCTTTTAACTTAGATTTGTTTTTCCTCTTGGCATCACCCTAGTTTGTTTTTCAGTCAATGGTTGATGTAATTTTTATGTTTAGACAGGAAATTAGTCAGAGCTCAAGGATAACATCAGTAACTTCTGGTACCACAGCAGGTGTACACCTCTGGGCTTGCACATGTGAGAAGTGACATCAGTGTGTATTAGTGGGTATTAGGAGATGTCACTATGGGTGTGACACAACCTGGAGAGCCCCAGAACCAGATGTGCCCTCAGTTCTTCCTCCTTCCCTGCCCCAGATGGGCTTGTTATTTATGGGGTGGGAGGAACAGGGGACCCCTCAACTGTTGATTTTGCAGATCAGACCAAACCATCACATCAATGCCTTTTAGCTTTATCTTTATATATTAGGGCCTTCATATTCCTAAATGCTAAGCTAAAGAGACCCAGAACTTTTATTTTAACCTTTGTGTGAGAAAACAAGATTTTTTAAACAAATTTGTGGTTCTAAGGGTCACTAGTTTGATGAGAAAAAACCCCCCAGCGCTTCAGTTCTGAAACAAATGGGTGACCTTTTTTCACCCATCCCCCCCTTCGCCCCCACCTTCTTTCCTTCCTGCTCCCTCCCTATAACTTCACCGTCACCCCACCCTCAGCCCCATTTCAGCTAATAACAGGGAATGGAGAAACATGGGAGGGAGGACAAGATGAGAACAAAAGTACTTAAGAAATGGAGGAAGTTACTCCTTTAGTTGGCAGATATTCTATCAAAAGCACACAGGGGATTTTTCTTTTTTAGGTTTTAAAGACAGTCCTAGAGCTCAAACGAACCCTAGCTTCAAAATGGAAATCAAGGAGGGTTCATTTTTCATCAACCTTTCAAAATTCATTCCAGAATTTGCTAACACGGGCTGGACAAGTCATGTATAAATGGGAAGGAAAAAACTAGCACTAGAAGTCATAGAAAGAAGCTTGTTAGACCATGCATACCTTATTAAAAAACAGGATGTAGAAATTAACTAGCCCAGTAAATTACTTTTGGTTTAAATGTTGTTTTTCTAAATTTCCTCCAAACTGAAAAAACCCTGATAATTTAAAACATTCTTCTTAAAACCAAGCAATCAAATAAACTCAGACTTACACAGTAAGGATATTTAACTTGGTAATTATCATTAAGACTATTTTCTATAAGAAATGTGGCAATATCACAGTGGATGTATCATTGACAAATTTACCTATAGATCTGTATTATGACAAGTATAAAAATCTATCCACACTACAACACAGCTCTTCATAAGAGGTTTTGATAGTTGGGTATGTAGAAGCTGTCATGAATACAAATGGAGGGAAACCCTCTTTCCAGCTGTTCTGTAACACTAATGTTTTTGTGTGTCATTGGAATAATTTTGCTGGTTTTTAAAAAAAAAAAAAAAAAAAAAGATACTGAGAAGGTTTTTCTTCTTTCAGCTACACCATTTGAAGTTCTTGTCCAATCTCTATAGCAAAAACACGGAGCACCTGAGGGCATAGTCTCTAGGTGTAAAGGTTACAAATTTAGCTCAGTTATTGCTAGTAAACATGTTTATTTCAAAAGGTGCAAAGAATGAAACTTGTTAAATAAAAACATGGTGATGGTGCTGTTGAGACAGAACAACTTAAGGTAGGGGCTGAGGGAATGAAATGAAATCCTATTTACTTCTGATTAGGGGGAGGAAGGGGAGAATGAGAGAGTTTGCTACAGCTGAGCACTGAGAAAGTTGCTGTTTTCTCCATAACTGTGAAGGGGTAAAACTAGTTTACATTTTTAAAGCCTAATTGCAAGCAAGTTAAATAATAAATAACTCTGGCCAGACTGTAAGCAAATATATGTATATTCTTTGGTGTGTGGTCCTGGGGCATTGAAAAGTTTTTAGAAGATGAGTCTTAACTGGTTCTCCAAAAGAAACAGAGGCAGCTGGACAGTAGGATAAAAATTTGAAGTTGTAAAAGCTTTAGTTGAAGTCAGAATCCTGACTTATGAAAGGAATAAAATCTTTAGTATGCTGTGGATGGGCAATTTCCCATATAGAAAATCTTCTGTCCAGTGCTTTCTGTTACTAATAGATCCTGTGTTTCAGATTATCTTCATCTGTAACAGCTAACAAGTAATATGGCTTTATGAAGCTGCCACCTCTTTCTCCCACAAGAGAATTAAAAAGGCCTCTTAGTCTAGGCTCCAAAACAAGAGAGCAGACAGTATTAGCTCTTCTTCAGTCAGACTGTGCATATACATGCATATAGCTCTGATCAACAGATTTGGTGCTTGTTTTCAGGCGACTGTCCTGCCTGCTTAAGGGAGAGCACAAGGGCCGTAAAAAAAACTATTATGGCTAGGATGTAAGAGGGAGCCATAGATTTTATGAACATCAGACACTCCTGGCTCATAGGATTTTATAAGCTACAAAGAGGAAGTTGTCTTTGAAGCATAAAGTGGTGGACACTTTGCAATCACTTTTGGTCTTATGGGCATTCAAGGGGAAAACACCCTCTGTCAAATCACAGCCTATATAATCATATTTTCCACATATAAACTACCAAATTAAAGGCAGGGAAGATACTCAAGGAGAGAAGTCTTCAAAGCAATTTCTTGTATTATCTGCAGGTACCTACTCACAGACTGCTGTTCAGCCAGCTGAGAAGAAAGAGATTGCAGGTAGAGCAAAAAGGAAGATCAGTCTCCAAAAACTGGTTAATAACTCATGTTATGTCTCAAATCAAATGCCAGTACTAAACCACACATTTATCCCACCTAGAGATCCCCGCATTTTTATCCATTGTTGATTGACTTAGAACTGGCATATTGAAGGAGGATGTAGAGGAAGAAGGGGAAAGGAAGAAGAGGTGTCAGCTTCATTTCTTCACATCTCGGTATCATGGGTTTAGAAAACCTGCACAATTAGCATCAGATGCTGGTTTTCTGAAAAGTCAAAAATATTTGGTTGTGCAGCAAGTATTAAAGTGACACCCACATCACTCACACAAATGGCTATTCCTGTGGAGTGATGTGTGTCTGAATTCAACTGTACAGTTTCATTGCTCTCTTAATTTTACTACACTCCATATAATTCTTTTGCACATGAAACTGCATATTAGAAATTATAAACCTACACCCTACGTGTCACAGGAAGCCTGCCTCCTAAATGCATAAAGCACAGACATTTAAGGCACCAGTGTGTCTGAATGTGCAGGACTATGAACAAACAAGCCTGCAGGCTGTCCCTGTGTTACTCCAAGACACGATCAGACAAAACAGACTCACCCAGGAGAGCTGCAGTCTGTCCATTTGGAAATATGACTGCCCATCAATGACAAACTAGAGACACTGTAAAGCAAATAGCGGAACTACTGCACAGGCTCAAGATGAGAAAAAAAACCCTCCCAACATCTCCATACTCAAATGAGAGAGAAAGAGAACTGTTTAAAGCAAAGAAGTCCCTTATCTAAAAGAGATAAAAATGAAGACTGTTCAAATGCAGATGAGGGAGAGATGAGGTTTTCTAACACTGCCAAGGGAGAAATACAAACAGGCTGCATTTCAGAGCCCCAATGTAAGTTATATTAAGGAGTTTTATTCAGAGCAGCAAAACCTGTGTCTAGCCTAATCTGCAAATACACAGAAGTTATTTTTCCTCTGAGCAGCTACAAGCTGGTGCAAATAATCCTTTTCATCTTCCAACACCAGCATCAGAGGTGGCTGACACTGAAAGTCTACTAGAAGCATTTCTTGCTACTCAAATCCATCTCCCCATGACAGCTGATTGCAGTTCATTGTCATCTACCAGCCCATGATGAGTATCTTAAAAAAAGCAACACATGCTGGAGCTCCTGCTAACCATGATCTCTTCAAAGAATAATAATTGTTTTTACAATGAAGATTCTTGCATGTGCATTTTCAGGAAACGCAAATGTGAATTACCTAAAACGTGCTACACAGTTGTCACATAGCCTGTAGTTTTCAGAGGTAGCTAGGCCATTTTTCTTTAGTAAATAAACATTTCTTACCTAGTTTCAAAATATTTAATACATACACTTAATATGCAACAGCCATGTTAATAAAAACTAGAGCAACTGTGTAAGTTGCATTTCCTTTTTACCATCCTTTCTGGTTCTAATTATATAGATTGTGTATGTTTTGACATAGCAATTCTTTCTTTTTGTCTGTAGTGCAGATATAGTGGGCCCTTGGTCTCAGACTGGGCTCCAAAATACTACCATGTAATAGATAAATTACAAGATGTCACTGAAGTATCTACATTTGTATAAATCAGTACTGCTTCTGCTAAGTCAGGATAGGCTGCTGGATATCATTGTTTTCAGAAGTTGGTGATTCTAAACGAGCAGCATCCAGCTGCTTTGAATTATTTTAACGTTACAATGGACATAATAGGTTCCTTGCAGAATTACATTTTATTCACTAATTGTCTGCAGATCTGCAGAATGTAGAAGATTTTATTTAACTTCTCTTTTTACAACTGGTCTGAGGAAGAAATGCAACTTTGCCATAAAGTTCACAAGCTGCAGATCTTTTTTCTGTCCTGTAATACCTTAGATGAGGTTCAAGTGCTTTGGCAAGGAAATGTCCAGAGCAGATTCTTTTTTTTATTTTCCCCCAGCTTTCAAGTGGTGTATGTTCCTCTATGGGTACATACACAGAATTTGCAAATACTGAGAGCTATGCATGTGCTCCTGTGGGAAGGCAGACCTAATACCGAAACTCTGCTCTGTTACAGCGCTCACGTCAACAGTTTCATTTATTTTGGCTAGAGGTGCCTATGATTTAGTCATTAATCCTGAAATAGAATTTTCATGCTGAAGTGGTAGTTAATATAAAACAGTGTTATTACATTGAAAATAATAGTGCGTTTAAGAATCTCAGTGTTTCTTTTCCTTCACACACAAGTTTACACGCCCTCACAGTTACCAAGAATGAGTGAAAGTGCTCCCAGCCTAAAGACGACTCCAATAATATCTCAAACTATGCAAACTTAGAGAACAACTTTTAATCAGGTTAAAGAGATTTGTGTTCAACAGCCAGCTTATTAAATTTAACAAAAGGGACAGCAAGGAACAAGCCTGCAGAATCCCGGCAGCTGCACAGCTCCTGGCCATCTCCAGCTGCAGCCAGTATCTGCTCACTTCTCTCTCTGTCTTTCTTAGTCCTGAGGATGGATGGTTGGAGAGAAGATGCAATGTTAGCAAAGATAGACTTAGACAGGGTAACTTAACCTGCTTGGCATAACTAACAACATGGCAGAAGCTACAGCAGCCTTTACTAGCAAGCAGAGAATAAATTCTCATTAGACTAACATAACAGGAAAAGGCCAACACATACAAGTCACTTTATGATGATCTGCTGGAAAATAGCTCTCAGCCAAAGCACCTTCATCCACCCAATGTCACAATAAAGCAAAGTAGCTTCACCCATTTTAATTTTTATATGAAAAAGTATTTTATTTTGCTGAAGCTATCTATTTCTAATTTAATTATGCTGAATATTGAATTCTACTTGTGTAACCCCAAATTGTCAATACATTATTTCGCTCCTAAGGATTTCAGGTCCTTTCCTGTAAGACAATGCATCTCAGTTTATTGAATTTCTATAGCATTGCCCAATTTTTCTTCTTTGCTTGCATACCAGAATTATTTATTGTAAAAGACTTATTTTAAAACTCGGATGACAAAGATATGTCCCCAATGTGATTTCAAGGATACACTTTTAAAAAAGAAAAAAAATCCTCAGTAATAAATAAGTTACATGTTCATGGGATAGGAAGCAGAATAATTACTCAAGTGCTTTAAATAAATTGTGGTATCTAATGTTAATCAGCTTTAGTAACCTCAAAAAAAAGGAAGTGAATGTACATTCATTTATATTCATTAACTAGGCAGGTTTTCTATTTTAGGAAAGCAAAGGGGTTATCATGAGATTTTTGTTTCTATTCATCCTATAGAACATCAGTCCTTGGATCAAAAGCATGATGTTTCAATTTAAACAGATTTTTTTCATGCCTCAGAATTTTCTCCTCAAAACTGTATTGAGCAAAAATGATCAGAACCATTGATACATTAAAAAAGTAGGAAAACTAAATAAAGAAGTTTTGAACCTTAGGGACACTGACTTTCTCAGTGTTGCTTCAAGGGATAAAGAATTTGAAAATGGTGATGTAAAGATGGCAATTATTCCTGACTTGAAAGTAGAGTTCAGTAGAGTTCAGTCAACAACATTTTTGTCACCAGAAGTCTGAAATGCTTCTAGCTCCTACTGAATTCAGTGCATTGATCTCCAGTGGAGCCCAACAAGAACGGCATTTGCCTCACTCCCTAGGCTCTTGGGGTTTTTGCTGAATGTGGCATTTTACAAAAGGTGGCTGCTCAGGATGGGAGCTAGGGCCCCCTGAGCTGAGTCTCCTTAAAGACTAAAACAAACAAGCCAACAAACCAAAAACCCACCCCAGAACTGAAATCTCTGAAAGTTCCAGATACACAAAGAGGAAGCAGTTGTTTCGGGTCCTGTTATTTTGGGCTGCTTTTCTTGTAAAATGCAACATATATCCAACCAAAAAGGCTCTGAGATGCTGACATATGACAAAGGGTTTGGTGAGAATGGCTACTCCTAATTAGTCAATACTCCTATATATGTATGTATATATACATGCATGTCTGTGGGTGTATATAGATACAGACTGTTTTAGCATTCCCTGGTGTCAAAAAGCCACATTTTTTGCTGTCACATGAACCCCCAGAAAAGCAGAGACAGGGTATCGCTCAGTGTACCGCTTCCTTTGGTTAACTGATATCAGGTATCGGGCCTTGCATGCCCCAGCGGTGCAGGCAACTCAGAGGTTTGAAGGGGCAGTGCAAAGTTTAACTAAATGAAGCAGTAAAGCCAGACTGATCAAAAGCTCTTGGGAACCACAGTGCTGAACTTTTAAACTAATTTGTGAAAGGCAGCTGACATCTGATGTAGGAACCAAAGAACCAGAGCAAGCTCAGTGCTTGCTACCCATTGTGCATCCCAACACCAGTAATTTTAGAGATCAAATACGACAATGTGTGTACACTTAAGGGAGGATTTACTAATTAGTGCTAATTACAGAGTAAAATCTTCCTTTGATATGAGGAGGAAAACCCAGGACATCTTGGCTTTTCCTGAGCTGTTCAATGCAGCTGACCTACTGCTTTCTTCTACGGGGCAGGCTAGTGGGCAGGAGAGGCAGAGCGCACACCATAAATTCACTTTCAGTGCAGAGAAAAAAACCCTCCCCAATGACTACTTTGTGTTCTGAGACAAAGAAAACCAGAAAACTAAGCATCCCAAATTACCAAGAAAAATACTTTTCCTTTTTTTGTTTGGGGTTGTTGGTTGTTTTTTTTGGGTTTTTTTGTTATGTTTTTTAAAGCAGCTCTTCATTATAATGTAGCAGAGCATCCTGCTTTTGATGAAAGCACTGGGAAATGTTTGAGAAAAGCACAGTGGCCAAGGGGTCAGGCTATCAGTTTCAACTAATATAAGACAATTGAAGTGAAAAGTGATATATCTGAAAGACAGAAAATAAAATGCAGAGCTTTATTACCAAGAAGGTGAACGAGAAAATAGCATACAAAGATAGGTGGACAATTCAATAGTAAGGAGAGGGGGAAATTCATCTAAGCACTGCTATGGTCAGACTACTTAGTGTGAGGGACTATCCCCTAAGACTACTTGGCCCACCATCAGGTACCCTTAATTCTCCACTGATGCCTATTAAATTTCATTAATGCAGTGGAGCTCTCTCATGCCCCAAGAGGTCCCCCATAGAGAGCATGGCACAGGTGCCAGCTCCGAGAGAGGAACATTTTTGTTCAGTTTCCATTTCCAACCAGAAACATCAGTGCTTGTGAGAGCCCATTGTGGCTCCTTGATGCTGTCCATGTGGTGTGGGGAAACTGCCTTCCTCCTGCCATCTTAACAAATTTGGGAGCAATCCTTCACCTTGATTGTTAAAGACTAAAACCAAAACAACCAGAATCAATTATAGCATTCAAGGCCCAGGAGGAAATTTAAAAACAAGCTCTCAAGGACAGAGTTTCAGTGAAAATAGATCCTTGTTGACAATAGGCAGACCTTCTCTGAGCTGAGGACTATGTTTCAGGACGACTACACCATGTACATTTCCAATGCACTGGAGCAGCAAACAGAAACATATTAGCTGATTCGCAGCACACAGAAGGGTTAACCTTACATTTCATGACTGAAGTTAACCCATATAAGGCTATGATATTCAGTCTGAAGGGAAAAGAAATCAATTCTGGTTCCCGTGGGTAGGATTTCACCACTTGATTAGAGAAAGAAATGAATCTTTAAAGTATACTTACAGGAAAGATATTTGCCATTTGCATGAGAGATGGGAATGGCTGCATCCCAAGTTAATGAAATCAAGTCCTCTGTGCCTGTTTGAGGATTTCATCTATTTGAATTATGCAAATATCAAATATAACTTCATTGTATAAAACTTCAAAATGAGAATGCTATCCATACATCCAGGGAGGCAAAAATATTCCCACTCCCCAGACTTAACATTGTCTAATTGAAGGCCAACAAGAGGCTATGATTTGGTCCTACAGAATTGCATTCGAGCTGTGACGGTCGATTTAAAGGACATTCCTGCCTGTCAGCAAAGAAACATTAAGTCACTTTAAATTTCACTTCCATTTGATAAGGTTAAAGCAATTCTCTCTTGGAGATAGAGACTCAGAGGCAGGCTTTTGAATGCTAGTCATTGCGCACAGGGAGACTGACAGCCACGTCAGTTGTGAAGGAGTGTATCAAGGCAGGTATCAAGGCAGGCTGGCAGTGTGGATATCTGGCAGCAAGAGGAGCATCACAGGTGATATCTTGCCCTTGATTCAGAGACCAAAACATGCAGGAAATGGATCCTTCACTTGCAGGGACTCAAGTGTGCACCAAGCTCTGTGGTCCCAACCAGCTTTCTGAAAGTCTCCTTTGCAACAGGTATTTGCCAAGAAAATGTTCAGCTTGCGTAAACTTGCTGGACATTCTCTGCAAGTTCAGCACCCTCCCAAAGTCACAGTGCCACACCAAGGAGCAATAAGCATAACCTCTTCTTTTCAACCCAGTGGATGCCTGGGCTGTATGACCAGAGATGCCTCCACTCCCAACACAGGCAACCACATCATGGACTTGCATCAATGATCACACTCTCTACTCCAGAAACTGAACTGGTTTGGTTCAACTCTCCACTTGGAAGGCTGTCCCTGAACATGTCCTTCTCACGATTACAAATTTTCTCATTTCTGTCTGCACTCATTCATGGCCCCTGTAGACCTATTAGTTCTTGTGCCAGTGCTGTCATTTAGATCAATGCAGAGAACATGGCAATATTTTGTAATATCAGAATATTTGCACTTCAGGACAACATTTCCTAAATTGTCAATATGCTCTTTATAATAGAAAGGAATGCATTTAAATATTGGCTTGGACCAGAAGACAAATAGAAAGGGGACATTTGAATTTCAAGTCGCTATCAAAAAGCTTTTTAGAATTCAGTAGACATGAATATAAGCAGAAATAGGAAAAGGGAAGGGAATCAAGACAATGGAAAGTTTCAATCTCCAGACATTAACTTTTAACAATGAACTCCCAAGGGTGACTCCAAGTACACTAGGTGTGGAAGATCTTTTATAAAGGGCACAAGAGAAGCACTGAAAGAGAGAAGAGGTATACACTCACCAACCTCCAAAGGCACAGAGATCGTATTTGCTCTGGCTTTGCTCAGACGGCTTCAGCTGAGAAGTGATGGCCCTTCGTACCCACCAGACCAGCAGACAGCAGTTTCACAAGAACTCTCTCATTCTGCTCTTCTACTGTTGGGTTGGGGTTTTTTTATAGACCAGATTAGTGAATCCATACTCAGCATGGATTTAAAGCTCTGTAGATTCAGAGTTGAGGAAGGGTACTACAGCTTTCAGACTCAAGTCTCTAAACCAAAGAGGAAGATATGTGCATGCTAGAGGGAGGGTCCTTGGTTCCTCAACTGAAACAAAGGCAATTTCAAACTCCTTGACATAAAGCCTAACTTAAACAGGCTGGGCTCCCTGGGTAGTTTCTAAAGATGCACAAGAAGACTGCTAAGCTTAACTCAATGCACAATGATATCAGATTGAGTGTACCTGGAGTCACTCTATGTGTGGCTGTTACTGAATCAGTCCTGCAAGATTTTCAAATCATGGTACAAACTAGATCTTCCTCTTTCCTTGGTACTCACTGCCCCAGTGCACTTGTAGACTAGTCAAAGCCAGACATATTCTTCATTTTGCTACATTAAAGAATACAACCTCAGTTTAGCTTCGGATAAAGGTTTATCTCCCCATTCTCCAGTCACCTTAGTAGCCCTTTTCTCGAGCTTCAATGTGGGTAGTTAGACATTGCATTTTTTCAAAAGTTCAAGTTAAAAAAAATATGTATTTTAACCCATTATACTTGAGTAGCTAAGTTACCTCCCTAGAATCATTGTCCAAGATTTTCAAAGATATGTGCACATCTGCAAATACCAATAGATGATTTTACACATTTTGTCAGGAGTTGATGTCATCATTACTACCACTAGAATTTGTGTTTGGCTTTCAAGACAAAACCACAACTTAAATATCATCTTTTGAACACCTGTGACACACCCATTCCATCCATTTTAGACCTGCATTTCTTTTAACCGATCAGAAAGAACTATTCAATAAATTTGTGACAGAAAGTCAGAAGGCTTTTAGCTATTTCACCGTCTGAAGGGCAAGGGCAAACTTGACCAGCACTCTTGCTTTTGACTTCCTTTTGTCCTTCACCATACCATGTTAGTTCTTATCTAATGATTAAAAATCTGACATGTTAAAGTCTGTGTGTACCTTATTGCTGAGGTACTGCTATCTTTAGTTACCTTAAAAGTTTCTGATTGTTGGTTCAGTCATATCAGTTTCAATAACTCTATTCTATAGATATCCTTAAGCATTAGTAACAGACTCAGTTGGTGAGGAACTTCATTCTTGAAGCCTTTAATGGACAAATTTAAGTTCAGTATTATTTTCAAAATCAGGGACCTCAACAGTTGTCTTTATTGGAGAGATAGAATATGAGGCACAGAAATTTAAAAATCAACAAATACTGGAGCTTATCAAACAAGACACATTTTAGCACACACACAGAGATAAAAAACACACCCAGTAATAAATAAATTCTTTCTTGAAAAGTTTATATTTGGGGAGGCAGAGGTGAGTAGGAAAAAAATAAGCACAGTTTGAAGTAGAGCATTTTAACTGATTTTTTCCTTGTCCCATTAAAATTTTTGTTCTGCCATCTTAAAAATCTCATATACCTGACTGAAGGCAGACTGATTACTTGCCTATTTCAGCATATACAGAAAGGTTCAGATTAAGACCAGACACACTGGGATAGACCTAAGACTCACCTGCCCATTCATTTCTCTCTGTCATGATCCCACATTGACATCTGTGGGAGAAGGAACAAACAGAGGGATTTTCCTGTACTATTCACACTGAGGTTTTGGCACCCAGCAATATCAGGACTTTCTAAAGTGGAGATTATATCTTGTTCTTGACAGCACTATCCTTCAAGGTTACATTTAATGTCTTTTGGAGCCCACTTTTACATTTGGCCTCTACAACAGTAAGTTCCACAATTTACATTTTACACTTCATGGAAAAAGTGCTA
The DNA here is from genome assembly GCF_003259725.1 of Athene cunicularia. Classification (NCBI taxonomy): domain Eukaryota; kingdom Metazoa; phylum Chordata; class Aves; order Strigiformes; family Strigidae; genus Athene; species Athene cunicularia. Next base: position 29,794,165 of record NW_020799107.1, on the reverse strand, counting down.
GAATAATTGTAGTTATTGCAATTTAATAGAAGGGGTACATATATACTGAACTCCGGGGATTTTTCTAGGAAGGAGCAATCAGGACAGTCTTTTAATATTTCTTCAAATCAAAATCACCTTCAGCAGCACCATGCTAGCTAGATATACCACTAAAACAAAAGACTGATCATGAGGTGGCCTCTCTTTTAGCTATGTAAGGCAATTACATTCAACAAAACACAAGCTGGCAATATTATATGGAGGAGCAAAACAAGGTGGATTTCCAGAAATGCTATATGAATAGGGACAAAATGTTTAGCCCTTCTGGAAGGGGCTGTATCTGAGCTCTTCTGCAGGGGTGAACTAGAGATTGGAGCAGAAGGGCTTCTTCTTGCAGATGCTACCTAATAAAACAAGAGAAGAGAAAGCCATTTACACTGGCTGAGAACAAGGATGGATAGCTAAGCAATGTTATCTTCTCTGATGCACCCCACTGTCTGGGTTTCTTTATACTCATGAGTAAAGTTTAGTTTCCTGAAATTACTACCTATGTGCACCTGATTGCAGGTGGATGTCAAGTGTTTTTTGAGTGCTTGCAGAACTGTACGTGTTTCCGTAACAAGCATACACTTGCTGTCAGAGATTACCCCACTATAACCCTGCAGTTTCAACTTAAATACCGTCTTTTAAAAATTCATAAGAACAAACATAGTAAGTGCTTTTAAGAGAGAATTAAACACAACAACCAGAAGCCTAGCAACAGCTTAAGGGGAAACAAGGAAAAGTTAACTCAGAACAATACCAGACCTCTTTCTCAGTTTCACCTTTCCTTGTAAGTCACTATTTATACTATTAAGAGGTTCTTGACAGACTCATTTAATCTGCAGTATTTTGACCTTGATATTACTCATGCATCCACAACAGAGATCCGAAGGACAACTGCTTTCTCACTTAAGTATATGGCTGGCATCTAGCAGCAAAAACATGCAAATGATGCCCTCAAAAAAGGCTAAAAGTGCTACAGCACATTGTGTCAAACGTAAGTTGAAATCTTAACTGTTTATCTTCCTTGGAAAACATAATTTTAAAATTCCTGCTTACTAATTTTTTACTAATTTTTTACTTACTAATTTTTTCACTTTTTTTTTCACTTAAGTATATGGCTGGCATCTAGCAGCACTAAAAAAGTGCTACAGCACATTGTGTCAAACGTAAGTTGAAATCTTAACTGTTTATCTTCCTTGGAAAACATAATTTTAAAATTCCTGCTTACTGATTTTTTACTTACTAATTTTTCAGCTGTGCTACTTATCCAGTAAAATTGCAGATTTAGGAACTCGTAACAGTGAAAGGGAAGAAAATAGTCTTTAACCTCTTGGTTGGTTCTCGGTTTCTAACAGAAATGTTGCCTTTAGGAAACCAAGAGGTTATGTAGGATAAAATTGAAAGCTTCACATTACTAATAAATGCTCAGATATTAAAATTCTTCCATTAAAATTCATAGGCTAGCATCATTGCTTAAAGATAATGGTCTTAACATCAGCTAGGAAAACAAAAGATTTAATTTTGTGAAATGTGGTGTAATTGGAATATGAAACAATAGAGGATAGATAATGCATTTAGTTTTCACAGGTGAAGACTTCAATAAATCATCTGTGAACATGCCACAAATGAGTCCTATCTACTGAAACTGAGGAGCTGTAAGAGCAATCTACATTTGAGATGGTGTCTGGCTCTGCAGAGATAGCAAGAAAACAGAGAGAAATTGGAAAATGAATGCTTAAGACAATAGTCTCTTGACCAAAGAATGAGGGCAGCAGACCAAAATTGGTGGGATAGGGTTATTTAATGTAGAACTACTGTATTCTGTCTGAGGGTTACCTCCCTCAATTCATTTAATACATGGAGCAACATCTGTATTTCTCCACTTTGAAGGAAATAAATCTTCCAGCTTTCCAAATCTTTGAAGAAAGAGACAGCTTCTAAGGCTTCTACTTGTAAAAAAACATCTCCTCGGGAGGGTTTGTTATGATACAGAGTGCCTTTTTCAGAAGCTGAGATGACACAGCCAGACTTCAGCTCCCCAAAGGCAGCAGCCCCTGCCTGTTTCTTGGCTCACACTGCCACAGCAAGGGATGTTGCCTGCACTTTCCTTCCTTCTTTCTCTTAGCATATGCCTAGGGCTGCTGGAAGAACCAAGGGACAATAGGTTTATTACCTACAACTTGTAAGAGAAACAGATGAAAATAATACTAAGTTTAAGGCCAGCACTGGTAACAGTCATTAATGAGGCTTAAAGACTTTGGGCAGAGGCAAGTGTAGGGCAGAAGTACTTCAGAAATCTCAGCTGTTCGCTTAGTCCCTGGACAACACAGATGGTAGAGTATAAAGTGGAAAGGTACTTGTGCTGCATGTGCCACAGGATGAGCCAGGCTGAAGCAGTGCACCCACACCTATAGCTCACTATCAGACCAAGTGAAATACCAACTTCCTTGTAGGCATCAGGTGAAAGACAGGAGCAGGGCTACAATTTTCACTGAGCACCAGTAAAGTGCTCATTGTCCTCATGGGATTCTCACGCACAGAAGCAAAGACAGTAGTCATCTGTCCACAGAGACCCTATCTGCCAGGATATGACATATAGAGAATTATGTGGATTACACTAGTGGTGAATTTGGTTCTCTGACTACAGTACTTGCAGGGTTAGGTTGTTTTTAAAGCTGCAGTCTTTTCATGTTGAAGCAATTTTTAAGTACTCTAATGCAAAGTGTAATCGCACATTGATTTTTCCATTAAAACTACAAAAGTCTTAAATACCCTTGGGGTGCTGGCCTCAATTAGTCCCTATTCTTCCATTCTTTTTCTCTCTGTACCATTTTGCCATCCCTTGGTGTAGGAGGAAAGGAGGACTGTCTACTTAAGCCAAAAGCACACTCTTCTATTACGTGAGTCCCGTTAAAAGCAGGAGTAGATAAATTGCTTTCTGTACAATAGGGAGGAAAATTATGCTGGTTTCTGCTTATGTTCATCTTTAAATTACAGTGTGGGAAAACTGAACATACAGATATCTGGATTTCAGCAGTTTGCCTTGAGTCTATTTTACTGTGGCTATGTAGATTTTTAAAAGCAAAAGAAGACCCAGAGCTCCTCAGATGAGGTTGTTTGCACACAATTGCCCCAAGAAGCCATGAGCCCTGAACGCAGCCTTTCCATTGTCATCTGTTGAATAGCTGAGCTTTGGGTTTATGCTACCAGCATTCAGTAGCATTTATCGGTTTTGCTGTTGACACCAGGTTAATACTTTTGCAGAAAAGTGGAAAGCGAATTTTACTGAACACCATTAGGTAAATCCTTTGCTTTTATCTCTTTTCCCGAGAGCAGCACCAAAAAAAAAAAAAATCTAACTAGTGACAGAGGGTGGGTGTCCCATTCAGTTGAACAGCCAGACCCCAGTCTGTTGGCCTAAGTGTTCCACATTCCCTGCTCAGCCCACACTACTCATTTCAGTGTATTCAGTCTCCTCCTTGTCTTGTGTAATTCGAAGACCTGCTCAGGGAAATATGTGGATGGAGACACCATATAAAACACAGAGATGAAAATCATACCCAGCCTACGAAGTATATATCTCCAGGCACCTCTCCAACAAAGTCTCTGAAGAAAGGCAGCTGAGTGGAATAATTAAAGAAATGAACCAAGAGGACTCAGTGAAGCTGAGTTTAAAGATCATGGGCTGAAGCTGTGTTCTGGAATTTAATCAATTAGGTTATTCTTTCAATTTTTGTTCTATCCCTAAGCTTTACCTTTTTCAGTATGGAAAAAACCCAGCCAATTTCCAGCCTATGAAGAAGCATCTAATTTTCCTGTAACAGAAGTCCTACCATTGTCAAGTTATACTGTGCCTGAGTCATCGCTAGATGACAACCACGTATTTTTCACAACTACTTGAAGTAATCTGCCTCCTGAAAACCCATTTGCCAAGTGCCTTATGAAATACATTTCCTTAGTGATCTTTGGAAAGACTATTTCTACACACAATACCTTTATTCTGAGCAAAACATTAATCTGCCAGCAGTAGTGGATGGGGAAAAAAATGGTGCTCCATCTTAAGTTCTAAGAGGTCTGTTTAATTTCTGACTCAAAGTTTTATCTAGCTTTAGCTTATGCCAAGGTACAGCTGTGTTCATGGTGCTTACAGTAGTATTGTTATAGAATAGCATGGCATTGTTTTAATAGGTGCCACCAAGAAAGTGGCAGGAGAGAGGCCACGCAGCCCAGCAGATAGGGCATTAGCACAACATACAGCAGATGCATTTATGACTCTCCATAGCATTTGTGGCCTTGGTTATGTGATACAGAGAAATGATTACTTGTTTTAAGATTTATTTACTTATTTACTTATAGAAAACTGTTTAGCAACTTATTTACTTATAGTGGGTTTTTTAATATTGTTAAGAATGCTGCTTGCTTAGACTGTTCTGTGAAATTTTACCAAGGACTACAGTGTTCATCAAAACAGTTTACTGTGAAAATCTACCAGGGGCTACAGTGTTCAGCAAAATATTATGCTCTGTCCTTGAGGAACAGGTGGCTGGCTCTAACTAGTTGGAATTTTGCTAATGAGTAGAGATAGTCATAGATGAATGGTTGAAGTTCTATTGGTTCTCTTAGATAAGATAGAAAAATAAACCGGCTGAAAAACACTTCTGTTATTCAATAAATTGGCCAAGAGAATCTGCGCATAGTCCGTGGGAAAAACAGGGTGAGAAAGACTACAAGCCTTCCTCCCAAAGACCCTCGAAGATGACCACCAGGAGGCGATGCGCAGGTGCAAAGATAACAAACTGCTGACACCACGCTTTCTAACTAACCCAGCCCTACTCATGCCTATGTATGTTTGCATTATGTAACCCATACATGGATATTTGCTGTCCAGGCATGTAGGCAAAGTTTATCTTACATCATAGGGTCCCAAGGCAGAAAAACTGCAGTTCTGTATTGATGAGAAAGAGCAGAATTACCTGCCCTGCTTGGCATGGGGGAGCTGATGGTGCCAGGCTGGTACCAGCAGGGTCTCCAGTTAGGTCCGTCCAGCTGCAGCTCTGGCTCTTGCCAACTGCTGCACCTACAGCAGCATTTTAATGCATCCACCTCAACACTTTCAGATTAATTTGATACTTCTCTTTCTGGAAGGAAGAGCTCGGGATGGATGCATGTTTCTTCAAGGACAGGAAACAGAAAAGAGCTGCCCAGATGCTGGTTGCCAAACAGCAGAGCACCCCCAGTGCCTAGCAGCCCCATGCAGTGGGACCCCTCTGCTGTGCAAACAGAGGAGTATCGCTCCAAAGGGCAAACTGGAAGTGTATGCAGAGAAAAGCAGAGGACGTAGCAACACTAAAGGACTTTTTTTTTATTTCGACGTTATTTACTGTGTTAGGCTTGAGGCTGTTTTATACAAAATAATTAAGGCTTTTAAGAAGAAGCACAAAACTGAAGCTGCCAAGGGAAATATCACAGAAGCTTTAGAACGATGGATTTTTCATCTGGGATAGTCCAAACTCACTTCATTAAAGAGTACAAGTTCAGATCAGTCAGATCCAGTCTGATGACAAACAAACCATACACCTGCTTTTATATAAATGTGGCTTTATATTATTGACCAGATTAAGCAGTATGTATCCATGGCCAGAGAGCAGGCACTGCTAGCATGGAGCCGCTGGTGCTGAGGCCCACCTCACCAGCAGCTTGTGTGGAGTCTTCTCCCGTACTGCTCCCCTTTCCCAGTGAACAGGCCACCTGTTAACATTTCCTAAAGATTTTTGACTTACATAGTTTCAGCTATGAAAGTGCTTTCTTTTGTAACATTTATAATTATTGCACTAGCTCTATCTTTTGTTTACAAGGCTCTTCCATTACATTCTCCTTCTTTGCTATAACCCCGTTATATATAATAATACATATTAAATCTCCAAACTCACCCTTTCCTGAGAGCTCACTTCTGTGGTGGCAGGGCACCTCAGCTCAGGTGTTAAAGCAGCAAGAGGTCCCCAGTGGCACCTCGTGACCATTTAGGTAGCCCTCTGATCACTGCCCTGCCCTTTACAGCCACAGGAGAAAGATGAGATTGAGTAGCCACAAAGACTGAATAAATCCCTGTCAGAATGGGTTGAGCATTAGGTTTCAAATGCTGTTAAAAGTTTGTGTTTCATCAAAGTGCCATCAGTCGAGTATTTTCATAAGCACTACAGCTATCCAGTTTCTGATGCTGGGGGTGGAGAAACTTTTCTTAACAAATGCTATGAACCACTCAAAAAATTAAAGTTCAGCTATATTTTCACTGCTATTCATGACAGTCAACACTCAAACAGACCCACGTAGACCTTCACTAGGAGAAAGATCTGCAGTCCCAGCGTGACCAAAGCTACTTTATGACCACAAACATAGATAACCCACACAGTGTCAACCAGTCTGATCTATACTGCTCATATGGATGGGCTGACCCACTGGAGGCAGTGGAGTTTTACCACATGACTCAGAAGATGATTAAATAAATCACACACACAGAGATTGCAGGAAGTATGCCCCAGTCTATCCAAAAGTACAAAATGCCTACTTACAGGAGGAGGAGCATTAAACAGACTTGTGCTATCATGTTTTTCTTGAAGCCAACAAAATAATGAGACGGAAGTAGGAAGAAATAGCACTGCAGAGTCTACTTTATAAAAACAGAATTGATTTGCTCCAAAACACTGGAAAAAATTTGCATTCCTCCACTGGAGCAAATCTACCAAAATTCGAGCTGAACAGCCCCTGGATGTACCCCCTCCCCAACACCAGACATAGAGTTGTTATTGCAGCCGTTGGGCCAGTCCCTCCTCTCCACCATGAGTGTAGCAAGGTAGCCAGAAACAGAAAGAACTGACATCTCTACATGAAGGACTTCAAATCCCCAACCTGACCATCTGGGCTTTAAGACTCAAGATTTGAACCTTGCAGCCACCTTTCACTCGACAAAAGCTTTTCCTCGCATGAGCTTAGCCTGCCCAGCACGGTGGTGCTCTCCTTGCTTGGCCCCTTGTCATCTCCTCCATCACAGCAGTCATGTCACCCCATCTGGACCCCATCCTGCAAGCATCAATACTACCTATGGCAAGTAGTCTTTCACTTTCATGAATTTTCTTGAGTGCCACTCAATAACATGACACTAAAAAAGCATCAGTTCCTTCTTGTGTCTTCTTCTACTTAGCTTTTTCTTATCGTCAGGAGATTTATGAATTTAATCTCCATTTTATAGAACTTATCACTTTTAACAACTAGAAGAAGAAAATGCTAAATTGTTTTTATTGCTGTTAGATGTTCAAAGACATCATGCTATATACTGTCATTTACATTTCACATTAAAAGTGAAATATGTTGGGAATGCGCAAGTATTTGTTTTAATTTGACCCATCTGTTAAATGAAAAACAAAGAGGACTTCTAAATCACTATATTTAAATTCAGCGATTTGTAAACAATTTATATGTTCATTTCTTCTGGGTTAAAACTGCCCTGAAGCATCACTCTTATGAAATCTCCAAATTAAATTGCTTTGCGTTATTCTCAGGGATGCAGGCCACAGTTTCCCTCTCCTCAGTTTATTAATTTATTTCCCAATCCAAGTAAATTAGCAAAACTTGTATTAAGAGTCTTGCCACTGAAGTAATTTTGGGGAATTCATGGAAGTATCTACTGACTCCGGAAAGCTGAGAGCACAGAGGAATTGTTAGATATTGGTGGCAAGATAAAGGACAAGCCAATTGCTTTCATTTACCTTCTTTTTTAACACTTCTACAAGCAACACTAGGTCTGCCCTATTCCATGCTAGACCATCACCAAGCAGAAACAATAATCAAGAAAGGGAAGAAAAACTGCGGCAATTTACCTTCACCCCTCAACCAAGCTAGAACTTGCTCCAGGATTTGGATCTTAGACTGGGATTTAATGTACCGATGGATTAATTTACAAGGGGAGAGATCCACAGACATTTTTAAGAAGCCCACAGTAGCACTTAACTTAAAGAGCAGAGCCTTATCTCTTTTTCTGCTTTGTGCAACATGCTGTATTTGGCATTAGCTGCTAAGCCTCTACCCCAGAAATCAGTACTTTTAGCGGAATAAGGATACTGAGGGCCCCTCTATCACCCAGATATGGGGCCTTTTGTCCCAGACTAAGACACATTGCACGAGGAGATGATTTCTTCATTAGATGTACACTCTGAGTGTGAGGAAGAGCTCTGTACGGCCTGGGGTGTCACATCTACCATTTGAAGCTTTTGTCACCCTTTCTGCTTGTACTGTGTGCATTTCCACCTTTCCCCAAACCTTTAAGTCATATGCCTTGTCAGTATGACAGGTTTTCACCATCTTCCCAAC
>NW_020799107.1:29741609-29785727 GCF_003259725.1 Athene cunicularia | reverse complement strand
GAGCACCAAAAAGCAACACAGAAATACTAGGTCTACTGTGCATTCATATTCTAGATGGTTCATTTATTATATCTAGTATCATATTAAGCAACACAACAAAACAAGAACCAGCAGTAATGCAGCCAGGGCATGATTAAGGGTGTCTCTAGGAGCATCAACAAACATGGAGACTATATGGATTGCAGCCCGGAAAGATTCCAAGTTGGTGAAATGACAGCTTGATTAGTTTTTGTCTGACAAATGTGGTGAGAGAGATCAGAATCAAACATAATTCCTAGGTTATAGGCCTTCAAATAAAACCAGGAAAAAAAATTCAAAGAGGGCAACATCAATTTGCAAGACCAAATCAACGCTCCAGCCCAGTTTCTTAGTGCTCAGACACAACACAGCCACAACTGCTGAGGCTAAATAACTATCCTCCAGGGAGCTTCCTGCATTAACAGGGACATGCCTTTAGAGTGGGACAAGCTTCAGACCTTGCAAGACAGTCTTCCCTCCCATCAAGAGCCTTATTAAATATGCACATATTTATAATTTAATGGGAAAACATGCAAGTAGAGCTATTTCATATCCAGGCAGTGTTGCCTATGGCTACTCCAAAGGTCAAGCATCAACACCCTGTTACCCATATTGCTGCATGTAGGCATGCAGTATAATCAAATAATGTAAATAGCAGACAGTAAATGGATTTTTCCTTCTTCCCTCCCACCTGTTCTAACAACAAAAAGAGTGAGTCAAAAACATGCAGGGGAAGTGAGCTTCTGAAAATGTATCATCACAACCAGAAGTATTCCTCTCCCTCATTTTACACCAGTTTGAAACTGTACATCCCCCATTTAGGGAAACTATGTGAGATAAAATGGAGGCTTCTGGGTTTCCTTCCCATGTGGAAAGGGGGCATGGAAGGGGAGGCAGAGTAGAACAAGACTCTTACCCAGGAATAAAATGATATGTCTCCTGGAGCTCTTTCCCTCCGAGGTCTCACTTTTTCTTAGGTATTCCTCCTGGTGTCTTAGCCCACCCTTCACTGCCACAGTTCCTTCCTTGTGAATCATCAGGGTTTTCATCATGCTGCGGCACATGAAGCTGACAGATCCCAGCACTATGACGTACACAGCAAAGGCACCGAAGATGCTGGCCTGAAAGACAGACCACTTGGAGGACAGGCTGGTACATATGGTCATATTGTGCTTCAGCTCAGGGAGGTGGTGCCTGGGCGTAGGTTTGACACAGGCAGTTGTACCTTGGTAGCCCTCGATGATTTCCAGGGGATATTCTGTGCCCATGGCAAAGAGCAGGGGCAGAGCCACTATCACAGATGTCCCCCAGACAAAGGCGATGAGCAGCTTCACTGTGCGGGGTCCAGAGAGAGCCTTGAACTTGAAGGGGTGGCAGATAGCCACATACCTCTCAAAGCTGAGGGTGGCAACATGCAGCACAGTCGCATAACTGCAGGCTTCAAAGAGGAAGTAGTAGAGCTTGCAAGCTATGTTGCCATTGGGGGTGGAGAATGGGCTCCAGATGGCACTGAAGAACTCCATGGGCATGCCCAGCAGAATGACCAGCAGGTCTGAGCAGGCCAGGCTCACCATGTGGTCTGTGACCTCCTTCTGTAGGTAGCCTTTCTTCTGCAGGATCCTGGTAGCCTTGATGGTGATGCTGTTGCCCAAGATGCCCGCAACAAAGATGCAGACATATGCTGAGGCCAAAGTGATCTTGACCCAAGGAGACACCTCAAACTCAGGGATGTGACTGTGGTCAATGAGATGAGAACAGTCTGAAGGGGATATCTGTCCTGCCATGAGCAGCCCCTGGGGGGACGAGGAGGAGAGAGGAAGAGCCTTCCTGCCCTCTCTGATGTTGAAATTCACAACAAATAGATACTTTCTCGTGTTATCCCTCTCACCAAGACACACAGGTCAGAGCAGTCAGGTACAACGAACGAGTCTCAACTAGCCACACCTGTGGGTTTTGTTAGCAAAAGCCACCGAGTCAATAAGCTGAGAAGGAAAATGTTTCAGCTCTTACCTATCCTCATGGCAAACACCTCTTGCTCCTTTTGGATTTTCCTCCTCCTTTCTCTACTGAGTGAAGTAGCCCTTCTCCAGCCCTTTGCAGCGTGAATTGCTCTCGTTTCAACGCTTGCCTCTTCCTCTGCAAGCTAAGGCAGATTTTGGTCCCGGTCCCAGCAGGAGGAAGTCAGATTTTCTGTGTGGTCATAGCTGCTTTGTTAACCATTAACCTAAATCTTGGCTATCCCTAGTCACTGGCAGTAAAGCAGGTTTAGGGGGAAAAAAAAGCACCACCCATGTCTGAAATGAACTTCCTGTAATAGGAGTTCCTGCTCAAGAACAGAAAGGTGTTTCTCCTGAAGCTGTTAGGTTGATGGTGTCAAGCTGAATGTGTGAACAGACGCTGAAGAGAACATATCTGCTGGTGAGTTTAACATTAACTGGGCTTCAGACATTCCTTCTATATGCGCTAATGCCAACATGCTTCACTACTTTACATTTCCTTTAATGAAGACCTCGGCATCTGCCGCATCAGTGTTTGTTAGGCAGTTTATGCAGCCACGGACTGATTTACATCGACAGGAGATTCTGGGTTTTAGTTGCTGCTGATGAACTGGTAGCTTCGTAAAATAACTGTTTAAACTTTAAAGAGTCTTCTCAGAAGTTATAAAAAAGCTGAACTTTAGGTTTAGACACATTGTCTCCCTTTAAATTTCCATATTCTCATGTTAGATAACAAAAATAATGAAGTTAGTAATCCCAGTTATGCTCATGCTTTCAAATAATCTGTAGTAGCAGGAGATGAAAATGTACTTCCCCCTCCTGTGTCTCACCCCAGGGTGAATGAATTTAATGCACTCTTTAGTTTTAGTTTCAAACCATACCGCTGAAGGCTCCCAAGGTAACCCCTGGAAACATTTAATTAGAGGGTGTGTATATGGATTAGGAAACCTTTAAATTACAATGCAAAATGGCTGAACAGCTTTTGCAGCTATAATCAGGAGAGGGGCCCAGTACAGTGATCTGCACCAATACCAAATCTAAGAACAGTGAGTTCACAAAGTGATTTTTATTAACTAGACAAGCTCATGTGACACTTTCAGCTTATGATAAAAGAGGAACATTAGAAAGCTGTTATTAAGCAGTCTCCTCACATTCAGTGGTTATCACTGTACCTCAGCAGCCCAAGTATATAATGAACAAAAGATGCCCAAAACAGGATAATAAGCACCTGTTTCTATATATTATTTATGCATTCCTGTTTCAGAAAAATCACCTCAAACCTTGCACAACTTCAAGCCCTGTAGTCCCAGTCATCTTTCCTTATGTTTGATAATTCACATTTGTTCTGCTCAGACAAGCTTTCTATTATTACCCAATTTCTTTCACTTAATTTTACTTTATAAAAGTGTGAACAAAGATTACATATGCATGACTGAATTGTGGAAATGAAGCTAATTAAAATTTCCTGCTTACCATCAAAAGGGAAAAAGGGAGAGAGAGAGCAAAAGAGAGAGAAGGCCCAATAGGATTAGATCTCCCCCTTTTTTCCACACCAATTATAAAATGCAGAACACAATTTTTCAGTTTTCAATATTATCTTTAGAACATACATAAAGTTTATTAACTTTCTAATAAAGAGCTGATGCCACAAAGGGGATAGGAAGGTAGGAGACAATTGTGGATACTCAGAGACTGAGACCATTAAAAAAAATTTCTCACATAGGTTACTGGACTAGATAAACTATCAGTGAGTATTCCAGAGATAGGTATAAAATCCTTATCACGGATGATTATTAAAGAATATATCTTCCTGGAGGGAGACATTTCTCCCCAACTATATGTGCTTAATGCCTTTTTGTGGCATGGAGGTTGAGAACTCATAGTCTTTACCCTGGAGGATATGATACCAGTTTATAAACATGATTTGTGTGATGGTCTAATTTTAGGGATTTTGTTAAGTTTTCCTCAATATCTTGTAGCAGTGAGTACCACAAGTTAGTTTTTGTGTTGTCTTCCCCTTAGCAGTTTTGAAAGTGAATGTGGCCTGTGTCCTTGAACATGGGAGAATGGTCCAGGGAGTCCTTCCTGACCCAATTTGTTGCAATTGCACACCATGACTTCAGCCCCCAGCACTGAAGAGGAGTCAAGGGCATTAAGGATACAGATCACCTTATTTCTTTCTAAATTCAGCACACGTGGATGCTGCACACTGCAGCCAACCACTTGTCAGCCCCTTGATAAGAATAGAGCATCCTGAAGATGCACATCACATGGGCACAGGGTGGCAGCTCAGCCACAGTCATGCTCACCTGAATGCTTGCAGTGATGCAGTTGTTGGCAAGAGATGACAAGTGCTGGGAGCCAGAGAAACATTGAGATAGAGCAAGAATTGTTGTCACTGTAGTATATAAGGTGATTTTTCACTTTCAGAGATAATAAAGCTGCTCATCCACCCCAGTTTGTTATCCAGCAGAGTCTACAAGGTTTCCTGAAGGGCCGTTTGCTTTCTTGCCTGGTCCTTGGATAACACACTGGTGAAAGGCCTTTTGGGGCAGAAGAAAGCAGAGCTTTATCATCCATCTTTAGGCTGTTGTACAAAGCTCACCTTCTGCACCTTGTATAGTGCACCATCTAGCTCCCAGCCATGCCTGAGGACCGCTGGCTGAGCTGAAGGGCAGGAGGGGCTGCAAAGCACTCAGTCCTTGGCCATCTCATTACAAGCCAAGTCCCCAAACTCCTGATGAGGTTGAACCCCCAAAAGTGGCCGTTAGCATATGTTGTAGCTGGAATGAATCTTGGAAGAACAGACTCACTGGACAGATGCTGTTGCATTTTAGATAAATGAATTGTAGATCAACCATTTCCAGTGTGCACTACCAGTATTCCTACTGCCTTACAAATGCACTTTCTTCCCCAGCTGCGTAGTGCCAGTATGTGGATTGGCTTGGGGTGCCCAATCTGCAGAATCACTCAATGGTTATTTCTCAATTACCATATAGTATGGGAGCCAGGGTGCTCTGATTGGCAGACAGGCATTGCCACACTTGCGTTATCTCTGCAGAATTATTTCTCGATAGCCATGTTGTGAATATGCAAATCCACCCTAATTGGCTACGCTAATCACACTGCTCTGACTGGTTTCTGTTCTCAAACTGCTCAAGCTACTTGACAGGAACAAAGAAAATACCTTGGCTTCTTGCTTCCTTTAGCTGAAAAACTCTAAAACTTAAATGAAAAAGGAGAGCTATCTCAAAAGCAAAGAAAATGAGGCTGTGAAAAGGATTAACTTTTTTTTTTTCTGATAAAACGCATTGACTTTTTTTTCTCGCCAGTCTTTACCATTCTCCATCTCAGCAAACCTCTTGTCCCTAGAATAGCTGTGATACCTTTGTCTTGCCAGTATTTGTTTAGAGAAAGCGAATCCTGGGCTTGTTCAATTCTCTTTGAAACACAAGGTAAACAAAATGAGATTGCTGTTCTGCAGAAGGCAGCTACTCTGATCTGCACAGGCAGAGGGTAAAGTGCTGTGGGAATAAAAGGAAGAAACAACACAGGCAAATTGAAGCATCCAAATGATTTTAAATGTTTTAAGAAATCAATTTGCGTGAGACGGCTCATGTTGGCTTCTAAAATTATTTTTCATTTAAAATGTAAATAATTAAAGACTGCATTCAGATAACTTAAGGTTTCTTTCTGTTTTCTGAAATCTAACAAGCCTCTTTACTGTTAAGATCCCTTTGTATTCTTCTGGTGAGTTATTCTTGAATTGTATTTCTCTTCTTTGGAAGATTATGATGATAGTTAATAATATAAATAAGTACAAGTCATTTGTGAAATTTATTTCTTCTTAATTTCCCTAAGAGTTTGGTTTTGGGCAACACAGTCTAACAACCACTGTGCTGTTAACTGCTTGGCTCCTTTTCTTCTGGCAACATGAGAGACAGGGTTATGCAATCTGGGCAATGGATGTGCTGCGTAACCTGCGTATCCATAATGAATTTTAATCTAATTAGATTACCTCTAGAAAGGTGACATATGGAAAGCTGCCATCTTTTATTTCATGATGTGCAGTGTTACCTGCTGTAATGCCATCCTGTTGGGATATCATATTGTGTTTGCTTGTCGGGAGTATAGAGAAGGGGGTTTCAAATGTGCTTCCAGGATACACAGTAAAAGGTAATCTCTGCTCCAAATCACTCTATTTAAATAAATACATCAAAACCACTACTTCCAGTATATTTTACAAATTGGCAAGCACCATGAGAAGAAATTGGGCACAGTGAGACTAAATGGTTTATCCAAGATACAGAAAATCTGTGCAACACCTGAGCCTCTGCACTGATACGCTGGATTTCAGCTAATTTCCTCACATGACCAGCAGCATACACACTACAGAGCAAGAAATGCATTTATACAGCTCTTCAGTAGTTGCTCTTGCGGTTTTAACTGATGTTAACTCACAGTAATTAAAACACTTTTACAGCACCAAAACACATAATTATTGTACTTAGTCATATCTGGAATTGTTGAACAATACACCACCTGCTTTCTGATCACCTTGGTAGATTAAAGACATTAAAGGTGTTCAAAGTATTATCTGAAGTAAACCAAAGGCAGTAGGAGGTCCGTGGGTTGCTATGATTAGGTGGGAGCGCACTTTGCCTGGCAAGAAAGTGAAAGGGTTAATTTTTCAGTCTTGGAGTAAGGAAAGAGATGCACTTCTCTCTGTCCCTTGACCCTGCAGTAGCTGTTAGGAGGCCAAAACCAGGTGGGAAGCTGTGGCCCCAAATGGAGAGAATCGGATTAGGCAGGCTGGGAAAAGCAAGTAAAGCAAGTCTCCTCCTGAAATGAGATGGTCCTTTTTGCATCCTTTAGGAATGAGGCACCAAAGGAAATGTGTTTATTTATATCCTAGGCCTGACAAAGGAGCTGTAACTTTAAACCAAAATGAACACGTACGCTAAGCCCAGGTCTCAGTAATCGTGAATCGACCATATTGAACGAATTTCCTGAAATAATCTGTTCAGACTCCTCTTTGTCTGAAGAACAGTGGCACCAAAGCACAACATCTGGTTCAAGAAATCACCACTGTGAGCCTTGGGGAACAATCCCCAGAACACTGAATCAAATCTCATTTTTCTCTGTTTAACTTCTAAACTGCCTTGTCCAAATAGATGTTAATGGCTTCAAAATACAATTCAAAGCTCCTGTTTAAGAGCATACTTAGTTCCTTATGCCACATTTTTAACAAGTAAAACTCGTCTATGCAGTGTGTTTTTCCAACCCACCTTTTAACAGACGTTCATACTTTTGGATGTTGTTATGCTATTGCCCTAGAAAAGACTCAAAATTTCTTTCTCTGAATATAGCTAGTTGCTCAAAGTTACAAGATAGAAAGAACTTTTCTAAAAATGCATCTTCTCACAACCTGAATTCTCCATAATTTTTGTTAAATATGCAAGGTCAATAATCTATGGAAATGGCTGTCACGCAGGTACCAAAACACTGCAGTTCAGACTACATGCTCTTCTTTTGCTAAAAAAAACAACTGGGAATCATCAAAAAAAATGTTGATGGTTCTCTCTTGGTCTCCTGAAAAATCTCTTTATAGAAAAATTAAGCTTTACTATTGCAAAGAGAAGCAAAAAAGTATCTCCTTGCTTCCTTCTTGTGCTTGCCATCTCATCACCAACAGGACTTGCACTCCTGTGCCCAGCTGAGCTATTACAGAATCATTTTGCCTCTCTTCAAAACTCAGCTGATGGGGTTTAGCCTGAAGCAAGCTAATGACAGCTTTTTGACCTGCTTCTAAGTCCTAGCAGCATGTCACCACAGCAAGGGTGCTTCTGTCACCCTGTTCTTTCACACTTCCAATACATACATGATGCCAAGGCTCAAAATATCCAACTTCTCACTTTAAGGAACGTGTATTTTACCAATGTATAGTTCCTTTCCTTGCACAAACTTCAACAAATTCAGTTTTAAACAGCTTTTAAAAAAAGGCAGAGTTCTTCACCTGTTGCTGCAATGGTACATCTACCTCTGGGTAGAGCAGGACAGTTAACATTACTTAGCAATTTGTGGGTATAGGGGATGCCACATCTGGCTTTCTAAGTAAAAATTTTAAATCTGTCAGCGCTGACATTTGGCCAGAATACAGGGCTTCAGTTCTTAGGGAATACACTAGGTGAATTTCAGGAGTTTTGGCTCCAGGATATGCCATCACCACAGGCTCTGTGAAGCACTGAACCTTCAGT
Organism: Athene cunicularia; assembly: GCF_003259725.1. Classification (NCBI taxonomy): domain Eukaryota; kingdom Metazoa; phylum Chordata; class Aves; order Strigiformes; family Strigidae; genus Athene; species Athene cunicularia. The sequence goes on along the minus strand of NW_020799107.1, from coordinate 29,777,455 downwards.
CACTGGCCAGCTGAACCACCAGACTCCAATTACTGACCCAAATTGTTCTCATTCCTGCTGTCCTCCTGCTGGTGCATATCACCAGGGCTGTTTAGGGCAGGTGTTCTGTGCTGCTGCATGCTGCGCTCTTCCTCCACCCCGGCACACAGCAGCCAGGGAAAGCCGAGAAAGGTTGGAGGACAATCTGTGCTTGAATGATTTAGGCTGCAGCCTCGCTCCAGGTGGGCAGCCTGCCATCTTGAGCTAGCAGCAGCATGCTGGGGGACTGATGCAGAGTCCCATGCACACCAGGCACAGCAAAAGCATTACCATGCAGACGACTGGGGAAGCAAGCCTGGAGAGCCTTGAATCACAGCCTGAGGATAGGGGAGATGGTGTGGAGATCTGGAGCAGCCTTGGAAGGAAACTCTGGCTGGGGAGTGACAAGCAGTAAAAGCTCAGCAAGACTCACTGCCTGATGTCAGGGCTCTGTGGGCACAGTGAAACCACTTCCCACGGTCCCCAGCAGCTCTGTGTGACTCCTGCCCTCCATTTACACTGGGCAGTGAATTAAATCTGTGGCAGTGGCATACTGCCCCACCAGCTCGGTATTGACTCATGGGAAGATTGCATTTTTAGTTCACTGCATTTTAGCTGTCATTGAAATGCAGAGGCAAATATTAACAGTGTAATGGGGCTATTTGGCAATTTAGTACTATACTGGTAATGTAAGTCAAGCAAAGAAAATATAAACCAAACAAATGTGAAAGTGAGCTGATCTAAATTTAGAGCACACACTTTACCCAGGAGTTAACACTGTGTTGCTTGAAATGCTTATTGCTTGATGTCCCTGGAGAGTGTGTGTAGAGGGGGTTCCTCATTTGCTTTGAGCATACAGTTAGGCTTACTTTATCTGTGTAACTTCCTTGACTTCTGAAAATCTACTAAACACTGATATATGAAGTGGCTGGTCACCATCCTACAGATCCAAATCTTGAAACTGAATATGAAGTAAATAGGAAATGGGATCCCAAACTGTTTTTTCAACAGTGTTTTCACCTGTGTTTATGTGGCACCATATTCTGTCCAAGTGGTTGTTAAAGTACAAACAGGACTACCTGTCAGTACATATATATGATCAATAAATTGTTATGAGTTCCTGTGCTAGGTAAGTAGAGCTCTTCTGTTTTGGAAAAATACAGAAAACTCCTTTGTCTGGAGCAAACCAACTGCTATTATATAATTTTTGAAGCCTGAATTATATAAAGTTCATGTGAAAATATTTTAGTTATCACTTTTTTCTCTGTGCTCACTGAATCTCTAATTCTCTCCCCCTCATTCCCTCCCCTCTTGACAATAGTTTCTATCTTTGTTCCACGGCATACTATTCCTACTAAGAAAATACATGCTTTAAACAGCTGTAAATGACAACCTGCTGCCACAGGCCCACTGACACTGTTCACCCCAGCATTGCCTGATGTCAGTGAAGATCTTCCTCAGTGGAACCAAGACCTGACTGATGCCATCCTAAAGAAGATGTGTAAAATATGCCTGCAGCCCCAGGAGTACCTATTTCTCTCTGTTGACAAAAATGGCTTCTAGCACAAATAACAGCTGTAATATCTACACTGTAGAGACAGCATGTAAAGGGAAGTGAGACAAATCCAATCTTTGTATATATATCAGCTGATATATCCCACATGTTTTGTGAATGTTACTTTGTCTGCCTAACTGTTGGGTGACTTTTCTTTGTTATTGTAGCTTCCAGTCTTAACTTCTCTTTGACTTAAGAGCTATCAGGAAGAGTCATTGCACACAGAAAAGAGCTAGCAATACAGACTGCTCAAGAGTCATTAGTTTTACAGGACATCCATTCAAATAGATAAAAGACTTGGCTTTAGGACAAAGGAAATTATTCTTTCAGGATGGACTTTGCCTGGTTTGCTCCTAAATAAACATTTGATAAGGAATAGAAGTTATCTGGAGACACTATCCTAGAAAGATAATCTCTCCAGATATTATCTCCAGATACCACCAGGAAAGAAGGGACTGGAATTTGTAAAAATATAGTGTTTTAACTCAGATTTGTGTACTACCTACAGGAAGTAAAGACTGTCTAGGAAGAAAGGAACCTGGAACTGCAAAACATCAATCAAAATCCTAAAAAGATGCAAAGTCAAGAAGGTCTCCTAGGAAATGTTTTGTGTGTAGGTGGTTGCAAGTTTTAGAGTCAATCTTGGATTTTGTCTACATGTAAGTGAAGTTTAAAAATGCATTTGCAAAACCTGTGTGAGACTTGTACAGAAGTCTCCAAATGAGTAATTGACTCAGAGACTCTGCAGCTGCAGTGCAGCTCTGGAGGATGTGCAGGATTTACAAGAAACCACACTCCAATTTCCAGCATCCATCTCCAAAAGAATGCTCTACAGACATCCGGTAAGGGACTCCTACATGCTGAGGTTTCTCTCCCATTTTGGTCCTAAAATGGCAAAATCTAATATTACCAACACTGAGGTCAAGCCTAACTGCAAGGGACTGTAGGAAGACCCAGACTAAAGGTTGCTGCTCTGGAAGTTAAGTAGTGCTGCAGTAAAAATAAATATCAACATTAAATTAAGTACTTTACATCTTTAACATCACTATGTGATGAATCCAGTGAGAAGGAGCTGAGGAAACACTAGATGTGGTCAAAACAGCCATCTCCTTTTGTAAAGAGAAAATACAAGCTCTTTTATTTGCTCACTTTGCTGTTATTGACTGAGATAATTTGCCTCCCACACTGAAACGTTTTGGAATATAGTATCATGCCTGTACCCTTTCTGTGACTGTGACTATAAAGCACCATTGTTTCATTTCCACTTTGATTGCAGCCTCGTTCTTGGAGACTGCTGTTTCCAAGGCACTGCATCTCTTACTTCTAAGCTGTGAGAAATGACAGATCCAGCTTCTCAAACTGAGGGGAGGCACAATATTCCCAGGGTACTTGGGATGTGTCCCCGAGAAAAGCTCTTCTCTACAATGCCTGCCAGAAAAGTAGGAAGCAACCCCCATGTGCAGAGGGATTTCTCTCTCTCCCTGAGCAGGTGGACATAAAGCTCTTCCCCCTCTCTCCTGGGATGTGTTATGGGGTGGATGGAGGGGTCAGCTCTGTTTTTAAATGCTGACAAGTAGGGAAAAAGAGCCCTGCCTCTGCAGTGCCATACTGACATGGCTGTATTATTTTTCATGGTGGATCTGGCTCAGTTTGTGCAAACTTGAGGGTTTCTCTTAAGAGCACTCCTGTCTCCTATGTCCATGAGCTGACCCAGAGTGACAACTCCATCTGAGACCAGTTCACAGAGCTGAAGGCACTCCTGTCATTGGAAGGCCTTCTGTCTGAGGAAGGCTGCACCCGCTCCACAGCGGACATCTCCATTGCACAAGATGGCAATGTCTGTCTCAGTAGAGGGAGAGGTTATCAAAAATGCAGATGGATAATTTCCAAATGTTCTAACCTTCTGTGCTGGGTTTGTGTGGCAGGTTTTTGGTAGTGGGGGAGGAGGCCACAGCAGTGGCCCCATGTGAGAAGCTTCTCGAAAGTTTCCCCAGCTCTCTGAGTCAGACCCACCTGTAGCTAAGGCTGAGCCAGTTAGCGATGGCGGCTGCGCATCTGTGATAACTTAATTAAGAAAGGGAATCTGAGAGGGCATTAGGACTTTTGAGGGAGAATTATGAGAAGGACACCTATGAAAACACCGAGGTCAGTGGAAGGAAGGAGGAGGAAGGAGGGGAGGTGTGCCGCAGCAGGGACCCACCCTGTGCTGAGAGGGCAGGGCTGCCCCCCTCACCACCATGGAGGTTACTGGTGGAGCAGAGATTTGCCTGCAGCCTGTGCCTGAAGACAGCCGGGACTCTGTGGGAAGAAGCAGCCCCCACTGTTGTAGTTCAGCACTGGGCAGACTGCAGCATGCAGAAGCGACGTGCACTGGAACATCTTGAGAAGAATGCATCCTGTGGGGAGGACTCACACTGGAGAAGGTTTATGGAGGACTGTCTTCCGTGAGAGGGACCCTACATAAAGCAAGGAAGTTCTTCTCCCTCTCTTGGGGAAAGGAATAGCAGACTGACCAAAATCCGCCCCCCCATTCCCTGCCCCTGTGCTGCTGGAGGGAGGAGATAAAGAAATTGGGATCAAAACTGAGCCCAGGAAGAAAAGAGGGGTGGAGGAAAGGGTTTTTAAGATATAGTAATGCTTCTCGCTGTCCCATTCTGTCTGTTAAGTGTTATTGTTTGGAATTCAAGGGATGTTCTTTTTCTTCCCCTAACGAGTCTGTCTTTTACCTGTGACTGTAATGGGTGAGACACCTCTCTCCATCCTTATCTCTATTCCTGAGCCTTTTGATTCATTTTCTCTTCCCAGCACTGGGGGGAAGGGTGAGTGAACAGCTGCGTGGTGCTCAATTGCCCTTTGGGTTCAAACCATGACACCTTCCAAATTATTTTCAAGTATTCTACCCTTTGGGAAACAAGCTATTATGGATATCTACAGATATGGGAACTCTGGCAAGCCATTTCTCCTTTTTTTTCAGTCATAAGCTTTTTATGACCATTTATGTCTTTACTACGTTACAAATTGCTTAATTGTTTTTGACAGGTTAAACTGCTAGTGAGTATAAAAGAAAATAATCCCAAGATAGTAAGCTGAACAGTTCAGTGATTCTCTAACACATTACAGTACTGGAAAGTCTTACAGAACACAAAAGATGGGAATCCCATAGACCAATGGTAGATATAACACATGTTAAAAACGAAAATTACTCCCTAACCATATACACCCATTGGAAACCAAAACTCTTCTGCAGAATTTTGATTCTGCAGAATTAAAAAATAACTGCATTAAAATGCCATGATTTGTTTTACTAGTCTATAGAAACACTGTAATTCCTTTTTATCTCCTGTGAGATCCTTCCAATAAGGATTTCTCTAAATTACACTGTCCTTCAGTGTTGTGGATTAATAATGCTTCACTAATGAGGATTAATTAGCTCAAGGATTTTGTGATGTGTGCAAACAGCAAGACTGTAAGGCAGGATTTATATTCAGAACCAAGAACTTTGTTCAGTTCTCAAAAAACCTGGAATTATGTTTCAGTACTTCTCTAGGCAAAATTTAACTGTCTTCAATGAAAGCTCTACTTTTTCATTCATAGGTTCATTACATTTAAGATCAGAAGTGAACAGGTTAGTTGGATCCCATGGTAATCACCCAGTCCCCCTGCAGTGAGTATATGAGCTTCTGTTTGTTTGGCTAAAATACCCTTCTTAACCTGAAGACCTCAAGAGATAAAGACACCAACATTTCTTTTTGTTGTTCCTTAAAAGTGTGAATACAGTTTCTCTCACTTGTACTTGTTTGAATTTTGCCTCCAGCCACTACTTCTTGTTGTGACTAATTTAAGTTAAACAGCCCTTGAAAAAGTCTTAGTCTATTCCAGCCACCTATGTGTTGTCACTTATTCTTGGTCTTTCTGATTATTTGTTCCATTTTAGGTGCTACCTCTGGCCCTCTGTTTGTTTTCTATATGGTATCCAGCTTTTTACATCTTTTAAGTCAGGGCTTCACATCAAAAAGCATTATTGCATTTAGTCTCACCAGGAAATACTTTCTGAGTCCTATCAGCTGTTCCTCAGCTTGTGCTTCTTTCTTCCTCCTCCTCCTTTCTGCTACAATATCACATTGGCAAGTTGTGTTGAATTTCACTTGATCTCCTGAAACATCCTTAAAGTTGCTGTTTTCCAGCAAATTCTCTCTTCTGTAGATGTGTGCTTTACAGCTTGTCTTTTTGCATTGGTTGCATTTTGTCCATGGCTTGGATACCCTACCTTGTCCTGCAACACCACCCCAGGCTTTAACTCATGTATTTGCAGCTGGATCATTGATCAAAATGTCCAATAGTTTCAGATGTTTGAAATACATCCAAATTTTTCTGATTCCCAGAGGGGATGCCTGGCTCCAACCTTTGATTAGCCCTAGCTGCTCGATCTATCTGCCACATTTTGTTGAAGGTTCCCCGAACGAACTTCCCTTGAGCACTTTAAGAGTTCTATAATAATTGCCAATGATATCTCATTTTTGAGATCTATCCATTAGCCCATTTGTAATGCATGTTTCACTGACACTGTAGAATGCAAAATTTTTCATCAGAATATAAGGAAAATATTATCAAAATCTACTCAAGCACCATTATCAACACATTTATAATCTCAAAATCAGGTTTGCTGCATAAGCTATATTTTTTAGAAAAACTTCACTGATTAGCATTTATTATATTTCTGTCCTTTAATCTCTATCATTTAAATCCCTTATTAACTTTTCTATTATTTTTGTCCAGGACTGGCATAAGGCTAAGAGAATAGTTCCTTACCCATGCCAGGTTTTTTAAGCCTTTGGAATATGCTATTACTTTATTGTACCCCACATTTCATGATTTTTAACAAGCAGCGCAAACCAGAGATGACTTTTTAAAACTCCTTTTTTCAGTTTTTTGGAGTGCAAGACATCCAAGTCTGCTGATTTAAACTGGTTTTAGTCATTCTTCTGTGATATTGACTAAGAAACTTTATTGACTTTCTGAATCATTACGAACAATTTTGCTGTCTTCACCTGGAAACAGGCTAACCCTTGAGTAGAGTCTAAAGCATCTGGCTGTGATTTGACTGGAATATTCCATTGCATCACATGGCTGTATTTAATTTCTAAGCTTTTCTTTTCCCTGTCTTTATAGTAAAGGGCTGGCTACTACAATCCTACTGCAATCAACTGCAATAATTCTTTGACAGGTTTGAGTCCAACCTCAACTGAATTATGAATGAAAAAAAGCTGTTGAAATGAGCTTTTCTAGCTCCCCCCACACCTCCTTACTATTCCTGAACTAATAGTGGGAAGCCAGTATCTGGAAGACGTTAATCACGTCCATTTGCGATTTTAGCAAATTGATATATTAGCTTTGATGTAGGCTTTTTGGTACTTAGGGAGGTGTGTATCTGTGGGTTTTTACTGGGTTTTGGTAAGAATACAAACAGAGAAATGCAGGCCAAGTATGCCAAATTTCTACTCTATGTAACCAAACTACTCCTACCCTGACATATATAAATACACATATTCTGAGGTACAAATGGGCAACCTGTTACCCAAGAACTGCAGTGACTGTGTGGAAGGATTCTTCTCTGTGTTCTGTTGTTCTGTTTTAGGCTGCTTATGAGGCCAGTTGTTTGCTTTTGCAGCAGTAAAGGATTAAGACTTTTGGGTTCTGCTGAAATAAACCTGCAGTGTTCATGCTATAATTTCAGAACACTTCATCAGAAATACACATGTAGCAAAACACATAATAAATGTGTTATTGGTTTTACCTTATCAGAATAGCTAACATAAGCACGCTGCTAGGAAAAGTCTGGGTGTTTTTAATGATGCACAGGCTGTGTTTTCTGCACCAGTTTTAATCCTAAAGTACTCAGATCGAACTGGAATGCCCAGAGGATGGCATTTAAGTGTCTCTCATTTATGATAAAGAAGTTGTCAGTGTAAATTCTGAGGCAAAAATTGCAAAGCTGGATTTCACGTCTGACAGTAGATTTCCAAACAATATACTTTGTACTATGGTCATGTTTCAGTGCTGAGCTGTATAATTTATCCTACAGATGTCATTGCACACTCTCAGATTACTGTGAACTTCAGTCATTACTATAAACATTTTATTAAGTTGTTCTAATACATTGCTGCCATGACGAAGCTCTGGAAATGGAATTGATTTGGTTTGAATGTTTGAGTAAGATATTTCACAATGACCTCAGAAGTATCTCCACAGTAAAAATACTGTGAAGAAAACTTTGAAAAGCCAGACTTTAAAGGAAGAGGAAACTTGTTGCATGGAAAGCTTAAACTCAAAGCTGATCAAGTAAGAACTGAAATTTGTTGCCATACTGGGACTCTCAAGGAACTGTATGACACAATATACTGGGTCTCAGGGCAGGTGCCTACCAACAAGGCTGCACTACAACTTCTGCCCTGTTGCTCAACATCAGAGAGGCAAGAACTACAGGCAATCACTCTGAGCAGGCTAACTGCCCCCTGGACTCACCGCGGCAAGATGCAGACCAAAAGCTGCTCTTGTGCAAGATTCACCACAAAGCCAACGAGGGCAGGAGAAGCCTTCAAGCAATCCTGTTGCACGAGCTTCTTGCTGTTAAGGCTAGCTCCACGCTGTCACAATTTCTTCACTGTGAATGTTGATTCTGCCTTTGGCTGCACAACCAGCTTTTGAGATTCCTTAAAGACCCTGTTCCTTAGGCTCCAGTCCCAGCTTGGCTTCTCCTGCCCCTACCCACAGTCAGGACTGGGGTGCTTTAGTTACACAGGGTTACAATTTAAATCAACTGCATCCTGCCACTGAGGCCAGTTAGCATAGGGCAGTGATAAGCACGCGTTTAACTTCGATTTGCATTAGATTAGATCCTTAGAATAAGGTAGCTACCTAGATGGTAACTGAGCCATAGCCTTATAGATAGCTGAAAAACTGGCAGACCTGTGACTAAGCTCTTTCTGCAGCACTCTGCATTTCTTCCTGCTCCACAAGTGAATCTGGGTATTCCACAGCACTGGGCTGCGGCTTCTCAGATGAAGGTAGAATAAGGAGGAAGGAAGAGCTGCTGCCGTTCTCTAGGGACATTTGGCTGGTCATGTTAATGATGACAATTTTAATTACCCTTATCTTTTTTATCCCTGTCTTCCATACTGCAGAAGCCCTAGCCAACTCAGTGGAGAAGCAAAAGCAGACAGGGAGGAGCACACGCCTGGTTTTCCTAGAGGAGATGAAGAATATGATTTACCTACTTAACAGCAATATGACCTTAAGTAAGAGTATGCAGATTCAATTTCATAATCAGCTAGGAAAATACACACTGTCTGTACCTGAAATTGCATCCATACAGCCACGGAAGAGTTTAGCAAATAGCTTTTCACATTTGTGTGTGCACATATCAGTGGTCAGCTCCATAGGCATTTGCTAAGACTACTGTTCATTTCAGATAGCTCTTGCCATTTCAGCTCTGGGAAAAAATCTCACTTTCTGTACCTCTATGAAGTATTATTTAAAAGTCAAAGACTTCTGGTTACCTGGCAACGTATAAATGAAGTCTTTGGAAAAGGAACCTGAAAGGAGGGACCTATTGAATATCAGTCGTCTTTCTACATTGTAAATGAAGTTATCTCACAAAAGATGTCAAATATAAATGGGTCTTTCCACTCTGGGACTAGTTTATAGTTAGAAGTATTAGCAAAATACAAAAATATAAATACATTTATATGAATAAATGAAGATAGTTAACCTTTTCACTATCCTGCTCCAGCCTGTAACTTCACCTGAGCTGCAAAAAAGCTTCAGCTCTCTTTCAAAGGCTGCAAGTGTTTAAATAAATTTAATTAATTTAACCATACTGGCTAAGAACAGTTAGAAGACTCTGCCTGAGTAACTGGTGCAGGCCAGGCCATTGTAATTTTCTCCATTTCAGGCTTCAACCCCACATGGAAAACCTGCCCTGACCTCTAATCAGAAATCCATCAGGACCTCAATGCAGGCATCTGTCCAGTTAACAATACAATGAGAAGACATTTTTATTTTAATTGGTTTTGTAATTCTGAAGCTTAACATAACGCTGAATACAAGCTAGAGAACATTATGGGTGTTAGATCAAGCAGGATGAAAACTCAAGAGTGAAATGCCAAACAGACCTTTCTGAATTGGGTGGTGAGCCTGAGCACGAAGGCTGCTCCTTCCTCTTGCCGTTCTTGCTAAGCACAGGAGGAAGCTCAGGCTGTTCTCTGCAGGTGCAGCAGCAGCAGCAGCACACCCCCAAGCAGCTGAACATGGCTAGCACACAGATGTCTGATTTGGTATTAATATTACTTCAGATGTACATTACAGGGGCAGATGTATAAACTGGGACTACATCCAAATTGTCTTCTAAGGCAATAAGATAATCAGTAAGAATTTCTTCCTTTTTATTGTTGCTCATTCCTCCTTCTGTCCCTTAAAAACTGAAGCAAGGAAAAAGAAGAAAAAACCCAAACTCAACCTTTTTTTTTTTTAAAAAAAAAAGCGCAAAACAAAAAAACAGACTGAAGCGTTGCAGTTGATGCAGTTCTATGGCACATCATCAAAGACTTGATTGTCTCTGGAAGTGCAATGGCTTTTGAAGTAAATAAACATTTAAACCTGACATATTGTAAAATGACCTTATTTAACGAAGGATCAGACCCCACTTAACAGCTAGTGCCTATAAAGAAGAGAAGGGTCTTAAAATGTGTTTAAATGTTTCCTTTCACAGTTCCTATCAACAGTTACCCCTCACCCTCCCACAGAGGTGTCTGTTCTCTCTGCACTCCTGGCTGAGAGTGCTGTAGGAAGGCAGGCGGCAGACAGGACGTTGTGTTTGTACAGTTACATCCCATTGATATAAGCAGTGAAGCAGAAACGATAAAAGCTAGAGACACTGCTCACCTCCCTGGTAAAATTCAGCAATTCAGAGTAGGGTGGGATGCCAAGGATCCTGCATTGCTCCTGAATGCACACGTTCTTACAGAAAGAACTGTAGAACCCTTAGAGAAATTTGCACGTGTTCCTTCTGAATTATATAGATCACCAGGCATAAGTGTCGGTAAATAGGCTGGAAGGGGGGAAAAAAATCCCTGTCTGGCTTAACCCCATGTGTAACAATATTCTTCAGAATTTCTTTGAATCATACAGAATAGATGATTAAAAAACTGAAGCTTCTTCTACTTCATTTTTACTATACAAACAAGAAGAACAAAAAAGGCTCTGCAGTGGTGCAATCAAAATTCATTCTTCCTGGGGTTTGTTCTTTGAGGCCAGCTACAGAAGTTGCTATGCTGGAAGATGCTAACAAGAAAGAGGACTATTGTAATGTTAGTTATCTACATTATAACAACAGCAAGTTCATCAATACAGATAGGAAAAAGATCTGCTAAAGCTACTGTTATACAAGTACTTTCATCCCTGGCAGGGAAAGAAAACTACAGAATCTTGTAGTAAGGTAATTACAGTAATACCAGACTATTTTTTCATCCCCGCAAACAACCCAAAGCTTTTTCCACAGAAATATCACATGCCAGAAACATCATAAAGGCTTTTTGATGACAGAGCTGTGATACTGAATTCATGGCAGCAACAGTGCTGGCTTGGGTTCCACTCTTGGTGAAAAGATTGGAAACAATCAGATCACTCCTGACAACTTGAAAGCTTAGCAGGAGAACAAAGAAAGTACAACAGGATTTCATAAATCAGGAGGTCCACAGTGATAAAAGTGGTTTACTTACTTACAGAGGAAGAAATAAAATTTTCCTAATCCTGGATCACAGGCTGTGTTCTAGCTGGATGCACTGGTCAGATCCAGAAGATGTAAAATGCTTGGAAAAGTAAAATAATCAAATTGGAAACAGATACAGATTACTGAAGTAACAAGATGAAAGTCTACCAAGTATCATTCAGCCTTAAGAATGCACATATCAATGTAAAAAAACCCTGAACTCTGTATTATTTAAAGCTACTACACTCCTAAACCCAAAAACCTTTCATAAGATTCTTGCAGCTGAAATCAGAAATAAGACTCCAGTTAATTTTAGCAGATGCCCATAGGTGCCCATAGAGTATAATTAGTCATCTGGAGATTTGGGGCGGGAGGGGGGGAGGGGAGAAGAAAAAATATTCTATTATAATTATTTTCATTTTCCTAAGACAAAAAAGCACAAGCAGATTAAACAAGCATCTATCAAATACCATCAGGTACACTTCTTCACAGAGTTCAATAAAAAAATTTAACAGAACGCAGTTGAATGCCTAGAACACAGTACTCTGCACCATGCAGTGCAATAATTATGCACAATTAAAGCCTACTGTGCAATTTTGTTACCATAAAAGCTCACTGACTCACACCAATTGAAAAATCTAAAACATCCTGCTACAGAATCACTTTCAACAATTAAATGCCAATTCACAGTTTAATCTCTTTGGCCAAAATACATTTCCCAATTTGGTGTGATCTTTTCACAATTCTGGTGCTTAAAGCTCAAGCTCTGAAAAAGTGAACAAGAATTAGCATTAAAATAGCTTAGAGAATGCTTCCATGTTTCATTTCTAGGAAATGCAATTCTCATTCCACTCTTGGAGGCTCATAATAGGTACTGAATAATTAAGACCATCATGAAGCTTTGTAAAAAATCTTAGAAATATAGGAAAGCTATGTTCACACTGTACGAGGATGAATAGTGCATACTCATTTATTTGTATGAAATCCACAGTGTTTTAAGTGCATGCTTATGTTTGTTACTTGATGCCTGACAGTTAATTGAGCCCACACATTTACTTGGAGTAACAATACTACTGATGCCAGCTGAATATGGTTCCTCTGAAGAATACATTACAAAGAGTAAGAGTACTTCACTACATTACAAAAAGTAAAAGTACTTCAAAGAGTCAGAAATTTACACAGATTCCAAAACTTACTAAAAGGCACTGTGATGTGAGCTGGAAAGGGAGAAGTCCCATGAGAACATAAGAGGTATTGTAGCCTCTTTTAATAGCATCTTAGATCTCAAGGTGATGTATAAAAAGCGACATAATATACGCACTTACATTTATGGATGTCCAGCATTTCTCAAAATAGTGTTCTTTTATCCCCATCTTTGAAGAATGCATTTTCCCACTGGCTTCAGTAAGGTTATAATTTCACTCTTTGTATGTTTTCACAACTGGTGCTCAAGGGATCCTGAACATCACTGCTCTCGCACAGATAAAAGCTCATAAATGATGATGAATGTTGTCAAATTTTTAGTGCAAAAAGATTATTAGGTCTAAATTTAGCCAAATAAATATTGCTAATATTACCAAGAACTGTGTTGTGATGATGAGTAGAAAGCAAAAAGAGAATGAACTAGAAAATCAGTGGAACGAAGATGATACACCAAGATTAAATATAGATTCTTGAAAAAATATAGCAGTGATAGTTATTTAGCAGTCCATTTGGGGTACTTATAAAATATTTTTGTTGGGCACTCATATAAAGACGAACTCAAAACTATTTGCTGCTGCTCCTAACTTGTCATCCTCTAGAGCTCCCTGAGATAATATGAGACTATCCACATCTCATTGACCTGATATTTGGAGGAATTCTGACCAAAGAAGATTAATCTGAAATACTACCTCCATCAGCTTGAGCAACCCACATACCGCCAGGTAAATGGATTTTAAATTCCTGATACTGTCCTCTCCCTGATGTGTATCCCTCTCCTGTAAACTACTCTTCTTACTGTTATCCCTTTTCTCTAATGAGAATCTGGCTTAGACTGCTAAGCCTGTGTCTTTGGCAGCTGTGGGCCAGGAGAGAAGCTTTGAAAAGCAACAATTTAAAGCAGCCTGGCTCTCATTGCAGACTTTGCAGTCTCTGAGTGGCTAAGACTATCTGCTGTCTCTGTAATTCTTCAGCTCTGAGGCTGCAAGCGAGAATTACCTCCAGACAATAAATTTTTATGTTGCTCTTCTGTATGTTTGTTTTATTTAGTTTTCAAGGAAGGTAATTTTTGGCTGGCCATTTGAATTCACTTCCATTTTATGCAGAAGAGCAATTTATACTGCTGCTAATACTATCTGACAGACTATCGTATGTGATAGACACATTCTTCCTTGGTAAAAAAAAAAGACTACACAAAGCTGTATATTATTGCTGAATTATTTTGTATTTAATACTTTGCATTTCAGGTCCTTTAGCTCCCTGCTTTGTATCTTCAAAAATTTTCACTAAAGTAAAAATTTGCGTCAACATAAAAGCCAAATGGAAAATCATGATCCATGGATCATGAACTCCTTCCACTGGAGTCATTAGGTCTGTTTCACTTTCAGGGTCTACTTATTCAATCAAAAACTACAAAATGCTATCACATTCAGTCACCTCAGGCCTGGCTTGCAAGACAACACAATGTCCTGCAAAAAAGAATGAGAAAGGTTTTGAATTTTAAAATTCAATACGCATTTTTACATTAAATTTCAAATCAGAGAACACAGCAGACAAAAACACATTGTTTGCTGTTATAGAAAGACATGCTTTGGGACCCAGGCAGTCAGAGAACATGACTAGGAGCAACTGTGCAGGACAGAGAGAGATCTGTCATCCATTTGTCTCTGCTCTTTGAACCACAGGCTGGATTGCTAGCAGAGGCAATGTACAAGGAACGCCTTTCCTCTTACATCCCTGCACACCTGCTTAACCCAGTGAAGTGCTGCTGACTGAACCCAGATTCAGACTTCCCTGTTCAGGGACAGAGGCAACCTCTCTACCTGCAACTTTCAGCCTGAACCTTAAAATCTTTACAGCACGGGGCCAAGCTCAGCTCTGCCAACAACCTGCAGCCCACCAAACATCTGATGAAGCCATGCGAAGACATACTGCTATCACCACAGTAATAGGTGCTGGGGATGAATTCTCAGACTTTGTAACAAAGAAAGCACATACCTGCAAACTCCCCAGGGCCACGAAACCACGCCAAGCCAAAGGCACCGCAGGGCCTAAGGGAGGAATAGAGCTCCCAGTCTATGAAAGCACATACACACTAAGTAAGCAAACTAGTAATTACTGTAGTGTTTTTCTGAGCTTATTTACAGGATCACATTGATGAGCACAGCATGTCAGCTGTGTGGGATGGTATTCTCCTAAAGCCAGTGGTAAAATAAATTTAGTAGGCATTTATGTAGGCCACACTGTAATGTCCAGATGAAACAAAGACAACGTTAAAGCAAGTCTGTAGAGACCACATAAGGAGATCAAAATGAAACAGCACCAATATGAGCTTATGTTAATAAGATTATGATTTCAAGGCCATATTTTGGCAGGTCCTTGAGAAGCACTTCGTGTCATTTAGGCAAGAGGCAGAACACTTTGTGAGAACCCATGGGTGTGCAGTGGTGACTACAAGGCCACTGAAGGACAAGGTTATGGAAAGACACAGGGAAAGATGTTTCCTCGTGGGGGAAGAATAAACTAACGAGAGCCAGATGTCTATTAGATGGCTTAGCCAGCTTAACTCCAAACCCCTTGTACCCACACACATGGGTCCGCGACAGGAGCCTCTGGAGCTCACCTGGCCTCCTGGCGTCAGGAAGTTGAGGTGCGGGTGCTGGGGCTCCCTCTCTACAGCCGTTGACACCCAAATCCTCCAGAAACGTGCCAGACTCAAGACCACAAACCCAGAGATCCTGCTGCACCCTGTGTGTGTCCGGGTGCTGGCGGCAGGGGCTCTGTGTGAGGAGAGGCCGGGGCTGCCCTGTGGCCGGTTCCAGCCGGTTCCAGCCCAGCCCCACCGCAGGGCACGGCTGGGCCTGTCAGTGACATCAGTGGCACCTCTGGAAAAATGTATTTAAGAAAGGGTAAAACGCCACAAAGGCGGTGAGGAGTGAGGTAAAAAGTGTGAGAAACAGCCCAGCGAGTGCCCAGGTCTGAGGAGGAGGAGGCACTCCCAGTGCCCAAGCAATAAATTTTCCCCAGGTTGAATCTGTTTTGCCCATTGGGGAGACTGGTTACTGATCTCTCTGTCTTTATCTTGACCCACAAAATTTTCCTCTTATTTTGTCCTCCAGTCCTGTTGAGGAGGGAGAGTGAGAGAGCGGCCAGGCGAGCGCCTGGCCCTGAGAGCCAAGGCTGATCTGCCACATCTGCCTTGTGCTGCACGGGGGCACCTCCGGCTTTAATGTGGACAGAGAATTTTTCAATGAATTAGGCAGAACTTAAAGCAGTGATTATGAACTCCCAGAAGCCTCTCCATCCACACAGGTCGCTGGCAATGAACTGCAGCTTCTCACTCACTCGTGTCTCTCTGATGTTTAAACCCGGGAGGCTGAGCACAGCCACTAGGATCTGGCTCCCTCCTAAACTTCCTGGAGTGCCGCTGTGCGGCTTGCCGGTGTGTGCACGCTGCCTGCCATCTCCAAGAACACAATAAAAAAGTGAGTCAGGATATGTAAACGGGGCTAAGATACAAGGATACATTTATGTAAATTTAGCAAAACAGTCCTCTAAACTAAGTGCTTGCGGTGATTGGAAAAGATGGCAGGGTCTAGCAGCTAAGGCTCTGCTTCTCATTTCTTGATGGAGACAACATTTGGTGGCACTACTTAGACTAGCACCACAACAGTCAAGAAGAGCACCACGCTGTTAGTGCTCCTGCCCAGGCGAACTCACATCATGATAAACTACACCACCACCACCAATTCTGTGGGCTGGAAACCGTGAGGGACGTATGGAATACCTGTACAAATATACCCCTTGGGTCTGTCTCTGTCATAGTATTTTTACTTAATTTCTATTATGCCATGTAGAATTACAAATTCTGTGCATTTAATCCCTTTAACATCAGTCAGTATTACATGTGATTACTTCATTATTGCACCTTACATACCTGGACCTGTTTCCTAAAGTGAATTTGATGGCACATTACAGTATGATGATCCATTAATGCAACACATGCATCTTGTCCCTTTCTGACTGGCCATGTCTTGCTATCTGTAAATTCAAGGAGGAATACTGAGCTGAACACCAGGTATTGTGTCAGCTATCAGGTTAGGCTTCCTGCATTTATCTTGTAATTGTCTCAATATTTTAATAATTGTGCATAATGTGATATTTAGATACATCAACTCATACAGTGTGTATTTGATAACATGATCTCTGGTTGATAGCTAAATACCTGAAGAGTGAATCAGCTTCCTAATTCTTGCAGCATACTTCCCTACAAGGTGTCTTCACCTTTCTTTCACTGGGGACAAACGATAATTGAACTGAGTGGATAAAGCTAGACTCTGAATACCAGACCAGTCTGCTAACCTGGAAAATCCTATACTGCTGTTAGAGCAAGATGGACATTCACAGGCCATTGATTAGAGCCAAGGGGTTCAATTAGTTGTGCACCTTTCTCTCAAGCAACTGCAGCCAAAAAAATACTGCCAACCTTGGATTTAAATAGAAGAACAGACTACCAGTAAGGGATCATCAATAGCCATGAATAAAACTCGCATGTTAATTAAGAGTAAATAATTATTCCAGTGTACACAACTGATTCTTAAAAGGCTGCTCTGCAGACAGAAAAGTTAAAATACAAGCAAGTACCTACTTAATTTACAAAAGGGTCAAGACTAGTAACAGAAGAACCAGTCCCTAGAAGAAAAACAATAATATTAATAAGGGTAAAGGGCAGTCTGCCCTTCTGCTCTCCTGGCATGTTTTGTTAAGCCACGTCCAAAAATTTATAACAGGTCTGTAGCCATGAAACTACTAAACCCAAGAAGATACACACTTTAGTTACTAATTGATTATCAATAATATAACTATTGTAACATGAATATAATTCATAAACCCAACTATTTTTAAAAATAATATTAAAAGGCACCACTCCAAGTACAGTGCAGAGAAGAACTGAGGCAATAATTAAGATAGAAATGGAAGGATAAAATTTAAAACTCTGTATTACTTTTGGGAGGGTGAGCACCAAAGAAAACACAGTAAATTAAAGTACTAATTAACATAATCCACATTGCCTCATGCAATCAGCAAGGAGAAAGACAAATCTCTGGTCCTCCTACTGTCTCACTTTGACTGTAAAAATGAGCTCCAGGTATATCTCCCCCTTCCAGTCATATAAATCTTAATTTGCTATAAAAAAATCTATAGAAAAGTTACAAAATCAAATTAACAGAAAATAAGTACCATAATGGCCACATTTAGACATAGTTACTTACCCACTGTAGGGCTTAACTGCAGATTATCCTTTAAAATTGGCCTTTTTAATAGAGGTAAATTAGCACAGCTCCATTCAAATAAATGGGGCCATGCTTTTTTGTCCCAGTTGATGATCCATCCTGTAACATGGAAGAAGTGGGATTTTGTTCACCTGAACAGAGACTCTGTGGGATGCCTGTGAGCTCAAAGTTGTAAGTCAGTGTTCACAGCAAGCAGAGTTTCACACCACACCTGCTGAGATGTTTCAGCTATCCTGAATTCTCCAAAAGTCCGCTTTGTCTGCAAAAGAAAGAAAAAACCCTCCCAATACAGCAGCAAATTAAGAAGGGGGGGAGGGATACCCTATTTTTAAAGCCCATAAAATGCAGACAAATCTCAGCTCAGTGGGAAGGTGAGTATGTGGGCGAGGGGTAATTTTTGAGATATATCTTCAGAGAACTACAATTTATATGTAAGTAATTATCCCTTCAGTAAAAGAGACACATTTCAGACTCCCAACTTTTGGAAGCTAGACTGTCTCCAAGGATTAAGTTTGTGCATACAAAGATGGGGAGAAAAAAAAACACAGTAAGCTTGTGGGACTACCACGTGATTAAAAAGCAGACAAAAACCACACCAGGGTAACACTATAATCAGTCCATTTACCAGTGGAGGAATTTCTCCTAACTAACCTGAGCTTGGTGATTTGCAGAGTGCAGCAAAAGCATTTTTAGAGGCGCATGAATAGGTTTAGAAGCAACGAGGTGGCTCAGAGGAAGCAAACATTCAGTCTCAATAGATTGTGGGTGGAGAATTATGAAATATTATTGCTACGGCATGTTTTCAACATGTTTTTTAATATGCAGATTTTTCTAAGACGGAAAAATAAATATGCAGGCATCTCTTGGGTATTTTGATGCTGCAAGATGCATCTGGGCTAACAGGACACTGACCATAAAAATTGTTTCACTGCTTTAAAAAGCAAAAGCTCGTAGAATTATTGAACATGGAAAATGTTGTGTCTAGACTGGGCCTGGGTTTGTCATGTTCTTTGTGCGTGATCTCCTGGCTATGAAAGCAGCTAAGTAGGTGGACTCATACTAGGACAAAGCTGTTGTTACACATCCTACATAGCGGCATTAAAGGCATATCTGTGCAGAAGGGGATGATGAGGCAACTCTCCAGAATGAGATATACCTTTGCACATAGATAAACCTAAACCCAAAAATGTCATGTTCAACATGATCCAACCAGTATTACAGCACTTGGCTAACTCCAGAACTTGAAGATCAGGCTCTGCTTTACCACACTTCAATGGGGACTGCATTCAACATACCATTGAGTGCCTTGACTTCGTCTAAATGTCACAACATGATGTTAGGTTCCTGTGAATTTGATGTAAATGTTATGTGCTCTCCCTCTATTGATATCTCCAGGGATCACCTCATCAAAGTCAAGTTAATCTACAGAGATGTCCTGTATGAAAGAGCTTTCAGACTTGGGCTTGATCTGATCCATCTCTTCCAGCTTTGGGAGTTAATGGTAACTACCTTACAAGACAGAATTAGAGATGGGCAGATAGAGAGGACTTGCACAGCCTTCACTTTGTATTTTTTACCACCATATTTACCTCTCTCTCCTCCTTGGCTTAATCCTCTTCCTAGTCTCCTATAGGTGTAGGTTTTTTTGGGAGCCCAGGTCAGTTCCTCAAGCAGCGTGAACTGAAGCCGTAGCTTCTAACTTTTTTACATCTCCATTACTGTGGCTCTGCGACACTGGTCCCTTTGATACAGGCACAGCTTCTGTAGTAGCAGCAGCTGAGATAAACTGACATTTATTACATTGAAGAAGTAAGTCTTTTAGCTGTTTGGAGCAATCCCTACTCTCTTTTTAAACAGCTAAAAGACTTCCTTTAAAAATCTAACAAATAGTAGTTAATCTTCATTGGTGTCTCTCTAAGCGGCATCTGTATTGAAGGTCCTGGCCCAGCTCTGGCAATAGCACTGATCTATTAGTGTTGGCATCTCTAGTGAGGACTGATTAAGGACTTTGGGAGGTGGACTGACTGCCCAAGTAGCACAGGACAGGCAGCGCAGGAGGAATTAAGGACATTTAAGGGAATAGGAGAGAAAAGATGGCAGTGTTGCTGGGGAGCTTGGGCTGAAAACTGTAGTCATAACTTCCTTAAGAACTGAGGTATCTTTTAGGAAGTATGAAGTACAGCTTTCTACCCAAGCCCCACAGCAACATTGCCAACAATTTATCATGTTTTCACCTCATCAAAAAACCCCCCAAATGATAATCACTACCATAATTTTAGGAAGGGGAAAACCCAAACCACTGAAAGGTGAAGTGACTTTCCCCGAGTATAATCAGTAAAGATAAGGACGAGGAAGAGGTAGCATTGCATCAACTCTGAACATTCAAAGCATCATATAAAAGACCCAGTCCTTGGTACAGGCCAAATTCAGAAGGAAGATGATGGACCTGACTGTAAGACTGCAGAGTTTCTTTAGAGTCCATTTTGTTTTGAGTTTACACACAGCTACATTTATCTTGAAACCACGATCCTCTAATAAAACCAAAACTAAGCAAAACTGTTCTCTAAATGTAGAATGGCAAGTTCCCAAATATTGTTATGCAAAACAAGAAGCTTTGTTAAGAGCTCTCTTGAAGATACACTTCAAAGCCAATGTACACTTTCATATTTAAACAGTCTGGTATGTGAGGAGAAATGCGCAAAGCCAGTATTCTCAACTCCTCTGTACTTGTGCCTCTTCATTAGACTGCTAGGATGCCTCTGTTGCCAATTATGCAAACAATTTAGAATTGAATAGTCTTTTTTTTAAACCTGTGAGAGGAAAAAAAAAAAAAAAAAAGGGAAAAATGAAGAATTTATAAAGGGAGACATAAATGTGCCAGTTTTAGAAATTATCTGCAAGGGGAGGAGGTGGATTGGCAGGTATAATGGCAGACCAGATCCAGAAAGCAGAGACACATCATTAAAAGCATTAACTAGGTGTTTTGAGGAATTATTTTGGCAGAGAGCCAATGCAACATTAGTATTATTTCGTGACAGACTCTGTGTGTCACCAAAACTTTGTATCAATTAGACCCCTAAAAGCAAATAAGTGTTTTTTAAAATAATGAAACCCTTCTACCATTTAAGTTTCGGAGTGTTTTGAAATTTTCAGTCCATGAGAATTTGAAGTTTATTTATCCACTATTCACAGAACAGTTGAGGTTCTCACAAAATTGTTCTACCTTAAAGCTTTATCAAGGGGTCCAACTCTTACCCTACCCTCAAGTACAAAAGAAACAGACAATAGAAATAATTTCCACTCATGCTGACTCCTTTTTGCAAGAGCTCAGGTATACCTAATCTACTGGAAATCCAACATGCATCTCCTCCTGGTTCTGATAGGGCTGTTCATTCCCTTACCATGGCTCTCCATCAGCTCCTTCTCTCCTCTAGGTGAGGCTGGTCCTGATGGCCCCTTCGCATCTCAGAAAGGACACTGGCTTAGTCCATAACCATTTCCTTGAGAAAAATACTTTGTTGAGACTCTCTTTTACACTATTCTAGGAACACATTATTCAGGAGCCTCTCTTCCTACATTTGAAATTCACCATGGCCAACACACTCCTCTATGAAGAGTAATGAATCAAACTTCATTTTAAAGTATTTCTTGCTTACAACGAGCCACTTCAATTAAACACCACCAGCTACTTATTACTAGACATTTCCATTCACTGGTGGCTGATCATATGCAAATTATGGGGAAAAAGTCACATCCAAGAGTTTCATATACATCAGTTTTTACCTGACAGTGACAAGGGGAGGTAGAAGTCAGTGTCAGCACTATTGTCAAAATGTTTTTAACAAAAGACATTTGTTAAATTCCTACTAAATACACTAAGTTACTACTAAATACACTTCCATAATATTTTTAAATATTTGTACTATGAACTAATGATGTCCTCTCAATTGGTGAAGAGAGTCTTCTGTACATTCCTTTGTCAGTAAGGAAATACATAAAAAGGCAAGGAGGACTTGGGGAAATGTATGCACAAGACCAAACCCCATTCATCAGTGGTCCTTGCATCAGCTCCCATTCCTTTCAGATCACCACACATCCCGTGGTTAAAAACCTCTCTTAGAGCATTGCTTGCCTGCAACACCACAGCCTCAAAAGCCATCTGCTTATAACCTGAACTTCTTTAATTTTAGGGCTTTTTTTCCACTCCAACAGGATTAAAAAAAGATTCCAGTGGCAGATGAACTTCTTTCTAAATGGTTACAGGTAGACAGAGTGCTCCTTTATGTTTATGAAGCTTCCTTTGCATTGTGTAAACACACCCTTGCAGTGTAATCATGAGTTTTCCATCATCATTAGCAGCATGATCCTAGTAGTTAAATCAAAGAAGCCTAGTAAATGACACAACACTGGAAGGTTCCCACAAAGAAGGGGCTATTTAGATAATTAAGGAATCTTTATGGTACGAACATCTTCATGTCACAGCAAATTGTAACACAGTAGGTAATGCTAGCAAAAAAAAGTCCTGAAAGCTTGCAAACCCACAAACTAGAACTGGGTTTTCTTTCACATAAGCCTGCAGTAGGGGTTGGGAGCAGAGGTGGGAAAAATGAGGGGAAGAAAGAAAGAAGAGTTCACATTGAGGTAATAAATCACAATTTCTCTGGAAAACTTAAGCTTTGTCAAGCTTTTAAAAATCAATATAAATGGGATATATTTGGGTTGCAGATATAAATAAAAACCAGAATCATAGAATCAACTAGGTTGGAAAGGACCTTGAAGATCATCTAGTCCAACCGTTAACCTAGCACTGACAGTTCCCAACTACACAAAACTCAGGAATGTCTCCTATGTTTACACACTATTGTTAGAAGAAAAAGTTTGAAAACAGGGTTTAAATAATCTTTCTCAGAAGTATTAAACCTTGTCTTGTGACACTGAGCTTCTTGCAAGAGGCAGTTTCATGTATGAAACATGTCTCCTAAAACTGAGGAGTATACAGAGTAGAGTAAGATGTCAACAAATTACATCCTAGAAACTGAAAGCAATCTAGCTGGCCTGCACTAGCTTATTGGACCGTATACAAAAGTACTAGGTGTCAAGATAGCACAGAAAATAGTTTAGATCTTACTAGCCTAACAGAATAAAGATACATGAATTCACATTTTAGATAGGGAAAACAAAACCAAATTAAAAAAACCCATAAACAACAACAACAAAAAAAATCAAATCACAAAACAACTTACCTCTGTCATTTACCCAGAAGCTCTCCTGCTCTCAGGGATAGCAAACCACTGCCTACTCCCAGCATTCCTCATGGGCCTCCATAAGTTAGTTTATCAAAACTTCCACAGAAAATCCTACTTCATATGGTCTGGTAACACTTGCCCTGGGCACTTATGTAGCCAACTGTCCACTTAGCACAACACATGAAGTACTGACATAACCTAAAATGTATCACTTTCTTAGGCTAAGTTTGTATTTTATGAGAACCTGCCAAAACCAGAAAATTTTTCCACATTTTACATATCTCTACAACTTAAAATGGAGGGAATCACACAACAAGTGGGATTCTAGCCATCATTTAGAACACTAGAAAAAAGAACAGGTTTGTACTTGCCAAGTTGCCTTTGCATGTATATAGAAATTTTTTAAGACAACTGGATTCAAATTCTTGAGTTCCAGAATTCCTGTTGCTTGTCAGGGAACACAATGAGATGAACTCCAAGTTAACTAGTTAAATCTGCCCCCAAACTATAAGTACTGAAGTGCCCTATAGCCTTGACTAAGAAATTTTGCTATGTTAAATGTCTCTCATAGTTCTTTGCAAAGTAAGGCAGAAGACAGACCTTTCCATATTGCAAAATAAAGGGGCACAGACAATACTTGTCCATTTGGTGTCAAGAATAAATTGTTGCATGTGACAACTTCAGTTGATTTTTATATACCCATTTTAGAGTAGAAATATATTTAAAGCAGTTAAGCAAGCAGGTTTCTTACCACAATTTATTGGTCTACTGTTTAAAAAAAAAAAAAAAAAAAAAAAAAAAAAAAAGTCACAGGCCTGTTATTCTTTGATTTTAATAGTTCTTCCTGGTCCTGAAACATTCACAAGACAGTGCAATCACTGTAAGAGCAGCTTCCATGAAATGTTTTGATTACATCATCCTTCTTGTTACAAGTTTTCATTTTAGACATTAGGACTAATGGAAATTAAAGACTAGTGGCCGGTAAACCCGTGGCTCTTCCCAGTGGACCTGTGAAGGTGAAAATGGGGCTCAGACAGGAATCTTCCCTGCACTACACCATCCTGAGTCCTTAGCTAAACTGCTATTTGGTTCATGCATTCTTGCTTGTCCACATTGTGATTTGTATTTGGCATGATATCTTTACACCTATGTTGATAATTTTTCTAAGAAATTCTGATCTAAGATTCATCTATTTGGTACCTGCATTGTCAGTGACATCGTATTACATTTTTGTGTATTTTAGACACAGCACAGCAAGTATCTCCATGTTTTGGTGTAAAAATCTGCTTCTTTTTACAGCTGTGCAGCAACATTGATTATATCAGCAAACAGAATCTTTTTCCAGAAAACTCAAAAAAGTCTATGGTAGGAAAATACTTTTTCTAATTTTTCTATTAAATATTTAGATAAATGCCTACCATCCCCAAGAGATCTTTAATTATTAAAGACACTGGAAGTTCATCTGCATGAAGGAAGGTCAGCACCTAGTCCTGGTTAACTCCAAGAATCAAGGATGATAAACAGGTAAGTTAATTGTCTTTTTAACACTTATATAATTTCTTCTACTGGAGTTCAGCAATGCAATAGATAGATGGATACGACAGTAGCTCCCCCTGCTGATTAAAGAGTCTTCTTGTATTTTTTTCTAATTCATGTATTAACAATTAATAATCACCTGCAGCCATGAAAATGGATTAAAAATTGGTATTTGACTACTTAAATTACCAGACCAATCTGAGAACAAATTATAACCTTTTGGCATCTGAGCTGACTTCAGGTAAAACGAGACATCTTGAGCCTCACTTTTAAGGGCAGAAGAGGGGAATGAAATGGGTCAATTCAAGACCTTTTTACTACACTAGTCTCACGGGGCAGCTCACCCTTAGTGAACACTCATTTTTTTCTTAACTGATGGTATAAAATATCTTAAGCATTAACCCCAACCAAATACTAATTCCTGTTAAGAAAATAAGATTTATAATCTTTATTATTTTCTTACATATAATAAATATAATACAGAACAAAAACATCACACCCATTGATTGTATTACACAGGCTGTTCATCAGAATACATTACATTTTCATTAGCCCTTTTATAGGGTTTTGGTATTGGATCTTAAGAATTTCAATTTATAAACCTATTGACACAAGAACAATCCTCCGATTTTCACCTTTATGCATGTTTCAGATTTCATATATATACTGATTTTGTTAAAAATATATAAGTATTGTTCAATATTTGCAATATAGGCCTTTAATTTCCATTCATTAGATCTCTATCAATACAGAGAATTTCAAAATAATATTTTAAATCTGATTTTAATTAAAAATACTTATCCTATATTTTTAATTTAACTGACACCCCCATCCCCCCTCAGAAAATGAAGTGACAGGACAAAGACACTCCAGGCAAAAGCCAACGTTCACTTTTAAAAAAACAAAGGGTAAAAGTTCTGGTCCTTGCTTCACCTGTAGAATTCTGGAATAATGGAGACACCAATTTGGTATAAAGACAGAAGGAAGAAACCAGAAGCCAGAGTTTCTGAAGAGACGTGCATCTTCATTTCACATTTACTACTGCCATCCTGCTGTTTTCTTGGCTTAAAATCACTGAATCAAGCCATAATTACATGTTTTTCTCTGCATGAATATACTTATCATTAAATGGAAATTAGATAAAAATGCTACATTTCTTTTTTATCAAAAATAGATCAAGGTTTAACACACTCTGAAATCAGATATTTAAGTGCAAATGCAATATACATCAGCAATTCACGTTCTGGTCTCACTAAGGAAAATGGTTAAAAGATAATACAGAAAGATGTTTCATAGAGGATATATAGCTGGAACTAGCTGTGCTCTCAGAACATCTGAATTATCAGCAAACTGTACAGACCTCATGCAAACAGAAGTTTTCTTCAGTGAAAGCAGCTTCTGCTTTAAAAGTCTTACTCAGAATTCACTGAAACTTAGTACAAAATGTAATGCCAGAAAGACCATCAAAACCCCTATTGGTTTCGTGCATCTTTTAACACACACAAGCTTTAGAAGTTTCACAAATCAATCTGTATAAACAATTAAGAAGAAGTTTCATAAACAATTTTGTTTTACTAATACCCACTCCAAAAGTGAACTTACATAAATTTCAAATCATCACAAGGACGCCTTCAGCTGTACAATGCTGAAGCTGTACACATACTCATTACTCGTCTCTAATTCCAGTCAGATAACATCAATTTGAACAACTGGCTAAGCTTTCAATATAGCTTTGTGTAAACAGCCTCTCATGATTTTCAATAGAGCATTCATTTGTAACTGGATTGTATGTGGGACTTACCACCACCAAGAAAACCCTCAAAATACAGAGAAGAAACTCCTTAGTATGTACACTCTTCAGATATATATTTTTTTTTACACAACCACAGGGCTTAATTTAAGCATGCAACTTCAATATGAAATGATTATTTAAAATACCTACATTCTGTATTAAATCAAGATCAACCAGAGAGAGATCAATCTAATACACTATTGCATAAGCACTTCCTATATGTAATTGGGCTATGTAAGAAATTACCCTGATGATTTTACAGCTGATCCCATATGCTGCCCTCATTATTTTCAATTACGATTTTTATTTTCTTAAAGTTTTAGGGTTTTTTTCTTCTCCAACAGGAAAGGGATACTTTTGGCTGGAAAGCCCCTGCTGTTCCCCTCCCTAGAGGAAAAAGAAGATTCTAAAAACATTTAGGAAATTACTCATCCTGATAGAGGAACTATTTCAATTGGCATGCAAAAGGTCAGATATAGGTAGAAGAGAAGCATCACCTATAACACAGACAAGGAAAAAAAGATGTGGGATGGCAACATCACTAATATATTGAAGGATATTTCTAAGAAAAACAGTAGTTTGCATATGATAAAATTAGTTCTATGCTAAATGGCTAATTCCCCTCAGTTTGGTAAGTGTGGTTGGCTGGTTTTGTTTGGTTAGGTTTCTTAAAAAAAAAAAAAAAAAAAAAAAAAAAATAAAAATCACAAAACACCCTTCAGGAACATATGTGAAGAACTACAGAAACATCCCTTAATAATTACTTCTGAGGCCATTCCCGTATCCAGTCATATTTCTTCTGCAGAACACATACAAAATTTGTGCACCTTCCCTGACAAAACTGTCAAAAGTTCATTAAAAAATAAAAATAATATTGGATGCAACTTTATAAACTACGATGCAGCTGAAGAACTCTGCACTTGTAGAACTAAACAGCTGATTTCTACAGAAATCCTCAGAGAAAAGCCTTTTGTGCTTTTAAAAAGTTGGAAGTGAAAACTAGATGAAATTCTGGATGCGTTCCACATCACAGTACACATTCTAGAAAAAAGTCTGGTTACCTGCTAATGCCAGATGTAACGATGCAATACTTTACCTCAGAGGAGAGTAAGAACACAGATAACTAAGCAGAGTCATATTTATATGTTAGATTTATGGTTAAGGTTAGCTTTC
Organism: Athene cunicularia; assembly: GCF_003259725.1. NCBI lineage: Eukaryota > Metazoa > Chordata > Aves > Strigiformes > Strigidae > Athene > Athene cunicularia. The sequence goes on along the minus strand of NW_020799107.1, from coordinate 29,749,875 downwards.
TAACAATATAGAGAACTAGGGCAGTCAAAATACAATTAGAGTAGTTTTACCTAGAGGAAGTGCCCCGTTGCATTCTTTGCAAAGTGAACGTAAATGGAAATGTCAAATCGGAAATCATCAAGAGGAAATTGATCCTCAAGGCTATGATGACTATGATCACATATTCTCATTACCAACAAAAAATTCTCCTAGAATTATACACGTAAGTGAAGTTGTTAACATTTCTTATGCGGCTGATTTTAAAGAAGTCATATAGCAAGACAAATTTGCCTTTAAAATAACTAAGCTACATGCTGGCTACAGGAAAATACTTTTTGTGACTAGTTCCAGTAGTACGTTTACCACTTTTACCAGCACTAAAATCCCCCAAATTTATATTACTGAGTCTTAAAGCAAACCACTCCAAATGTATGCTGCAGACAGAAATACTGCAAAGGCATAAAGGTCAACCTGGCTGCAGAGTTTCTTTTCAATAAAGTTTTACTTTATTAATGCTGTCTACGACTCTCATGGGCTTTGCATCAAATCCCAGTCTAGCCACAGTAACTTTACTGGAAAGAAACAAAAATCCCCAGTGAACAGACTTTGTAAAAATTTAATGATATAAATGAATATATATATATGCTAGAAGATTTATACTGGTACTCTACCCCAGAATCAGATTATGTATTACTATAGCATTGCCTAACCCTGAAATTTAATGTCACTGTCATGCTGTAAGTGCAGCTTCAGAATCAGCAGTGCAACTATTAATTTATATGGCGCATAGTACAATAAAGTAGAAAAACCACACACAAATTGCATCAGTTTAGAATGGATGTTTGTCCAAAAGGTAACTAAGTGTTGGGCAGAGTGTATTTTATTGACACCTTTAAACGCTCTTAACATTCTCATCATGATTTACCTGATAAGCCTGAGGAAGTTCAACATGAAAGTTACGTGCTATGAAATGTTTGAGTGAAACCTGAAAATATTTGTAACAATTTTAAAAGCAAGAATTAGTTATCAGCTCTCACAACACATGGTATCATCCATATTTCCCTGAGAAATCATGCCCTGCAATATCCAAAGTAAAACAAAATACAGCATTAATGCGATCCTGGATTAGATAGGAAAAAAATATAATCATGCATAACAACTGTTTATGAACCAACACTTAAATGCTATTGCAGTTGTAACTATTAAGTTGCAGACACTACATAAAACAGTCATAACAGAAACAGTAACTAACTCAAAACTTCACCCAAATAAAGAAAACCGATTAGAAGTACCATCCTATAGTTTGCCATATAACTCAACATTGGGATATTAACATAAACTTTCTGTTTCTTGATTTTTGAGTATGACACTTTTTAACTTCATTTACAAACATGCAAACACTCTGCCTTTTTCACATAAAATTTGGAAGTCTGTCCATGAAGTCACCCTATGTCTAAAATTTAACTGTTTTTTCCCCCTCTCCTATAGCTTAATTTAGCTCTGTAACTTTATTTCCCTAAAACGGGAGGATCTTTTAGTAGGGAACAGGAATGATAACATTCAACACAAAGAGATGGAACCAAGAATTACAAAGAAATCGTTTTACCACCTTATTTAAAGCAATCATAGCTGTGAATAGCAGTACCTAGACACAATGGGGATCATGAAAGAGAATGACAATTACAACAACACACACCAAGAAAAGTAATTTGCAGGCTCTCCTATTTTTGCTAGTACATTACAAAGAGGTATGCAATGCATATACCAGCATACTGAGTCAAGTATCACTCAGCACCATGGTTTGTCCTTTGAAGAATACCGCTGCTTAACACCTTATTTCCACAAAATGCATTTGCAACACCACAGTGAGATAATCAGGCAGTGCCTCAGCCTCCCTGCTTCCGAGTTTCAGCCTGCAGTCCACTCCAGCCCAACTCCATGACAAGCCAGATCAGCCCCCATCCCCTTACACAGATTTCCACAGGCAAAAAGCCAACAAGCAAGATGCAGTGCACACGGGGCAAGAGAAACATTGGGCCTCAGCGGTATTCACGTGCCCCACACCTTCTAAGTAATAGCTGAGTACTGATGTTGCATGTATTTCAGTCCTTTTATGAATTAAGTTTTACATCTGCAGCAGACCATGGCAGTGAACATGTTTTCGGCATGACTGAAACCTAACAGAGTAGACAGAAAAAACTGAAATCTTTTTTCCCCCTTTGTTCTGGAGTGCAGCATACATTACATTAAACTATGCAAGATTCACCAAAACCCTAAAAATGAAGGCATGCTACATGGCATTTGGCAGATTATCATAATTTCCTCCACATATAAAACCCAAACAGCTCAAAAACCTGAATCAGACACAGAATAAATTGTTGGTTGTCTCATAGGATTACAGTAATTAGTTCAACTGTTTGACAGAGCAACACATGTAGTATTCATTTTCCATTTTGTAGGCATGGGAAATCACTGTTCCTTAAGCATCTAATGACATTCAAAGAAATGCTTGAGATCAAAATTCATTATTTTTTTAAAGTGTATGTGCTTCCTACAAGAGATAAATCAGAATAAAGACATTCCCCAATTAAAACAGTATGAGCAATGACAATTTACGTTAGCACACAGAAGTAAAGCATTTATGAGAGCGCTCCTTCACATTCCAGTTGTGTCACGAGGAAGAAAAACCCAGCATGTCTCCATTACGTCAGAGGTACCTGAGAATCAAAGCTAAATCTCTTGTGCATTTACCAAGCACCCATTAGAGCTACACAATTTACATTTCAAATTAGACATTATATTTATAAAATATTACTGTACTAAAAATCACAAGATTTTATAGAAAAAGCTCATCACATTCTATTAAATGCAGGAACAATGTTACATGTCATAGCTTCCCTAATTAAAACTGTAACACATTTCTTGTAACTACAGGGGCACCACTGTTTAAAAATCCTTTCAGGAAGGACGTTTTGCTTTGTTTCTTTAAAGAACTGTAATTTAACGCAAAAAGACTGCTCAAGCTACCTAGTGCCTTGAGATTAAAATGTTTAATATATATTTTTTTTTAAATAATGTATTTTGGGTAAAAACAAAAACAGTGGGAAAGCCCTAACTTTAAGTTTACTGAAAAAAAACATTATTCAACATTCCTGGGGTCAGAGACAGAAGAATATTCTCCTAATACATGAGGGACTATGATGTTCTTTCACTTTAAGCCATGAACATAAGGACAAATATGAATAGCTATTGCTCATTATACATTACTGCTCTAATTCTATCAGTATGACCAATTTGAAAAAACAGTATTATGATATTTCACTAATAATACTGTAATTGCCCATCTGAAAACATACTCAAGTTTTCCCAGGCTTAGTCTACTGATACCACAAGTCCCAACTGATTCAAATTTGTAGTTAATGCCTGGCATTATATATTTGGTATGATCTTATTGAAACATTTCATTAATTGAAAACAGACATTAGCTTTTTATTGCCAGCAAGCCTTAATATTACTTCTAGGAAAAAAGGTTGAAGCTAACATCCTCTAATTTGTCATAATTTAGAAGGGCCAGGGGGAGGGGGAAAACTTAAAAAACTAAACAAAACAACACCACCCAACAACTATGAAAACTCCACTTCCCAAAAAATCCCCAAAAATTCTACAAAGTCAAATGTAAAATTAGTTCTATATACTCCATTTTTCAACCCCTCTACTTGTGGGGTTTAGGAATTGGAATGTGAAGTTTCTCAAAATTCCGACATAAATTTAATAAACTTTTTGTTTGTTTTTGGTTTGTTGTTTTGTTGTTTGTTTTGTTTTAAATTCCTCTTTCAGGTGTCCAAAGAAGAACTTTCTATCTCATCTTAAACAGACACTTCAGATTACTGAAACTTGTAGTGTAATCCAGTATTAAAAACTGGAAGGAAAATTTTGATAAAGGTGCAATATTTGACCACAAGAGCCCCAGGTTCTTTTTTTTATTTTTTTCTTCTCTAATTACAGTTTTTTACACTAAATCCTAGCTGCTGGCTAATCCTTCTAAATGTATAGCTAAGCACATTGCTTTCCTGCATTCCCTCTTATCTAGTAGTTTTATCACCAAAACACCAAAATTTCTTTTGGAAGGATCACTACCAAGTGTCAAAACATGAAAAGGCATTTGTGGCATGCATTCTTCTCTGTGTGTGCAAGGATAATTATTATTATTAATAATAATCTTGTTATGTGGAAGACAATACTGTTGGCTGAAAATCCATCCTACATTCATTATAAAAAAATAAAATCCATTAAAAGTTAAAATTAACTTTAATACAAGTGTCTTACAGGCCAGAAGTTGGAAAATGGCACTGACTAATTTAAAATATTCCTGAATACAGCTATTCATCATTTTTCAGAAACATATAGGACAGAAGCTCTGCAGTGGAAGGAAGATACAGGTTATATGGAAAATGTTCAATTTTAGAATAAATTTATTAATGCAACTGGGAAAAAAAATTAAATGCAAACACCCTTACCTTTCAGATTGTTTAGCAGACTACTATACTGCCAACCCATTGACTGAGAACTCTCACAATTAATTTGATCTCTTTCATAACTTGGCAGCTATGCATGTGAAGATTTTAAAATTTAGCTTTCCATGTGAGATAAGTGGGAATAAGAATGGGTTACAGAATCAGTCTGGTTTAAAACACTGATTTTGAGCATGTACACACAAATGTACTGTAATTAGAAATATTTTACCGTTTACTAAAATTTTAAACATTCCAGATTGTTAGGTAACAGAAGATTTTTAAACACTGGCACCCCTTGCCATTACAAGTCTTCTCAAAATGGCAAGACAATATATATGTAGTGTTCTAGGACCATACAAAGATCCTGCCTCAATAATTACAAGAATGCACTTAATAAATTATCATTCTATTTTCTTCTATTAATATGCAAATAGTTTATACAACATTAAAAAGTTAATTTGTACCTATTACAGGTAACATACCTATTTAGCTTTTCATCTGAAAGCCTGTAAGACTTGATGACCTGCAAACTTATTTACATAACTCATTTGAAAGTATTTTTTAAAAATAATATTGTCCAGCATTTAACAAAATTGTGAGTTAAAAAAAGAACGAAATCACTTAACAGCATTTGTTTTCTTGATTTTTGTCAAGTAACTTCACCAGCTCAGTGTTATAAGGCAGGTTGGTTGCTCAGATGGACTAAGACTCCCTATGGTGATAGGCATGTAGTAAATTTGTTCATTTATAAAACCAGATGAAAGCAAGAAAGAGGAAAAGTTTAGTTTCAAAAGAACTGAAACTTCTTAGTTTTACTACAAATTCAGAATAGGCACTGAAACATGATTCCTTAGGGACTCTTCCAGAAGATTGTCTCTTCGCTGGGCATTATTCCATTTTGAAACTAAGAAGGAATAAAAATAATTATCAGGGCTACAACATAATTAAAGATTACAAAAAAGGAATCACCTTATGTATTTGTTTCCATCTTATTAATAAAGGAAATAACTTGTGTGTCTTAAGCTTAAGACTGCACAATTACTGTTTTGGTTATAATATTTTTAATTTCATTATTAGATTTAGGCAACATTAAAAAATACAAATATACTTCTCATCATGCATGTAATTTATGCAATTTTGCATACATTATTTAAAAAATAAAGCCCTGAAGCGTAGGGCTAAGAAAGTCCTAACCTATGTCTATCTTTTTGCTCCAAGACAGTAGCAACAAACCATGTAATGTTCCTGCTAGTCATTTGTGTAACCTCATCTTAGGGAGGGATATTTTTCAAACTCCCTAGCTATTCTACTCTAGTTTCCCTATCCTTATCATAAGAAATATTTTCCCTAATATTTAATACAATTTAACAACTTAATCCTTGTCAACCACAGACACAAGGACTCCTTCCTATTTTCTGCATCCATAATGATAAAAGTCTGGTCATGTTCTCTGAACTTCCGTACACAGTCAATGTTCTTCATGAACTGCAGTAGACCAAACTGAGACCTCAACAGCATTAAAGAGAGCGAAATAATTACTTCAGATCTCTTTCACAGTATCATACACACCAAGAAGCTGTATGCTTCTTCTAGTTTACTGACTCATGTCCAATTTTTGATGAATGGTGTAATACTCAAGTAAAAAACTAGTTGACATTTCAAAACCATTGACCAAGAATTGTATCAAGGTAAGAATAATGCTTGGTAACAGTAACTTTGAAGATACCTTTCAAAACTCTATCCATCAATACGGAATAAGATTAACTGTATGGTCTGTAAGAAAGTATGCTTATATAACACAAATGTCATCATGAAAACCACTGATCTCCTTTCTCTGTATTGTTTGAAGTTTACTAAGCATACCTTTTGTCTATGAACAGCAACTCTCTCCATCTTGTGAAACACTATGCATAGGAATGAGACTTTCACACTGCTCACTTTCTTCTGGCATTCTAAAAAGAAACAAATTAATCTATTTAAAGTTCTACAGTAATACTGAATTGCTTGTTATGAAGCCAATACAAGTACTAAGTATGCTAGTTATTTGAACTTCAGAACCCTTTATAAAGTACACTTCATAAAGTACACTCCTTTGCACAATTTTCACTACATGTTCTGGGTACAGCAACTATCATAGAGGCATAAAGGGAAAAAAAAAAAAAAACACCAAAGAAAACTGACAGCCACTAGGAAACTTCTTTTAAAAGGGAAACAGACTTCACATCTTTCCATTTTATGAACATTACATAGGTTAATAAATGAATTAGCAACTACTACTATTAAGAAATTAGTACACCTGAATATAAAATTAAATGAAAATACATATAGTATTAGTATTGTGGCTTATAAAAAAGTATAGGATATTGGAAAGGCTGAAGAGAGTAAAGATTATACTTTGTGACTGCCCTACCTCTGAATTCGATGTTTTCTACAAATAAAGGCAAAAATTCTTCTGATTCCCACCATCACTGGATCCCAGTTGTTATAGTGACATAATAGAGTTGCAATGAAAAAAGAAAAAAATACAGGAACTGCCCCTGCAAAAAATAACCAGGAAAACTGCACCTGGAATTAAAACACAAACATCATTCACTCAAGGGTAGGGAAAAAAAAAAAAAGAATCAAAATGGCATACTGTATATTTGTAATACTTATTTTAAGTCTGAGGTTTAGTAAGTTTTAGTTCTTTCAAATTGGGTAAAATATTACAAATATTTTTGTAAGTTATTTGCTACAATCTCTATAGCCAGTACGACTTCTAATAAATTAATAAGCTTTCTTCATTGATCAGTTCTTTACAGTGGAACACACTGTGCTGTGGCACGCACAAAGACTGCTATTTCCAAATAGTCTCATTTTTAGGTTTTAGCTGTCTGACTGCTACCAATGACAAAGTCCTCTAGACACTTCAAAAATTCTGAATAAGAAATCTCACCTGAAAGATCTGTGCACCTGTCTATTCACTATAAATATACTGTCACTGAATAGTAACTGCTGAAATCAGTGCACACAGAAGGACTATGCTACGGGAAACTTAATAATAATTCTCATTAAAAAAATGGCAGAGCCCATTATTTGCCCAATCTAAACTAAATTCTACTTGTATTTATCCTACTACTTATATCCATCTACCACCACACTCAGAAGTGATTATCTGAGACGGTTTTAAACTTAAAATCATAGGTGGTCAGAGAAAACCAAGGGTGCAAGAACAGGAACAAGCCTCTGACAGACTTTCCAGGCTAACAGAGCAATGAGCTGGGAGCACGGCTCCCCCTCGTGGAGAAAAATTCCAAAGTTGAAGACTTTGGAGAAAAAAAGGTAGGTCTGGTACCAAGCACTGATGTTCACTCTCAAAAAATCTAATAAACTTCAAGTGTTAAGAGCCTCACATTATTCCTTACTGATTTCAAACAGAAATTCATAAACACATCAGCTACCAAAAGGAATATTTCAATAGCTGATAAAAATTTCGTTGCAATTTCTTAAGATTTAGGTTTATCTCAGATTGTTACAGAGTAACAAAGACTCAGAAAGTTAGTCATTATATATTTGTATAGTTACCACACCATTTGACTGTTGTACGAAGACAGCATATATTCATATTTTAATCTTTACATTATTAGCCATGCCAGGGGCATTCTTGTGTAGATTCCTTTTAAGAAAATGGAAATGTGATATAAAGACAAGGCTGGCCAGAAGCACCAACTGAAAGTCTTGAAGTTGGAAGCTTAAACTTCCATCAACCTTACTTAGAGACTGGAGACTTCAGT
>NW_020799107.1:29739285-29741559 GCF_003259725.1 Athene cunicularia | reverse complement strand
GGGTAGATCCCAGCCTGTGCTGCGTTCCTGGATTATGTTTCCCCAGGTGCAAGACTTTACACGTCTCCTTGTGAATTTCATGAGGTTCTTGTTATCCCCCTCTTCCAGCCTATCCAGGTGTCCCTGCAGGGTGCCTCTGCCTTCCGCAGCGTCCACCTCCCCACTCAGTTTGGTATCATCAGCAAACTTCATCGGGGTACACGTGATGCCATCATCCAGGTCACTTATGAAGAGATTAAACAGCACTGGGCCCAATACCAATCCCTGGGGGACCCCATGTGTGACAGGTTGGAAAAGGAGCTATTTCCCACCACCCTCTGGGTGTGGCCTGTCCACCAGCTCCCCACCCACCGCACAGACCCCTTGTCTAGACCATAACACATCAGCTTCTCTAGGAGGAGCATGTGGGGAACAATATTGAAAGCCTTGGAGAAATGCTGGCAATGTCCACACTTGCCCCACATCAACCGAGCAGGTTACTTTGTACACTTGTGCAAACAACCACAAAATCTACAGGAGTTTGCCTTTAATTAGGATCACTCATTTGTGCTTCTAATACTAGTAATTTCTTTTCTTAAAAAGAGATGTAACTTGCCCTTGTGTTACCAACATCAGCTGAAAGTCATCCAACAGGGACATAAAGATATTTCTACCATTTTAAATGCCTCAATATTGCATGAGTACATTCCATCTTTCAATGTATTCCAAAAGAAAGTTTAGATGAATCACTTCAGAAGACAACTTAAGCTTTTAATATACTGATATATGTAACTATATATATCACACATCTCTAAAAATGTACTTGTACACACACACATATAAAATATGCACAGATGCACACTTACAAACGTACAAAATTCTTATTTTTTGCTACCAGTATTATCTCACACATAAACCTAATTCCATCTCACTAAAGTGAATTTTTGGGGGAGAAGTCTACAGAGATTTGTTTTCCTTGTCTCCTTAATAGCTATCATTAGTTACTTATTTTCTTGCTACAATTTATGTCCCAAGTGTATACTGCAGATACTTTAACAGCAACACAAACACAATTATCTTACCAATGAATGTTTTATTATTGTTGGAATCACTGCAAAGTTTTGCTGTATTTCCATGTTGAAATATTCATCTAATGCTAATATGAAACATACTGTATCTCACATGTTTGTTACACATGTATTGATTCAGGGTCTGACTTTCATTTTATTTTGCAATGACTTTCATTTTTTTTATTTTTATCCTTTTATTTTTCCACTTTATTTTCCAAAATCCATACTGACATTAATTAAACTGAAATAAAAGTTGTGCAGGTTTCCCCCCTGCCCCATTTTTACATGCCTGCCAGAAAATTTCAGAAGTCAAAATGTTCTCATTAGAACTTACACTTTGCTTATGAAAACACTGAGCAGTAAAGCTTCTTTTTGGCAGGAACATTTGAAGTGCAAAACTTGACTAATTTCTTGTATGTAAGTCAGTCTCGTACACATAAATACACGCCTCAAAAGAAAAACTCAAATGTAATGATTGAAAACAAGTCATAAATTGAACCACCACAGATAATCCACAAACTCCACCTGCTTCAGGGAAATCACTACTCACAGAATCACAGAATTGTCTAGGTTGGAAAAGATCCTGAAGATCATCCAGTGCAACCACTGACCTAACACTGACAGTTCCCAACTACACCAGATCCCTCAGTGCTAAGTCAACCCGACTCTTAAACACCTCCAGGGATGGGGACTCCACCACCTCCCTGGGCAGCCCATTCCAACATCTAACAACCTTTTCTGTAAAGAAATGCTTCCTAATATCCAGTCTAAACCTTCCCTGGTGCAACTTGAGGCCATTCCCTCTTGTCCTGTCGCTTTCTACTAGTTAAAGAGACTCATCCCCAGCTCTCTGCACCCTCCTTTCAGGGAGCTGTAGAGGGCGATGAGGTCTCCCCTCAGCCTCCTCTTCTCCAGACTAAACCCCCCCAGTTCCCTCAGCCGCTCCTCGTACAACCTGTGCTCCAGACCCTGCACCAGCTCCGCTGCCCTTCTCTGGACATGCTCGAGTCATTCAATGTCCTTTTTGTAGTGAGGGGCCCACAACTGAACACAGAAATCGAGGTGCAGCCTCACCAGCGCCAAGTACAGGAGCAAGATCCCTTCCCTGTCCCTGCTGGCCACGCTATTGCTGACACAAGCCAGGATGGCATTGGCTTTCTTGGCCACCTGGGCACACTGCTGGCTCCTGTTCAGCCAGCTGTCAATCAACCCCACCCCACCCCCC
>NW_020799107.1:29712560-29739235 GCF_003259725.1 Athene cunicularia | reverse complement strand
CCCTCTCTGCCCTCTCTGACTGGCAGCTCTCCAGCCACCCCTCCCCAAGCCTGTAGTGCTGCTGGGGGTTGTTGTGGCCCAAGGGCAGCCCCCGGCATTTGCCCTTATGGAAACTCCTCCAGTTGGGCTCAGCCCATGGCTCCAGCCTGTCCAGGTCTCTCTGCAGAGCCTCCCTGCCCTCGAGCAGATCAACACTCCCACCCAACTTGGTGTCATCTGCAAACTGACTGAGGGTGCACTCGATCCCCTTGTCCAGATCATCAATAAAGATGTTAAACAGGAGTGGCCCCAACACCGAGCCCTGGGGGACACCACTCGTGACAGGCCACCAGCTGGATTTAACTCCGTTCACCACAACTCTTTGGGCCCGGCCATCCAGCCATTTTTTTACCCAGCAAAGCGTGTGCCCATCCAAGCCATAAGCAGCCAGTTTCACCAGGCGAATGCTGTGGGAAACAGTGTCAGAGGCCTTACTAAAGTCAAGGTAAACAATATCCACAGCCTTTCCCTCATCCAATAAGCAGGTCGCCCTGTCGTAGAAGGAGATCAGGTTTGTCAAGCAGGACCTGCCTTTCATAAACCCATGCTGACTGGGCCTGATCATCTGGTTGTCCCGCATGTCTTGTATGATGGTACCAGGATGAGCTGCTCCATCAGCTTCCTGGGCACCAAAATCAAGCTGACAGGCCTGTAATTTCCGGGATCATCCTTCCGACCCTTCTTATAGATGGGTGTCACATTGGCCAATTTCCAATCAGTCGGGACCTCCCTGGTCAGCCAGGACTGTTGGTAAATGATGGAAAGCGGCTTGGCAAGCACCCCAGGCAGGTCCTTCAGCACCCTCGGGTGTATCCCATCCGGTCCCACAGACTTGTGTATGTCTATGAGATGCAGCAGGTCACTGACTGTCTCCTCCTGGAATGAGGAGGGGTCGTTCTCCCAGTCTCTGTCTTCTGGCTGAGGAGGCTGGATTCCCTCAGTACAACTAGTCTTGCTGTTAAAGACTGAGGCAAAGAAGGCATTAAGCACCTCAGCCTTCTCCTCGTCACTTGTTACCAAATTTCCTCTTGCATCTAGCAGGGGATGGAAGCTGTCCTTGGTCTTTCGGTTGCTGCTCACATACTTATAGAAACATTTCTTGTTGTCCTTGATTGCTGAAGCCAGATTAATTTCTGCTGAGCATTAGACCTCTTGATTTTTGCCCTGCATAGCCTCACAGCACGCTGTGATTAGAATGCTCAGTTTAAGTTATGGTCCAGGCATAGTCAGCATTTTTCTCTTCTCACACTCTCACATTTCTGTCTGCACAGAGCTTACAAACTAAACATAACTGCATTTTCTACAAGACTCAAAAGAATATCAAAGCAGTGTATGCAGCAGCAACTGGCAGAGCAAGACCACCAGATTTCAAAATTTCCAAGTACTATTGTGTAGTGAGTTCCAAGTTTGGTCAGTTTTCCCCATTTTTATTGATATCATTTTCATCTAAACGATTACACAACTAAACTGCTTCCTAATTCACATAAAGATTTACCATCTCAGTAAAGAACGTATTTCAGCAACAAATTGTATTTAGGCCAAGGTGCTCAAATGCTGACTAGTTCACTATTTTCAGCCCAGAATACACATCATCTGGCACATAATTTTACTTTCTGCTTTCTAAAAAACTCCTGCAGCCTCTCCATGCCACGTGACTATAAGCACTTTTAACATCAGTGAAATACAGGTGTCACCAATGGTCAAAATGCACACAAGCATGTGATGGGAAATGTTTACTTTAGCCATGTGACAAATACACCTGTGTCTACGCTGAGAGGCACCAAAAGGCACAGCCATAATGGACTATGTGGGGATGCCCTGCCAAAAGAAGGGCATTATCACTGTCAGAAAAATTAAGCTTGCTTTAACAACAGATAAATTATAAAATCAGGTTGAAAGCTATTTCAAAGAGTTAAAGAGGTGGTTTAACTTTCAGACTAAAATTTTAGCAGTAGGTATTATTTAAATCCTAAATAAAGAACGGAAACAAATGATCCTGCCTTCAGGAAATAAAAACAGTTATGTGACCTCAATTTAAAGAAAAAAAAAAAAATCCAAAAAACCAATAACTGCATGCTTGCAGTATATGCTAAATAATCATTATTCACATGAAATTAAGAATTTTATATTCCCTGCCACTGATTAAATACTAAATTCAGATATTCAAAGTTAAAGTTCATTGTGGTGGGTTGACCTTGGCTGGATGCCATAATTAAATATTTAAAACTGAGAATTCTACCCTACCAGCATGAAAAGTATCTATACAGTTTGAAGAGCAATATAAACTAGCCCCATATAGTTTCTATTCTAAACTCATCAGATTATTTTCTTTCTTTACATGCAAGGTTTTTTCCAGCTATCACCTCAGTATCAGTGAAACTATACTAACTTAAAGGAGGACAATTAAATCGAAGCCTAAGGTCCAAATAAATCTAATACCATGCCATCAAGCCTTGTCGCTGCTACACTGCTTTGTGGTAAACCTGCAGATTTTTGGTTTTGTCGCTAACTGAATATTTTCAAGATAGGCAGTCCATAAGAATTCTATCATTGTAAAGGCATTACTTTAAGATGTGCTGTACTTGCAGTTGTCCTTTAATTCTGAAAAAGTGCCTGCTCAACCTAAAGCATTTGACCAGGCATTGCTCATAACTTCGGGTACTTTTCACACAAGCTGCCTCTTCAAATATACTTAAGTGTGCAAGTGCACTCTTTCAAGTATAAAATGACTGTAACTGTCATTATCAAGAGTATTAATTACGACACAGTTCAACAATTATTGAGAAGTGACAGAAGTAAATACTGCTCATTGTATACATCGTTAAAAATAACACTGCCATTTAATTCAAAGAAATTACGTTAATAATGCTCAAAACTTAGTAATACATTACCTTTTGCATGCACATGTCAGCTATTATGGACAGAGGTATTGTAAGGCTTAGCGCAAGTGTGCCTATCAGTGATGAGGTAAGAAAGCAGCCCCTAAAAGATAAAAAAAGATTATAATAAATAATAAAGAGGTCTTATCTAAAAGTTAAAAGAGAACTAAAGTAATATATCAAACTGCAGAAAACATTTGATCAAGCTTAACTGTTAGGCATCATTGGGTTTAGTAATAAAAAACCTGAGATATCCACACTCTATCATAAATCTGTAAAACTTCATAAAGTTCTTAACTAGACTATTGACACCTTCTAGAGTGAAGTTGAATTTCCATCAAACCTTTTAAGATGATGGAAAATTCACTACTTCCCATGTAGAGACTCTGCAAATGGAAACAAATCTGCATTTTGTTTCCATTTTGAAACAGTTTAATACCCGCTTATAGCAATTAAATCTGTTTTGCCCCAGTCTGGTTAATTAAAAAAGAAAGATTACTGATATCCAGAAATCCTACCCAAAACCAGAAGTATTTTTTACAAATAGACAAATTCTTGAATTAGCAGACCCTGTTTTTTAAATTTCACTCTAAAATACACCCTTGAAATCATACCTCGGAGTCTCAGTAAGAGTTCTCCGCATTCTACAAGTGGTCTCATCAAATTTCCTAAGCATGAACAAGGTCATTAGACTTCTCTAAATCACTGAGTCTCAAACCCAATTTATTTAAGTGACAGAACAACAAAACTACATGCATATGTCAGAGCAGTACTCATTAACAGCCACAGAAAACTAAACCTTTTCCCCAAATGTCTCTGCAAGTCATATTTAGTTTGCAAATGAATGAAGTTTAAACAAAGAAGGAAAAAAAAAAAAAAAAGAACAAGAAAAAACAACAGAAAAGCCCAGAGAACTTCAAAGTATATGTATGACAGACGTAAGAAAACACGTGAGCCCCTGAGATCTTTGCCATTTCAACGATATAAACCTAAGGCTCTATAAATAAAACTTTATGAGCCTGAGCTATTTTGATATCAAGTAAAGAGCATAACATCCAATAAAAAACTGCAGTTCCCATTTTATGATCAACCAAGTCAAAAGTTACCAAGCATAGTGAGGCTTGTTAGCAAATACTCATCTAGAAAGAACCTGTTCTAACATATGAAGAAAATAAATACAAGGGGGTCTCTACCCATTTCAAATCAGGAATGCCCAAGTACTGAGTCAGCCTATTATTTCAAAGGCATCTAGAATTTATTTACTTATTAAGTTAAAGGCAATTATTCTCATCCTTAGCAAGTCCTGAACACAGTACCAGCTATGCTTTTTTGTGGAACTGAAATCAGTTCTGCACACAACTAATTTTAAAGATGGAAAAACCTGTAGTCACAATTTTTGTTAGAATTCTGAAGTTTGTTTTTTACCTACTCAATCTTTATTCTGGTTACTGTAAAAATTAAACGGATGCAGTAGAACAGAATCTGCATTCGTGAAATAAGATTCACTGAAGAAAATGATATTTCAATTGACCTCACAGAAGTTTGTTAACACCTTTTAAACACAAAGATTTGAACACGCATTTGGAAAACATTGTCTAGAACATGATGACTGCATGCATGTATTTCTCTAGTTAAACTACAGGAGTACTCCCAGACAAAGCCATTAGGTGCTCCTATACAACTAACTTTCAGCCAAGCAAAAACAACCAGTTTGGATATTTGTAATCACTTTGCATTGTTCTGCATCTTCAAAATACAAAAAGATACACAGATGAGAAAGGAACAGAAAGAAAAGCATTTTAGATACTTTGCATTTCTGCAAACTTCCTCCCCAGTATTGTAAATTCCCTTCTATACCATAATACCTCTGTATCTCTGCACTGACTACTTCTGACTTAGAACCAACCTGTCCACCAGAACACTGTAAATGAATAAACAATAAAGAATCTAATGAAAACTTACCAGCAGGTTAAAAAAAAAAAAAAAAAAAAAAAAAAAATTATGAGTCACATTTACCACTACATTATTTAGTTGGCAGTATGTGGTTGGGTGAAGTACACAAGTAGGTTAAATTATATAATTTACTTCCAAAGAAAGAGTAGAGGACCATACAAGACAATACAAAGCTCTTGGGACAAGAGCCAAGTTTGAATTTTTGGGGGTTTGTTTGTTTGTTTGTTATTTTACCTATGTTGAAATTGCACTTAACCTTTTTACCAACTCGTACTGAACCACAGTGTAATCTTATAGGATGGCATTAACATCACAAAAATATTCCATCAATAAACAAATTAAATTACAAAAGAACATATGATGCAATGGATTTATAACTAGAACTAGTGTAAAAGCTTGACAATAAACAAAAAATATCATGATTAAATTTCCTCAATAACTTTAAACTACATCTGAAAAAAACCCCAAAACACCAAACCCCAGAAAACAGAAGAAAAAAAAACAAAAACAAAAAAAACCCCACCAAAACAACCCAACAACAGAAAAAAACCCCACCACCCAACCACCCCCCCCAAAAAAAAGTTTTTCATGGAATTCCATCCAGATACCTAGATTTTTTGTTGTACTACTGTCACAGAATTTAGGAGCCTAGGATTACAGACATCTCTGTTCCAGAGTAGCTATCCCATAATGTTTTTTCCAGTCTCTCTACTGGAGTTGAGAGGCCAAATGCCAAGGGTTCTCAGCAAAAGCTCATGAACTGCCACACCTATGCAAAATGTACTGAAACCAGCAACTTCCACTGAGCAACTATATGGCATTGGCAGCCTGTCTCTTTCTGGAAACTCTTCCTCAGTGTTTCCAGGAAAACCAGGACTTTTCAACTTGTAAAATTTTCTGTTATACCCCTATTTTAATCTAATGCTGGCCCAGAAGAGACTCAGACCTCCTGAATTCTCTCAAACTGGGAACCTTGACTTACCAAACAGTTCCCTAATAATATTGTCCTTCTAACAGCTACACCAAGATTTAAATCTGCTCCAGCTTTTGAGCCATTCATCTAGAAGTCTCACGTTCAAGCCTCTGTTGCTGACCTATCCAGACTATCATATAACTAAATTACTAAACAAAAGCTAGGCTAATATATGTACTGTCATATCTTCATGATTAATGTATTCTGATGAGATTTAGCTCATTAAGTCTTTGAAGATTTGAACAAATATATCAACTATAGAATACTGGATTCTGACTCATACATATCCAAGATGCACAACGCCTTGGAAACTGAAGAACTTACAACAGAATTTTTAAAGTTAGCTGTTGCTCTTAAAAAGGACATTGTGACATGATGGATGATGTCCTCTAACTCAAACTGCATATAAGGACAGAAATTAAAAAAAAAAAAAAAAAGGGAAAAAAACCTACCTAGACAATTTGACTCCTCAACATTTGAGAACACAACACAATTTATGTGAAATATATACAAAGCATGTAGTACATACCACAGCCAGAGGAACTCTGACAGAACTGTTCCGATAAGGCCATTAATAACAATGCACATCCATATCAGTTTATTGGGAAACTCAAATGCTTCAAACCCCGTATAGTGAAGCAGGAAAAACCCTGGCCACAGCAGCAACAGATTAAACAGCCCTACAAAACCTGAGTATAAAAACAGTATTAAAAAGTTAATCATAATAAATATCCTTCAGCATAACTAAAATCTCAGCTATTTTGACAACTTGCATATATAAAAGCAGCAACAAAGCAGCATTTTAAATCTTTTGGAGGAAAGGAATATAAAAAACTTTACATGAAAGTCACAAACAACAATCACATCAGATACTTACAGATTTGAAATTGAGGAAAAAAAAAAAAATTTCCAATGAGTCAAAGGGACCGTCTGCATTCCTACAGGTAGCGTTATCGTTCATTGTTAAGACTGAACAAGAAACAGTTCACACAACCAGTCTCTAAAGCACTCATAACCACGGGAACAATAGGCTTTCTCTACTTCTTTGGCTTTTCTGAGTCCCTTCATCACTCATGTACAGTTCAGTACCCAAAAGCAAACAATGTAATCACACACTGAATTCAAACTTTTAATAGAGCTATTTTTAGTCTTACCAAAGAACATTGGTATGTCAAGTTTATCTTCTCTATCTACTTTCCTTTTTATCATTACTATGTACACTGCATACAGCATTGCTCCTACAAGAGACCAAAGGGAACCTGTAGAGATGAAAAAAACCACTCACTTAAGACATACCAAACACATTACACACACTGGGATCAACTCTCCTAAACATACACCTATTATAAAACTATCAGACATGAATTGTTTATTACATAAGCCATTACTATATGAAAAGCATTGAAAAATGCAGAAAGCTTAAAAATTTTAATATTTTCCCAATTAAACTATATACACGGGGGGGAAAATATCATCATAAACGTCCAGTTTTGGAACTTGAAACTAAAAATCCAGATTGTGAAGTCTTACACAAGTAAGAAACATATAGCTTGCTACTGAGTGTTATCAAAAGATGGTACTCATCCCTGCATATTCTAGGATTAAAGAAAAAGCAAATACCTATTGTATCTTTTCCAGCAGATTTCTCAGATCCAGAAAGGTTAACAAGTACCACACCACCAATGCTAGCAAAAAAAGAAGAAATACAAAACACTAGTTAAACCCAAGAACTTTTTTTACAAAGACAGAAAAAAAAAAAAAAAAGAATCTTTAGGTATTTTTAGTTAATTAAAACCCACTTTCAGAAAAGCCGAAAGGAGTTATCTATTGCTAAGGCCTGATTCAAAGCTAAAAACAAAGCAAAAAAACCCACTTTTAACTTCCCTTGAACAATGCACTGGACATTTAATGAAACAGGCTGACAACACAGAATGTCAAGCCTTTTTCTTTTTCCCACCTATACAAAAATAAAAACCCCACACTTAAACAAGAATATTTCCAACAGAAATGCAATTAATCTGATTTTCTATAGGAGCATGAAATTCAGTGCTCATGATAGGAAGTATTTAAAAAGACTTAATTCACTTGCTTAATTTATCAGTGAAACAATATTTTTTTTAAAAAGTGAAGCAAATCATATATTGTCACAGATACCATAGATATAGAAGGTATAGCTGTCATCTCACTGAATCAGGGAGTTTATGACCAAATGTTCCATCCCATTTTCTTACCTTAAAATCACAGCTAGTAATTTGGACAGGGTAAACCTATCTCCACTGTTACTAGGAAAGACTGCAGCTAGGATTAAAGTAAAAAGGCCTGCAAGAGAAATTAAGAAGAATTTATAGAATCAAGTTTTGCTACTAGTTTGTCCAGAAAACTGCACAGACATTTTCTTCTTTATATTTCACATATTTTCTTCTTTATATTTCTTTTAACTACTTGATCTTAGCATCCCTAATTTTAATTGGAACTACTATGAAATGAACACCTTATGATGTGAATCCTCAGATGAGCAAACACATGCACAACCTTAAGACAAGCTAGCCATACTAATAAAAGAAACTGCAGTAAGCCTGAAAAGACAGTGAAAAATCACATAATTGTGCTTTTAAAACTGATTTTATGAAACAAGGAAAGTTATTCCTCAAAACACAGACTGTAACATAATTTAAATACTTTAAATCTCATATTGGAGCTTTGTATAAAACCTGCAAAGCAAGCGATATGCATAATATTCGGGTTCTTTACCCCCCCAAATTTTTTTAAAAAACCTAATAATTATCGAGACGACTTTACTTTAAATCGTATCTATTTTGATAAAAAGTTATACCAACTTTCCTTCACATCTATATATCTCTTTAATACACAGAGGTAACCGCAGAAGCACACACACACAAATGTGGAAAGCAAAAAGCAGGAGAATCGCGAAGATAGCCTAAACCCCTGCAATTACATAGCGAAATTTTTACATGCGCATATTCAATGGCTTTAAGTCTTACTACTCCCCCAAACCCACAGGCAAATCATTACATAAGTCCCTTGTAACCAGAAGAGATTTTTATGTTATAAACAGCCCTATAATGCACATCTAGCGGTGTAAATAAAACTTACCAGAGGTTGAAGACAAGATGTTAACTATGGCAACTTGAGTATCTGACAGAGCTTCTTGATAAGAGAAATTTGCTAAGAACCACTAGAGTAAAAGAAAAATAATAATTTTGTCATTATACAGGTAGCAACAACAGAGTTTAAGTTTCACAGTGCAATAAAATCCTACTTAAAGAAAAAAACCACCCAACTATTTATCAAAAAAAAAAAAAATCAAAACAAGACTTTTACCTCAACGAGATTTCTAACTTCTATTGAAGTGGCAGGTACATTAAGACACATGCAAAATTAGAACTATCCCAAACCAACGACACTCAACTAGTGTTTAACAATGAAATAGCGTAATTCAGAAGTTTAAAATATTTAAATAAAGTGACATTGTAACAGCTATTCTGTAGTACCTAAAGGTACTTCTAACTTATTTTGCAAGTGCTTCAAGATAACTGCACAAGGGCTGCAAAGACATTTCAGAGACACATGGGACATTAGTCAGCCTAATGAGTATTTTTAAAAGTACTTAAAATTGGTACATATCTCCTCCCTAAAAAACAAGCATCACTTACATTCAGTACCTCAAAAATATTTTGGAAGGATTAATGTCTGTTAATTCCTCCACAAAGGAATAAAATGGCAAGTATTTTATCATTTCTTGAGACATAATTAATAAGATCTCAGGTATATCTTCAGGGAAGTTACCACTCTCTACAGGCTTAGGTGGAAATATTTATACAGTCTAAGAAGAAATACATATACATTCCAGGAGTAGCAGCATCCATGAATAGCATAAACAGGATTTGTTTTGAACATGAGGACTCTACCCCAGAAAATCTTCATGTGTATATATAAATATACTCAGACACACAGAATTTAAAATTAATTTTTAAAAAGCTATTTCATCCATCTAAAATCACTAATGAGTGATTTATTCTTCTTTCTGCTGTGTGCACGTTCTTTATGTATGCATACAGAAAATTGTATTTTCTGGTACACACATCAAGAATACTAATTTTTTTTTATTATTAAATATTTAAAGAGCACTACTTTCTGGGGAAAAGCTGTGGTGGGTCCACATTACATATAACCTATTCAGCAGTATCAGTGCAACTACTTCTGGAAAAGCTATCATTCATCTGCTCTCTACATTTTTACTGTCTCTCAAATATCATGTCACTGTCGCCTCTCTCTCTCCGCCTAGAACTGAGGCATGATGCAGAAACACCAGCAACCAACAGATTCATAAGTAAATCTTGCAGCCCGCAACAGAATTTAAGGACAATTAACTATCTTCTCATGCTACTGGAGGGCACAATGCCACAGTGAGGCAGAAGATGGCACTCTTCCTGTGATGGCCCAGAAATAAGTCCTAGTGACATTCACCCATTTCATGCAGTCCCACTGCAGCTATTAACAGCCTGTAATCATGTAATCCCAGGTTTTGCTGTACCAAACATACTCATCACTGGACAACATGGCACAAAAGCATGGCATATCTTACAACTGACCTTACAGTTAAACACACACTCAGGATCTCTTTTTATCACCCTCCCTTTAAAAAGTTGCACCTTCATGTCCAGCACATGAGGAAAGTTTTACTTCTTCTAGTATATTTATAAAATGAGGCATAAAGAATACAAGTCATCTCAATACTGTTCCACTATTATTACACAAGTTTTAATTGCATCTATACTTGAGTTTTCTGAAGGAATGGAGCACATACCACAAAGCAAAAGAAAAAGCTAATTTTTGCTACTTGAGTTGCAGTGAGTTTTCCTACAGTTTTTAATATTGATTCTTGCTCCTTAACTGTTGGATATGACATGCGAGACAACTTTGCTTCCAATGCATGGCTCGATGGGAGTTGTCGAATCTCCATAATATTACTGAACCTTACACGAGGCTTTTTGGGAGCTTAAGAAGAAAAGAGAGAAAGAAAAAAAAAAAAGCAAGAAAAGCTGCATATTATCATTAAACTTTTCAAGCCAACACAATACGCAAATAAAACTATGATGTTCTAATACAGCATTAATTACAATGCTTCACAAATAACAGATTTCTATCCAAATAGAAGACATGCTATTATTTTTATTTATTAAACTAGTATTTTTGCTATTTGATAGGCCTTTAAAAAGACAAAGCACAATTACTGCTTTCAATCAGTACAGCTGTCCACCCACAGAAACCTCATTGAAAAGCACCATCCCTCGTCCCTGTCAAAAAGATCCACACAAAGTAACAACAAATTTTTAGGTAGAAATTATTCTGTATTGATAAATATTACATATAAGAGTTTCTTTAATAGTCAAGCAGACAAAAACTGCACACAACGCTACCTAATGAAAGGACAGTGTTTCACTCAAGAGGATGAGTGTCCAACAGACCTCAGAGCTTAGTAGAGATCATAAGGTCACTTGCTCATTTGAAATCCACCCTCTAACTAATCTTTCAAACCAGGAACAGATTTTATTTATAAGGGTATTGTAGTGTATCATTAGTTTCCTGTGTAAAGAAAACATTACACTCTACATATAAATATTAGCCTAATTCAATATGAAACAATACCTAATTTCCTAAAAAAGGTAAAGGGAAAAGCTACAGCTCAAACAACACTGAAGTGATTGCTGCATGTTATTACAGGACAGCAGAGCCTACCAAAGTGGTTCTTAACATGCCTCATCTAGAAATTAACAAAGAGACTTTCCCTTTTATAAGCAGGGACTCTTTTGCTGAGGATCAGGTAGTTGGATTCTTTGACAGCCAACTTTTCTATGACTGTCTGGGACAGTTAGGCCTGTTTCAGCTACTATCACAAGATAGTGAGGCTTAAATAAAATCAGAATGCACATAGACTGTTAAAATTCTTACTTTGACTGCTTTGCTCCTGCTCTAAAAAGGACAATAGCTTGTTTTTTCCAGAGGCTGACTCACTGCTGCTGGTCATACAAGCCCAGAAGGAAAGAATCACAAGTACTGAACCCAGCCGGTCCCTTGAGATAAACATAGGCTGGATCTGTAGTGACCAAGAAAGGTAAACTGAACGATAGGCCTATGTTTTCTCTACCTGAAAGTAAACATATAAGACTGCAATTCATGCAATAAGCGATTTAAGAAAGGAGGGAAAAAACAAAGGAAAAAAAAAAAAGAAGAGAAAAAAGAAAAGGCAAGTCCTGCAACATGACAGCAGTTATACCAACAGAGGAAAGTAACTCCTTCACCAAATAACTAGCATTTCAGCATTCCAAAAGTCTTTACTCACTTTTCTCTGCATCACTATTATTACTGCCATTTTTGTCAGCTGGCAAATCATGAAACTTTACAGGAACATATAAAGGTTCACTCTGAAATGAATCAGTATAAGTAAAGAGACGTTACGCAGGATATTTAAATTATTATCAGTAGAATTAATTTAACTAACAGAAAACTAAATAAAGAAAAGCTTGGTGAATATTAAGAGAACCAAATTTAACAAAGTGGCTTTGGACACAGTGGACAGGCTTGTCAAAAACATTCATATGGAAGCTATATTTTAAGTGTATTGGTAAAATGCAAGACTAGAAAATAACTCTGTGCTTTTCTGTATATCGTCATGAACACAAAAAACTCATTCACAGAAAATTCAAACCTACTGATTTAAAATTTTAAAATAACTCATCAAAATCACAGACATTTCATTAGATCTATAGCTTCTGTCCAAATGATAAAACAGAAACATAAAATATGGAATATATACAAAAATTAATACATGCTCATTGTCCTCCCATGACCCTAAGCTTATGAACTAGAACTAAGTCAAAAAACTCTGGGAAAGGAACTCCAATACATAAGACACTTAGCAGAAGTTTTTATTGCTTAGAATAGTTCTAATAAGAAAAGTTTTAAGCTGCCTAAACAAATTAAGTTAATAAAATGTAAGAGCAAAGTAATGAAAAAGATCTGGTATCTGCATTTTCATTAGGCTCCTCGTTTAGGACCAGAATTTTTGTGGATGTTTAAAATGAATGCAAAATTGTCCAAGGTTAACAATGAATCCCACTTCTAGAGTCTGATGATCTTAACTAATTGAGCAGACTAAGAAGATTTTATTCTTAAATGTAGATAAATTGGAAATAAACAAATAATGAAATAAAGAATAGTTCTGAAAAATCTCTCTTCAACTCCCTATTTAGTATCAAATGCCCACTGGTCAACACTCAATTACCTCCCCTACTCTACTACAGAGATGGTGCAAACTTTAAAGGTTCTGTGTTTTGGATACATTTTTGCATGCGGCCTCTGATTCAGGTACACAGATTAAGCAGCAAACTGTGATCAACAGGGGCATAAAAAACCTGTCATTTATGGATGATGAAAATCACCACAAAAATGCCATCTGGCAATGCAGCTGATCTGCAGAATACCAGTACCGACATTTGAGTCAGTAAGCAGTAGTCACACTGTGCACTGGAAGGAAGAAGGCAGTCCATTTCTCTTTCAAAATGCAATGCAAGATCACAGTATACAAGACGCTCAACAAACTGAATGATTTCATTGTGAATTTTAGTTTTGTAAACTGTTTGGCTTTACCACTAGCTCTCCACATTTTGCTTTGACAGTTATTGAGCTGAGTATGTGAAGGTTCCCTTTGTATGACAAATACTTCTTTCACAGACTACTACAGAAACATTCAAGTTAAGTGTTTTATTGAACTGATAACCTGTATTTCTCACAATAAGCAATTATTTGCAGCATTTATAAGTAACTGCATTATTTGCAGCACTTAACATGCAAGTTACTAATCCCTTTTGTCAAAAACTATTACCTTTAAGACCACCATATTTTAAAAACTGTATGTCACAATAATGGTGTCATGTTACTGTAAAGCATTGAACTTCAGAAATTAAGGCACTTACCAGAGAACTGTTTACACTGTTATCTGTTGCACAAGCAGCAAAATAACCTTCAGCATCTGCAAACTAATTAAATGAAATTAGTAATCTACCAGAGTTATCAATAACTGAAATTTTTAAAGTTTTTTAATGAATCTTTCTATGACAGCTCACTCTCTCCCTCTAGCCCATCTCCCCAGTAAACAAGAGGGCTTACAAGTTCAGTAAATAGTTTCAGCAATTTCTTGTACCTCTTGGAGAACCCTGTTGAATTCAACTACCCAGATATCGATGCAGGATCAGGCTGTTAGAATGCCAAAACCCATAAAGCTCAGTCTTAGCAAGACATGTTTCACTGAATTATCGTGCATTTATTAACAACAAGCCTCTTGTTTCTTCATTTTATTGAGGAAAAGTTCCTTTGCATAAAAACCTGATAACTCTGCCTTAGTTTTAATAAGTTTTAAATTAGGATGAGGTCAAATATAATTTTCCCTCTTCCTTTCTGCACCTTAGCAAGCACTACTACCCCTGTTTCCTGACTTGCAGCTTTCTGTTCTACCATTCTGGTTAAGGCTCCAATGTGGAAGAGGACTTAGAAGTAAGGTATGAGTGTTTACCTAAGCAATCATTATTGAAATAAAACTCTATAAATGTATAATTTTTGTTCCAGATTAATAAACACAAGACATTTTAAAGGCACTTGTAATAATTATACAGATGAATATTTAACTAAACGCCTTAGGTGAAAATAAATCAATCTTGTAACTGCACACTACAGTCCTGTTTTTGCAGTGTTCTTTTGAAATAGCCATTACTTTTGCTGTTGGCATATTTCCTACAAATTATTTTAAAAATTAATTTTTATAGGATTAGATGTAAAAATAATGAGATTCCAGTAGTGATGCTATGAGTGCCACACACAAAATGCAATAGATTGAGCACTATTACTCATTGCTGTCCAGTTCATATGAGTTCATACTATCTCTTGCTTGACATAGCACTGCATGAGTTTGTCAATATAACCACTGCCATTCACACTAGGCAAGAGTCCCTTATTCTACTCATCTGCTCAGATTAATAAATTTTGGTCAGTAGAATTGCTCTGTACAACTAATCATCTTTAGCACCTTCATCATTCTTATTTGTCATAACTGCAAAGCATTACTGTATCTGTAAATTATTTCCAGATTATCTTAAGACCCTGAACAGCATCAAGTCTAATACGTGCCACACTATGCACAGACACTTGGTATTAAAGTCTGATCTAGCAAAAATTATTTCAAGGTATCAGCCAATTCTATATGTTCTATGTGTTTAACACAAGATTTTAATTTTATTTTATTTTTTTTAAAACAAAAAAGGTTTCATTTTTGGGGTTTAGTTTTTTTGTGGTGGTCTGTTTTTTTAAAATAAATTTAGCTTAATGTCATGTAACATTTCATTTTAAGTATGCTACACCTACAACTATCACTATCAGTGAAGTCTAATGTATCCAAAAGAACTGAAGTCAGTTCCTTTCATACAAGCTATTTTCTATAAAGACATGTTGATTAACAGCATGTTCTTGGATCACATTTTCTGTTATTTTAATGTGAGATTAATATCAGACCAAATGCCTTACTGCTTCCTGAGTCCTGCTGTTCGGCATTCTGAAACACTGGCACAGAACAGCGTTCTTCCCAGCATCTCTTAATTTCCTTGGAAAAAAGTATGTATTTCTCTAACACGACAATAATTTTAGGCTCTAGCATAAACTATGCCTAGTTCTAGGCAAAAGAAGGTCAGTTGTGCATAAAGGTTATAAAAACACAGAATTAGCAACAACAAAAACATAATTCTACCATCTTTTCTAAATATAACTTTAAAAACCTCAAAACCTCTTAGCAAACAGTTCATAGTTCTGTCAGAGACAAAAAGAGTCAGTAATAAAAATCAATTACAAAGTTCAAATACCGATTCCATGAGTTACAGATGCTGGGGAAATAAAAGGGAACCACCAGCCAACAGTGGTGAGGCCGATAAGCTCTTCTTAAAAAGAATTATCCTCTGCAGCTGTCCAACATAAAATCCCAGGCTAGATGGGCAATGGCCTGGCCCAGGAGAGCATTTCTTATGATTCCTGACACAGTCATATTGCCTTTTCCTTTCTTTTCTTCCTCTCACGACTACTATTATGATGCTGTGTCTTCCTGTGCTGTGATTCAGTTTATAACAGCTTTTCTGAAAGCACTATTTCACAAATATGTAAACTTCGCTTTTCTTGAGTCCCTGTTTTAAGTTTTTTCTGTACAAATTTCAACAAATATCAAAACATTTAGAGTTAAAATACTTACAAAAGCTGCATGCCTTCCACGAAACCCACGGGTACACTGTTGCCTCCATGGTTTCCAAACAATAAATCCCAAGAGGTATAGAACAAACATGGACGTTTTTGCAAATGTACTGAAAAAAGGTTTGTTGTACTTTGTGAAAACATACTGTGGAAAGAAAATAATTGTGGAAAGAAAATAATTGTAGTATCCAAAATTACCAACGAGGTGAGAATTCACAAAATGATGAACAGGTTTAAGTATATAGTCCAGAACAGTCTGGTTCTCAAAATGACAGTGCTGCGAGTATCGACACGTATGACCAAAAGACACAAGTGGCCCTACCTATTCTGGGGATACCCTCTCCCAAGCTATGTTAAATGCCAACAAGAAGGCACTGAGCCATTTTGTAAGATAAAATGCCACGAGACAAAAGCTACTTAATACTTGTATCTAACCAAGCAACGTACTGATATGACATCGAACTCAAATTGGACTGAAAATACATTTACATACAAATGGTCTAAAGACCACTTTATAATATAAGCAATAGCATAGTAACCCCAAATTAGAGATTACTTTCATTAATATTTCAGTATCAAGTGATTCCATCAGCTCACTGGAAAAAAAAATTTTTATTAATACCATGTTAAGCACATTTTTATATGCTTAGTTTCAAAACTTATATAGAACATAATGACAATTCAAGAAACCTGAATTTGACAAGAATTTATTAAAAACTCACTTTCCATTGTTAAAGCTCTGTTTTAAGTACTAAAACTTCACATGAAGTAAATACCAGATCAGTCTCAAGATGGTGAATATATGAACTAGGTTATGGCAAACTTGTGTGCAATTATAGGGTTTAAAAACCATGACCCGAGCCCTTTGGTCCTAGACTTCTAGATGTCCTGAACTATAATCTACCACACCACCTAGTCTGCAATGTTAACAGCTCGTTTACTGCTTCTCGGGAAACATGGGCATTATTTTAATCAATATGACAATAAACAAAATGAACTCCCTAATTACAGAATATATTTGAGTTTACGTTGTTTAAAGTCATCAGTAACACCTTCTGTCTTGAAAGCAACAGTTACCGAGTTGAGCCTGTTTGTAACTTTTAGTGGACACAGGTTAGTTCACTAAGGCAAAGGATATAGTCTTCCCCATACTGAAAAGGTGGTTAAACACTACACTAGAACACCCATTGAGCGTTTGAGTGACCATGTCTCTGCTGCATATTCTCTTAAATAGGCTTTTATTTTCCTTTTAAGATGCATGAAACAATACTTACAGAAGTGAGTTCTGAAGAGGCAACCCATATCACATCAACGAGGAGAAGAATAACAATTCCTAGAGCCATTCGCCTGCGCTGAGTGGATGAACTGCTCTGGGAGCTCATTCGATTCATGATAAAAACCCACACCATTTGTAACCTATTCAAGATTGATAAAGGAATAAAATCCAGAAGATTACAAAACAAACAGTGGGGGCAAGTGTTTCACATATATGAAATGGACACAATATGCAAGGAAACACATGCTTCTGTTTGGTAAAAAGAAAATCTTTGCAAGATCTGGCATGAGATTTTCAGAGACATTAGGGGCAACTAGAAAGTAAATCTCAACTTTTCAAGAATTTATCAATACTGTTCTACCACTGAAGTAACCAAAAGTAGGTAAAACATACAATGCCTTTTTGGAATTTTCTACGCTATGGATTCTGCAAAATCTGAAACCACTACATTTGGGTAAATTCAGATACTCTAAGGTAACAGCAAAAATTAGTTTGATGTGTTGTCAAATACAATTCTACTACAAGTAGTCAGAAACTTGTTTAAACTTAAGCATTCAACAAACATTTCCAAAGACACAGCAACATATCTGGGTAAATTCTGATCCCTCAAAGCATAGTGATTAAAGGAAAAAAACCCCACAACTTAACTGTAAGCTTACCAAGTTAGATTACACATGCACTTGAACTAAAAAAATTTATACATTTGCTAATTTATGAAATACAGGCATGCACCATTTCTAGTGAAAACCTATCAAACTAAGGGTAAGCATACAATATGTGCAACAAAGCTCTGCCTATTTTAAAAAAACTCAGAACACTGATAATGATTTTGATTGTGTCCTGGTTTGTTACACACAGGAATAAACAATTAAGAACACTTCATACCCCAATAAACCAAAACCTCAGCAGTGAACTATCTTCAAGCTTGTCATGTAGTACAGAAGTCATGTAGACTTGTCTGAAATTACAGCATAAATAGGTTTGGATTTTGACACACACAAACCTATCTTTCTTTTCGCTAGACACACCTTACAGCTCCTAGAAGTCTTTGTTCAAGGTAGTAACTGAACAGTATCAATTTAAGCTATTCTAGTAACATCAGAAAAGCACAGCTGTGTTTAAATGCACATAGTCAACTGCTTTTACATACTGAAAGAGTAATAATATACCACTGAACAGAAAATTCTGAAGATATGGCTTGAGCCACAAAAATTCATATTAGGAAGAAGACTTATATGCAGTTAAAACATTAACATTTATGCAGGAGATAAGCACTACAGCAGTGTGTAAACAGATCATGACCAACCTTCTTTTTCCTTCAGTAGGGAGAGTACTTCTGCTTTATTCAATGCACAGAGTAAACACAAGAGAACAGAACTGATTCTATTTGGGTTGGCCAAAAAAGTGGTACACAGTGACTTTAGAAGGCTTGACTTTGCACAGCTTTCAGTAAAAGTAAGTAATAACATTACTGAAAACAGTAAAGTTAAGAGATCACTAAAATACTTTCCAAAAAAAATAAGGCAAGGCAAACAAGCTTTAAAATATGCTGTTTGCTTTAACTCAAAAAAATTACAAGATCCACTGCACCTACTTCATGCAAGTGCTAATCATGAGCATACCAGACCTACGTGTGCTCTTATATCCACTAATGCTGCTAGAAGGGGATTCAGATTTGTGATACAGCTCTATGACTGCCCATTAGAAGACCTAAATTTAGGAAAACCTTCAATTTTATGATTAATAAACTTCAAATACAAGTGACAGAGATTAACATCTGATTTATTGGTCCACTTGAATCTTTTACATACTCTAATGAATCTCAGTAAGATATGGATATGGTAGTTCTATGATTAACTTGCTAATGTATATAGTTTAAGAACTGATTTATTAGGAGTTAATTTCCTACAGATTACATAACATATCTTGCTATTTATCACCATAAACTCAAACACTCACACTCTTTTGAAAGAGCTCCTCAAGAAGCTGAAATGTAATTCACCTTTATGGAACAACTCCTGACTCTCCCAGTAAATAGAGATGATCTACTTTGCTAATATAGTTTGGTGAATTTAAATTACACTGTTTTTTTCCACGCGTATCAACATACAAACACTTACTGCCTTTTCATTGTTTACGAATTATTTATGAAGGAGATAGTGCCACAATGTCTTCAGTGAGGAAGCTACATTTCTTTTTTCCAGACTAGCCCACTTCTCAGATTAATGATTTAAATGCCTGGATATGCACAAGTGCATTTGAGATCACTACACTGTTTCTTGCCTTTGACTCATACCTCACCCTTGCAATACAGCCTCTGCCATGTTCAAATCTTGACACTTTTTCCTCCATTTCTCAAAGGGCCTCTTTCCAAAGAAAAATCAACAGGCAGAGTACCCCAAGTATAATTATACCACTAGAGCTATGCTCATATATTCCATGTGTGGGCATGAGTTCTGGATAATTGTTCTGCTTTTCTGATAAAATGGTAGGATTGACAAAAGAAAACAGGAGTCTGTAAGTAGAGAGGGCAAAGTCATGAAAGGCTCAGCAAGGAACTGGAGTTTTTATTTGAAACAGAATAAAGGAGAAAACATTTGTTCTCAAGGAGAGAATAAATAGGGATATTATCTTAAAACTTGAGTAAGCTAACAGAAAGGTTTTCACACTTGAAA
This sequence comes from Athene cunicularia, assembly GCF_003259725.1. NCBI lineage: Eukaryota > Metazoa > Chordata > Aves > Strigiformes > Strigidae > Athene > Athene cunicularia. The sequence goes on along the minus strand of NW_020799107.1, from coordinate 29,719,132 downwards.
GCTTATAAGGGTTTTTTCAGTTATTATGAATTGGTCTAATAGATACTAAATATTATACTCCATGACCTGCCTTCATTTTAATATGAATAAGATGGCTTGTAGGCTATTAGTAAGTTACATTACTGTACTGGGTCTGGCTGAGCCAGAATTGGTTTTCCCCTATAGCAGCCCTCATGGTGCTGTGTTTTATGCTGGGAGCTAGCAGGATGTTGGTAGCACCCTGGTGTTGTGGCTACTGCTGAGAAGTGCTTACACAGCACCAAGGCTCTTTCCAACATTTTCCTCCCCCTAGTGGGACGGGGTGGGCAAGATCTTGGGAGGGGACACAACCAAGACACTGACCCGAACTGACCAAAGGGATACTCCATACCACATGACATCTGCTCAAGTATAAAGCTGTGAGAAAGGAGGAAGAGGGTGGGGTCACCCTTGGTCCTCTGAGGCAGCCACTACATGTATCAGAGCACCGCTCCCTGAGAAGGCCCGACATTGCCTCTTTCTGGGAAGTAGAGAATAAATCTGGGGTTTTTTTTGCTTCCACGCGTGGACCTTTGCTTTACTTTGCTTATATTAAAACTGCTTTTGTTTTACCCACAAGGGTTGTTTTGTTTTGTTTTTCTTATTTTCTTTCCCCTCTTTGCCCTGTTGAGAAAAAAGGGGGAAGGGGGGGGAAAGTGATAGAGAAACTTGGTGGGTACCTGGCATTTAGCCAAGGTCAAACCACCTCAATTACATACAGCCTACAAATTGGTCATGTGTGTACATAATACACAGCAAAATAGAAGCTGGGCATAAAAGAGTTCCAAATGAGCTAGAAGGAAGAAATCTCATTCCTTGTCAGGCTACAGTGTGACACATGAACAGCTGTAAGGTATACCAGAAACGGAAACCACTCCAGCCTTCCACCAGTTACGTGCTGCAGGTAGGAGGGGGACAGGCAGCTGGAGACAGGAAAGAATCGCAGTAGCCTGATCAATTTGACACCTCTACATTAGATGCTCGCATCCCAAGCTCTTGTGTTCTCACCACAAACTGATTCAAAGCACATAGCATGTATACACTGTGCCAGGAGATCATGCACAAATATTGTTTACAGTCTGTAGTTCCTTAATATTGTACTCAACTTGTCTACATTAGACTTGTACAAATCCCTTGCTTTAAGATACCTCAGCAGGAAGGAAGTAAAGGATAATAGAATACCTAGTACTTCTTTGATAAGAGGTTACATATGAAATTATTCAGACTGTAAGTACATATTGCACCACTTCTTTTCTACCTATGATAAGTAGGTTTTAAAATTCTAGTTAAAGGGCCCATACTTATAACTTGAAGTTTTTTATATGTTACAGTAATAGTAGCTATTACTTTCCCATTTGACTACAAAGTGTCTGTTTAACATTTCTGCCTGCTTAATATAGCCCTTTCTCGGTTTTTCCATAACAGGGAAAAAAGCTTAACACGAAAGGGCAACTGTAAAGTCTTGACTGCAGTCTTCATGCTGCATGATGCACCTTCAGGGCAGTAGTTCACTAAAAAAATTACAAAGCAGCAACACTAAAATGCCTATAACATTCAGTGGAAAAACAGAACCCTACTGAAACTTATATATGAAGTTTTAGGACAGAATGAAAACCTGTAAAACTTTACACAGAATGCGAAGACAGATAGAAGCTGCTATTTTGAAGTTTTAGACAAACACATTATCCCACTTATTCACAAAGTATCAGTATTCATGAACTTGTAACGAAATACAATTCCACACATTTCTTTGTATGACTTCTGTACATTGATGGCAATATGCTCTGATAAAAATGAACACAGAAAGAATGAGATTTACTTTTCTCATACATACCTTCCACAATAACTGTAAAAAAACAAACAAAAAACGCTAACAAACTTCACACATCATGTCAAAGTGAAGATAGTCTCCTAAAAAGAAGAAGAAAAAAAAGTGTGTTTGTGTATATTATGCACTTATGTTTGAAAAACATTTTCTAAAATTTCAAGTTCCACAAGTGTCTGCTGCAGCCCAAGTCCTAAATGTTGGGGACACACAGATACAAAACCTTAAGAATCAGTCCACATCAAAAATGCTAGCAGGACAGCACTGAATTGCAAGAGAACAGGATCATTTACTATTTTTGATATTTCAAAGAACACGATCCCTTCCTTATTCACTGAATAGAGAGGTTCACATGAGAAAGAAGAACCTGACAATGTTAAGTTCTAATTTTTTAAGCTAAGCAGAGAAAGGCCCTATTTCTTAAGCCTAAGCAACCAATTTAAACAGAATTAGGAAGGCAGCAGAAGAGCATAATCTTAAAATCATCTAGAAAGGTAACCCATCTCCACAATATTTCTTGTGGAAGCCCTGTATCTTTCCTTAAATTGGTACAGTATTATTACTCTATCAGAAAAAAAAAAAAACAACAACCTTACAGAAAACTTCAATTTTAAACAATAAAATCAGCTTTAAAATCTTATCTAGGGAAAAAAAAAAACAAACCAAAACCCAAACAACACAACCCTTTTACACAAGGGGATTTTGGAAAAAATGTTATACTAAATCAATTGGAAGCCCATCTAATCTGCAACTATTTGCAAATCCAGATGTTGGCAAGTATACGTCGCTCCAAGAGAAGGCACAACAAAACTGGCAACTGACAACCAAGAATAATAACGGTGTAAATTTTATTGCCTGGAAGTGCTGCAATTTTTTTATTTTCTTAGTCATGTGAAACCTTGCAAAGCTCTGTTTTAAGGATAATCTGTATCAACAGGAGTCATACCCTGTGTTAATGAGTCACAAATCAGTGCACATAACAGCAGTAAGGGCAAAACTAAATGCCTACCCTAAATTTTGCCAGTGATTACCTATCAAGTAAGGCTGAAAGTTCATAAACTGCAAATTGGTGGCAAAAGTTAAACCAATGCTTTTCACCTATTGCAAATTAGATTAAGAGCAAGGCTATAAAGGAGGGACCACACAAGGCTATGATTCAGATCCCGCTGAACTCATCAAGATTTACACACTGCTTAGCACCCATCAAGTTTAAGCCCTTTACCACACAGTTTACGAAAGGACTATAGCCGGTTAAAAAAAAAAAAAAAAAAAGTAGTTTTAGGACACAGGCATGTGGTTAAAAAAAAAACCTATGCTCACTGCAGATCCTGAACACCTATTTAGATGAGTGCCCTCACATACAAATGGTAGTTGCTGGTCATTTTTCTTACAGTACCAACCTGATTAGATATTATGATCAGTACCTCTGATAACCAAGACTTAAACCAGAAGACTTTTATCCATAGAAAGCTCAAACAGTTTGTGCACACCTAATGTACCCAAAACAATAACAAAAACAGGAAGCAAAAAAGATGCTTAAAAATTCTTCCCTCCATCCACACTAAACCAAGTATTACTAAGATACTATTAAGTAGTTTACTTTCAGCCCCTACTTAATCCATATTACCTATACTCAAGTAACCAGGTGCAGAACTTGCACCCAAATTCAGTCCTTATGCAAGACATAGAGCTTGCCCTCTATCAGCATGCCAGATCTGCTGTGGGGTGTAGTCCTGACTGGAGCTGATCACACAGACCCCTGTTCAATGCTTATTAACAATAATTAACCCATTTCAGGATAAAAGTAACATCTAACACCTAAAATGAGAACTGTACAAGACACTTCTCTCTAAGAACATGGCTTTACCCTTACAAAACATTTAATTCAAGTGCACAGAGTTATGATAAATTTAAGCCACCAGAAGACATATAGGCTGAAATAGAAATTATGGTTTAAAAGTAAATACCATATTCTACTCTATTAAATACAGTAGAAGCTTCAGCATATGTTTCCCTTTTGTTTCCATTATTATGAAATAAATATGCTTTCCACATGGTGTAACTTTAAATATACCAGTTGAGATCTAATATTTGAAGGAATATTCATTTAAAAGGCATATCTTAACAGCATTATAATTTTCAGCAAATAGCATGGAGATCTTTTTAAGTCTTTTCTTAATTTTATTTACCATTTTAACAGTGTTAGAGCTGGTGCTGTCATCTTGAGGAACCATTTTTCAGCCAGTTACATTAAGATCTTCTGAAAAAAAATACAAAAAATACTTAACTTTCCTTGTTCCAGTATCCTAGATCATTTAAGCTGAGTCAGCACTTAAAATTATGACACAGGAAAAAGACAAATAAGGTCTCACTATGTAGTCTACAATGTATATTCATGTAGCTGATCACACTAAAGCCAATAGCCTCAACAGCCTGTCCAGCTCTACTGTTCTGAACATGCAATAATTAATGATTTCTGAGGACAGAATGTATAACTCCACCATGGATACTTAATATGCAATCTTTATCTATAGCACTTCTTCATGAAGATTATCAATTTTTTCATATTAAAAGTTCCACCCTAAAAGAGAAAATCAAATGAAGTTCACGAAATATGAAATAGCTTTTATTGTATTGTCAGAGAAGTAAAAGAACTGCCAAATCACTGCAAAACAGGAGTATTGCTTCTAGCTGTTCTATGAAGAAAACACACCCCCAAAAAAAGTGCATAATAACAAGAGAACCTGAACAGCAGCTCAAGTCACAAACCAGAAGCAAGTCAACCTGAAATTCTTCCTTCTATTTACTCAAGATTATTTCATACACAATTTGAAAAACAACATACCAAGATAAGGTTTGTGCACAGAAGAAATTGTTTTAGTTTTTCCAGTTATACCAGCTGCTCCAATAATACAAGTTCTGGGATACCACCCGCCCACCCTGTTTAACACGTACTGTCATCAGGTGATTCTCGTTTCTTTTTTTATTACTTTTGAGATAAGATAAACAGAAACATTGCTTTGATTCTAACCAAAAAAACCCTGAAAGTAAACCAATAGACATTTTACATTCATCCTTTTAAATCTGGAAATGTACATTGAAGCAATCTTAGTTTAACACAACTCTGACCTCCACTCAACTTCAAAGGGGTATCACGGGATGACAGCAAAAGCCAGAATCTTCAGAAGAGATGGAAAGGTGAGCCTTATGCAACATGACAATTACCGTCACTACAGCCCTGTAATCTTTACTCAAAGTAAAGTTTCACATAGAATCTGCAGAACACAGTGAAACAAACGACCCAAATAAAGAAACTGAAGCCACGTGTTTCATGCCAGTACCAAGTACTGCAAGTAGAGATCACTCTTCCTGGCTAAATAAAAAGTTATACAGAACCCAAGTTTGCACAGAGAGCACATTAATTTTAATACTAAAATAAGAGAATTTAGCTTAATTAATTTTAATACTAAAATAAGAGAATTTAGCTTAACAAAGACACGTTTTAGGAATCTGGCAGTACACTATGTAACAGTCACACTATCAAACTGACATGGAACAGCTGGATCCTGGTATCTAAGGAATAAAAGAACACTTGAAATAAGTCTCCTATTCAGCACTTACTCAAAATTAATGAAACAAAGTTTCAAACAAAGTTTCTTACACAGAAGTAGTAATGCAGAATATTAATCTACTGCATACTTTGGATTCTTTACCAGCTACCAGAGTATCTAACCACATACTCCTCAGGTTCATTCATACAGCATCCCAGCATGGCTACAACCCTGTTAGACGTGAGTATCTATGATCACGATGAGTTAGAAACACACTAGTTTCAGGTTAGCAGAGTGAAAGTTGACAAGTGGAACTGCCATTACTCTCCTTCTTTTGCTCTTCCAAAAACATGAGAAGAAAAAAGTTCACGTCAAGCTGCCAAGGCCTCTGTAGGTGTTACCATGTACAAAGCAATCTCTCAGCCACCAGTAGCTATACATGTAATATTAGCTAAGAATTACAAGTGACATCCATTTCACATGCTACCCATCTAATCTTGTCTAGTGCAAGATCTAAACATATCATGCTTTGTCACTGGATAAACAGCCACAGATCTCCGATAAGAACAGGCACAGCAACCTTTGAAACTACAGTCACTCTTAAATCTGAAAGCTGAGCCTTCCAGGCATGCTAGAAATGGGCAAAAATCGCCGCATTGAGAAACGGGCTTTCAGAGTGAATGGGTCTTCTTCCTTCCTTCCTTCCTGTCGACAGATATTTTGGGGGGAAAATAGAAGGAACAAAGAAGAAAAGGAAATGAGTAAATCTCCTTAACACACTCAGAGAAAAGTGGGATGCCTGAGGAGAAAGAAATATGGCTCAAGCCCTGGGGATCACAAGGAAGGAAGGATGAGTATCCGTCCTGCACTCGCACGTAAAACAAACACTGGAGAGCGCAGGGGGAAAGAGAGGCGCAGCCCAAGCAGGGGGAAGCAGGAAACTCCTCGCACCTCAGGCGAGGCAGGACAGAGAGCTCGTCACCTGCCAGCTCGCTCCCGGGAAAGCGCAGTCCCGCCACCCCACCCCCCCTCCTTCCCCGGGCAGGGCGGGCACCCTCAGCTGACTGAAGCGGGGAGAGGAAAGCGCCTTCTCCAACACCGCTGACACAACCGCGCGTGGGACGGGGCCGAGGTCCGGCAGGCGGAGGGGAAGGGGCGACACACGCCGCCTCCCACCC
>NW_020799107.1:29686216-29712510 GCF_003259725.1 Athene cunicularia | reverse complement strand
TATTGCCCCTCTGGCTTGAGAACACCGCGCCGGCCTCCGGAGGGGCGGCAGCAGAGGGGCCTCGCCCCGCCCGGGCAGCCGCAGGCCCCGCGGGCTGCTGCCCAGCGCCGGCGGGGACGAGGAACGCGGGGTCACCGCTCCTTAGGGTGGCGAAAAGTCAAGCAGTGGGCTGGGAAAGGCCGGGGTTTTGCTCGTTAAATCAGAGGCTTGGGGCATCCCTGGCTCCGGGGAGCAGTGCGGGCTGTAACAGCAGCACCCGCCGTGCCGCCGAGATTGACCGTCTTTGACCAGAGAATAGTTCTGATGGAGGAGGAATTCCTTCGGGGAGACGAGCCAGTGCCTAGCGTTTATAGTCTTTTTCAAAGCAGCGAGAGAAACAGGCAAAAAAACCCAAAACCAGAAGATGAAGGAACCAGAAAAGGCAGGGGAAGAGAGAACAAACTGAAGAACTAGAGATGGGGAAGTGGGATGGAGCCTGAAACTTGTCTGTCAAAAAGAGGGAAGAAAGAAAAACCAAAGTGAGCAATACCCTTGAGAAATGTCCTAAAATGCAGCGAGATGGTGGAATTTTTATTTCATAGTTACTGTAAGCTTTACACTCTGCAATACAAAATCTCCCAGGACTGAGAAGTAGCGGCAACTAATTAAATTCTCAAAATAGATGTCTGCTTTGCTATCAACACACTTAACAGCATAAAAAAAGTGGAATTGTATAGACATAAAAGATACATTAAAGCACAGTTACCTTAGGTTTTGAGATGATTAAGTTACTAACCAAGCTGTAAAAGGAAATATGAGGCAAACTTAAAATCCACAGAGAAATAGCAATTAAACAAACATAGGCTTAGATGAAATTGAAAAATCAGGTTGTGGCCTTGTTTGGGTTAGTTTTGTAGTCCACATAACCTCCTTGTAATCAGTGTTGATTAGTATTTAAGAACTGAGCTCATAGTACCAACCAAAAGATAACCAGTGGCATATGTAATGTGTTGCAGATTATTTAGCATTTGCCTGCTAACATAAATTCAACTTTTACATATTTGGGGAGTTTTAGAGTAAATAGAAATACTTTCTTACACTTCTAGAAGTAATAGTAACTGATGTATACAGATAAGTGGAAAGGTAAATGATGTTTAATTGTATTTAGGTGGTACATATGATACAGCTGTGATTGTTAATCGAAATGCTATTTGGGCTTACAAACTGTTGAAATAAAACAAAATATTTCACCCTTCCTACAAGTTAGTGATTGAAGAGATGTGTTATCTCTCATATAAAAATGTTATGTCTTATTCTCATATGGCTGGGTGAGTACTGCTGCTGGACTTGAATTATTTCCTGTATATATATATATATAAAAAAGTTACTTCTTAAGAAGAAAAGAAAAACCTTTTCAGAACTTTTAGTTTGAAACTGGTTTGGGTTTTTTGGTGAGCCTTCATTTCTTAATATAGCTGTATTTTTATTTGCATGTAGTAGCACTAAGAGACATCCAGCAAGCTTCATGCCTCATAAAACTGATTGTTAGGAAGTAGTAAGATACAATCCCTACCCTGAAGCATTTCATTCTAAACAATGCAAAGAAATGGAGTGAATTATGCTCTTGGTTCAAACTCTTTTTTTAATGTACTCTGAGTATATATTATAAATGATACTGTATTGATTTGTTGTGCGTCTGTCCTCAGTCTTCTGCCTTGAAGACAAAATTGCCAAAATATGCAATATGGTGCTTTTATATGAAATTTTGACTTTACAACTTTATAAAGAGATATTAAGTAAAATTAGTTTCTTAGACAAAGCTGCAGGAAAATAGCAGTCCTCTTGAAATGGTGCTTTCTCTGGTATCTGGAGGAGCAGAAAACTTATATAAAATGTAATTACAAAAATGTGTCTGCATCTAATTTTCTTAGGTCTTGCACATCTTTGCTCCAAGTATTTATACTGAGACTCAGTGAACTTACATGGCTTATCCAAGGTCAGTTAGTTAATAAGCGGTGAAACCAAAGAGTTGTGATTACAGTACTCTGACAAACTACATGATACTTTTTTTGTAGCTAATAGTGCTTTTTAGTGAATAATATCTTGAAAGTAATTACACATTACTTATATTAAAATACGGTGAATGTTTTATACTAAAAATAAGCTGTATGTGTTCTTGTGAACGGGGAGAATAAGTCAACGGGGAAGGAGCAGATTCTCAGTCTCTTCCATCTTACCTGATTGTGTAGTGATAGAAAATCTCTGGAAAAGGGGAATTCATCTCTGAGAGCTAGCATAATAAACTTTAACTTGGTTTGCTGTCCCACAGTGAGTGGCAGTAGCTGGTGCTAGGGATGGCAGAATATCTGGAGGTACGCAGATTTGTATTTTTTCCCTTCAGTCTCCTATGACAGTGGAAAGCATATGAAATTCCAGCTGTGAATTAAAACCATCTTTCTGAGTGTAGCTCCACATGTCCTCTCCTGTAGGTAAGTTTTCTTCTTTAGTTTTTATGAAGCTGTACAGCTTGCATCTCAATGCGGTCGCACAGATAAATCCAATTTGTTAATGCTTTGATTTTAAACATTTTGACTGAGGCAGACAAACAGGAGAAAACTGCAGTTCCTAAAGTGGAGGGCCAAGCTTCTCTTCATCACAAGATGAGGCACTTATGCTGTGGTTCTTGAGGCATTTGAAGAAAAATGGATCAACACTGTCAGAAGCCCAGAAGTTTGTACTTTTTATAATGAGAAATACCACAGGACTCCTGTATTTTTAGCTCTTGACTAATTTGCTTCCTATTGTAAAAGTTCACATGATGATCTTCTGTCTTCTCTGAAAGAAACTATTACAAGAATGATTTCCTTTTTTTTTTTTTTTTACTGTTCCTTTTTTAGGAATTAGAGTTCCTGTATCACTTGTAATAAAACTGTCTGTATATTGCAAACATACACATACTGCATATTTATTTTTCTTGTTGTGAATATTTTAGTTACATAAATAGGACTCTTATAGGCAAAACAAAATTACATCTACTTCCTAGCAGCACTGTACTATTTTAATATGATAAAACATCCTCAATTTTATTTTACAGAACTGCTAAATTGCACTTAGAAAGAAAATTAGAATTTAGTTTCTGCTTATGTATGTTCTACTTACGATAATGTAATAGCTGATTTGGATTAAATAGATCAGATCCCAAGAAGAAATGTAATACTCTGTAGGTCTCATAATAGATCTCTACAAAGGAATTTATTTATTTTAGAGATGAACAAGATGTTCATGTTGATGAACAAGACAGAGCAGCACAAGAAACTATTGAAATTTAAACTGACAGTCAGTTATTATCAACTTCTGTCCTCCTTAGGGGAAGGATATAGATTAAGTCCTCAGGACTAGGCTTGGCATAGGATGCATGACATCAGAGTTTTCCCCTGTTCTGCGGGGTTAGACCAAAAGTCCATCTAGCTCAGAATTATGTCTCCATGATGACTTGTAATGGATGCCTGGGAAAAGGGTGTTGGAAACAAAGCACTTACAGAGTAGCTGTTTCCATGGTACATCCTTGTAGTTTCTAGAAATAAATGGTTTACAGCATCCTTGCCTGGAAGTCTGGAATTCAGCCAATACATTTAACAGCTCTTGATGGACCTATGAACTTGGCTAATCCCTTCTGTGAACCCAGTTGTACTGTAAAACATCAGCTCTTAAGGATTTATTTAGGTAGAGTCTTGTGGTGTAAAAGAAGATGCTTTGTTTTGCTTGAGTTTAGCCCACCGGTTAATAATCTTATCAGATAACTTGTAATAGCTATTCACCTTCTTTTCACCATTTGAAGTATTTTAAAGTGTCAACTACCTTTCAAGTGTCCTAAATCCCACTTTGCTTGAAGCCACTTATGACCGAGGGAACAGTTCTATTACTCGACTATCCTCACTGCCTTCCCCTGCTCCCAATCCAATTCTTGAGATGCTGAAATTAAAACATCAAAATTTGGTTATGTCATGAATCAGATTGTGATGGCTACAATTTCCATTTTGTTCTCAGTCCTCTTTTGTGTATTTAAAACTATTTTTTATTTTTTACCCTTGCTGAGTTGTTACACAGCTTTTTTCTTAACTGTTTTACCTTATGATAAGGCTCTAAGAAACTGCCATGCTTAAAACTGTATTTTTTTGAATTAAATTTATGCTGATTACTATGAAAACTACTGGTACTTACAGGAAAAATGTTATGCTGCACATGTATTAGAAGCAAAAACCACAAATATTTTTGCAATGTAGCTTTTTATCAGCCATTACTCTTAATAGCTGTAGAAAATGAACTAGAATTGAGAGCTTTTTCTACTTCCTACTGAACATTATTTGCAAATATTATCTGGTAATAAGACTACAGACCAGTGAAACAACTTATTTGCAAAACTTGTCATCACTTATTTCATTCTCTTTACTTTGCTTTGATTTATAATAGAAAAGACAACAGGAATCTTAATTGGCAAGGGGTTTTCCCTGACTGAAAATGACTAAATTGCTATCACTCAATTATTTTCAGTAGATGAACTGTGATCATAATTTGTTTAAAAAAAGACAATTTTAAAAACCATTTGGAAGCCTATCCAAGCAAAACAAAAAGTAAATGGAAAGTAAACTTTCGGAAGTGTTCCAAATTACAGAATTGCCATGCCACTGAGAAAAATCATATGCAGGAGGGGACTGCACACATAACCTTCACGCATGTTGACAAGGGGAGAGTCATTTGAATGCCGTAGCTAACAGAAATGCACATGTGAGCATGAGTACCTGCTCTGTCTGGAGATGCTATTGAAAAAAACAAACAGGCCTCAACAAAAAGTCAAATGTGTGATTTTTACTTAAACTGAGTATTTCCATAAAACTGACTTTCTAAAGGCCATGTCAGGCAATTTTCCCAGCACAAAGCTAAACAGTTGCAATTGTATGTAATCTGACCCTGTATGTTCAGGACAACACAGAACAGATTTTGATATTTGTGCTTTTGCACATTCCTGTGTGAATAATCACAATGATTCACTGAGGGTCATTGCAACATAAGGTACTATTCAAAGTGAATTGCAGTATTGCCCAATATGGTAAAAGTTAACTGATCCCTTGCTGGGCATGCATAAAAATCAAGATAAGTCAGGTATTCTCATAAGAAGAGCCTAAAGCAAAGGAACAAATGTTCCATATTGATTCTTAAAATATTAGCATGGGAGATGTACTGTGTGTATAGGGGTTCCATATATAGAGCATGTAAATGGATTAAACTGGAAATTATTCTGCAGAGAACTACAGGAGGGAAAATTTCTGTTTTTCATATCTTGTAATGTTAAAAAGTGCCTATGGTCTTCTCAGTGCAGACACCCCTAAACTTCACCAAAAGTGAAAGTTTATCAGATGAGAAACTGCACTGACAGAGCTACTGATTTGGTGCTTTGCCAGTGCATTGTTTTCAGACAGTATGGTTTCAAAATATGTTGTCCTTAAAGTTCAAGTTGGTTGGTTGGTTAGGATGGCACACCAACTTGAAAAGACATGTAGTGCTCAAAGTAGGTATTTTAATGCCCTTATTCTTACAATAAGGACTAACATAATTAATATAATCAGTCTGTATATAAGATTTTGCCCAATTTACATATCCATTAGCATCATTTGCCACAGTGTTTGCTTTTATTAGTTTTTCAAAGCAGTAGAGTGAGTGAAAGGCTTGGATACAATGTGTCTGTTAGTTTTGATATGCTTCTCCTGCTAGACATCTGGAGAGCACGTTCTTACAAATTGATTGTGGTCTTCTTCAACGATGTCCATACAATCCTTACTGTGGCTGACACAGCACTGTAGAGCTGCAAATCAGCTTTTATAATTTTGATGATCCATTAAGGTATTATTTCAGGAAAATTTCCTACAGTTTTTTTAGCAGAACAAGCAAGAAACCCCAACTTTACAGAAATGAGTTAACAATTTCTTTGTATATATATTACTAAACAGGCTGAATAAGCCTAGTGTGGAGGTACCCAGCATTCAGAAATAGTGCTTTGAAATTGTTTCCATTTTTTAATGTGTGCAGCATTGTCACTAGAAATAGATTTATGTATTTATTTATTTAGGAACATAGTATTTTTTAATTGTCTCCACTGTTGACTAATTTGACTACTATTGTTTCTAAATAAATCATGCATCTTAACAAGAAACTTGGGCTCAAATTATCTGCGATAATTGAAAAAGACACTGCTCAAGCTGTTCACTGCTATCCCCCAGTGCTGCTGAAGAGAGCATGTTCCTTATTCTGCTAGAGAGAACATTCCTTACCCTGCTAGAAAGAATGCAGCCAAATCATTTAACCCATCTGAGAGGATATTTTTAGTTATGTCTCATTTTGTCTGGAGACAATTAGGGAGTGCTTATTCATTCTTCTGCCAACAGAACTGTGGATGCTATAATACCCAGCTGACTAGAAAGGCTGGTACCATTTTGAAGCAGCACACTGCCACATCCAGAGAATGACATATGTCTCTGTGAGTTCCAAGTTCTCCTTCTAGTTCTCCTCTCCTTCCCACATTATCCTGAAGTAAGTACAATGAGATTAACTTGGCACAACGACCACAGCTGTGATGTAGAAGCCTTTAATATCTATTGTCTCCTAAAAGCTAATCTAAGGAGTCAACAGTTTGGATCAGTTGAAGAGAATATATTTTTTTCAAAAGTCACAAAACAAGGTAAAAACCCAGAAGGTATAATACAAGTGTTTCTACACAATCCTGTTGTGAAAAGCCATTTAGAATAGAAGGTCAAATATTAGCAGCAAAACACTCTCAAAAGTTGGTAAACATCTGTTAAAGTCTGGACAAGTGTCTCAGAACAGAAACTAATTTATTTACCTGTCATACATTCAATTGTTTGCAGTTTTAAATGTTTGAATAGCTCAAAAATCCTTGGTGCCGTTGCATGCTCTATGACTCTTCATGCTAACACTTTTGTGAATTGACCCACTTGGATCATCTTGAACCTCTGTTCTAAGTTTCGATGATCTGACACTTTTCTAGCTCTTATATTGCCACATTTGTAAGGCTTGGTTTTACCCTGCTGAGCTTCTGTGCTCTGCTGGAAGCCTCACTGGTTACAGATACCTGCCATGGCTGCTAAACTGCAAACTAGTGACATACCGATTTGATTTAGCTCATGGATGACATCTTTGAATAAAAAAAATAAAAGACCACTAAGTTAAAAATTGTGGGTTTACATATGTTTGCAAGTTATCATGTGTTTTACTCAAATTAATGGCTCATGACATAGTGAACATGAAAGCTGATGCCTAAAGTACAACCACTAAGGCAGGTCAGAGACTTACAGCTGTGATTGATTTAGGTTTTCAGTTCTGTTGAAGTATATAACAAGTCACATGAGGAAGGTAGCAATACACATTTGTTCCAGCCAAGAAAGTAAATAGGTACAACTGAGAACACACACTAATGTTTCTGTTACACGAGAAAGCACAGATTTCTTATCGTAGCCAAGGTATGTAGTACTATTACTTGGCTCCCAGGTGTGACTGTGTGGAGCCTGTGCAGTACAGATACAACACAAAGGCAGAGGTTTGTGCCCTGCTTTGGTGTTGTAGGAATCCTGCTGCCATCGTTCTGCTAATTCACTTACAGCAGCTTTATAAAGGAACAAGATGTATTTGTTATGAGATAGCACAGAGTAGCAGCATACAGATAAACAATTTTGAATGGAAAAGCAAGCTGTAAGTAGGAATGCAATGTTTCTCTGGACAGCATGACTTTTGTAGATTTTGCTTCTGCCCAGAACATCAAGTTCCTATTTAAGTCATCACATTTTCAGTCAAATTCTTCCTTTATATTTTCTAGGTTTATCTTTTGACACACATTTTGCTGTTATTTCTAGCAAATATAATGGGCAATAGTGGTGTTACCACTGTGATAGTCCAAGGATATAAACAAGTCCCAGTTTATAAGCTTCTCTCTTTTCATACCTTGTTTCAGTGTACAGAGAATCACAGTCATTTTTTTTCCTATTTGTTATTTGAAAAAAACATGGTTGGACTAATTATATTTAAAAAGTTAATGGTTTTAGCTGATCTAAGAACTCTTGGAGAGTAGCCACATCAAATGAGATCCTGGTAATTTGCCATGACTTCACCACGTGCAGCTCCATGAAATTACATGCCTCCCATATGGCTGTTGCTATAGCTATGCTAAAATCAACCAATAACACTATAATTTTGCTTGTGGCCCTTCTTGAAGAAATCTACATACATCATATATCAGGGTAGATAAAATGTTTTCTTGTTTAGCTCTCTGTAGTATTCCACCAGCTATTGGTAAAACTTATATTAAAATAATTAGAACATGATGAATAAAATATTAAGCAATGTACTTTATAATACTCACAGTAAAGTGAGTATTGTCTAATTGATAATCTAGATGCAATTTTCCTTGGATGTTTCTCTAGCTTTTATTGTTAGCTTTACCTGGGCTTAAGCGATGTTCAATGTGATGTACTGGATATTAACCTGCCTTTTAAATTCAGTTTATACCAATCTGAATGGCAACATGCTGACCCAGGCAAGCTCAGATTCTCATCCCTCTTGGGAATTTCCAAAATCCTTTCACTCCTGCAACTTTTACTTCCTTTTGTTTCTTCTTGTTCCTTGCACTTTACTGGTGCTTCCCAGGCCTCGATCTATATATGGATTCACAGAGTTGTTCCTTCTGTATGCTCAAGGGCATGCCATTAACTGCATGAAAATGATCCAGAATGAAAAGGATGCTGAAAAGCTTCTGATGTAGCTTAGCAAGTGATTTGTAATGCTTTTGTCTAGGTATGCACTTCTTCAGACTGAAGGACTTGTGAAATTTTATTATGTGATATTGCTGGAGCTAGTAAATCATACCTGCAACATTGAAAAGTTTGGAGCTCCAAGACTCTTATTCATATAAAACCGGTGAAAAGTTGTCTGAAAATTCCCTCCATCCGAATCAAACTGTTAGACTGTTTCTGTGTTTACTTGTGGACTAATAGAAATACTTCCCTCCTAAACTTTTGTCTTCTTATTCCTTATGCATTTGTATTCAGCTGCATTCTCTTGCTTTATATTTACATTGTAAACTGCCTGGAGGCAGACAGCAACAGAAGGAGGATGCTCTGAAATGGTAATTACTTCTGTAATCATGGATATTCAGGAAAAGATCACCTGCAACCCAAGTGTGCTTATAAAAGCTGGACTTTGATGCATCATAGAATGAGGATATTGCTGGGTGATGTGTGCTGTATAGGATGATACCAGAAAAAGGTAATTTAGGGATATATTTACTCCCATTGGTAAGATTGAGAACATACTAAGACATTGCCTCTACATATGAAAAATTTAATTTCTGATACACCCTGAAACAATTAAAGGCCCTGTGTAAGTTTGGAACTGACTTCGGGCCAAATGAGGATGAAAAGATTCAGAAAACTACACCACGAAAACAGACTAGGCTTTTCCTACTGCTCCTGTACTGAAGAAATAGGTAAGGGTTTGAAAACATTTCAGTTCAAGAAAGATTGGAAATATATCAGTCAGCCCTGCAATCCTGCTGGATCTAGCTGAATTTTGACTTTATAAGCTCAATTTTGTAATTTGAACACAAGATTTCTATGCTAAAAATATCCATCAAGATAGTCTAAATGCCAATGCACAAAACTACAAAGGGTCTATAGACGAAGCAGTATTGACATTTAGATAGATCCATTTGAATTTTGATGATCTATTTGAATTTTGATGAGTAATACACCAAACCTGTGTTTGTGGTACAACAACATGTGATAATATTGCTTAAAGAGAAATATTGCATCTTTTATTTTGTTGGACTGGTGCCTGGGTCCACAGCCACCTGAAGAACTGCAGCTGGCAAGACCAATAGAATGGAACATGAGATCTTATGGCCAGGGAGTTCAGTCTTTTCATCTCCTTCCCTTGCACAACTGTGATTGACTTGGCACCTTGAAACTGAGAGAAATCTTATGCTCAGATGTAAATTCCACTGTAATTCAGTAAAACAAAATGCATCAGCACTGCTCTTTTTCAATGTCATTCTTAATGCAGACTCAGGAAGAACACAAACTGATAGCAAGAGATCGCAATGGAGTTAAGTAACAGATTTGTTTCCCTTTCCGTGTGAATCACAGTTTGTTTTTTTTTTTCCCCTGCTCAGTGTCCTACCATTTCGCAGAAGACTCTTGTGCTCACAAGGAAGAAAAAAATAAATCCAGCTATGGGATATTTTCTGTAGAGTGCATTACAGTAAGTGCTTGTGGGTGTGTTTTAATGGTTTATGGTGAAATGATGCTTCTGTTAGCAAAAAGTCATCAGCATACTTTTATAGCAGTTCTACTATCTGTCTTCTGACTTTGCTATTAAAGCTTAGCTAGACTAATGGGGAGCATTATTTGGAAATATTAGGTAATAAAGAACAGTTAGCCCCAGTGCACTAACAACTGCACTGTATAAAACTCACTACAGCTGGGCATACTAACTCAGTGGTGCTGATCTCTGTGCTGGCTCTATGAGCTGTATAGCCAGGATAAGACCTGCCAGCTCCACACTTTCTGCATGCCACAGTTTTTTTGGCCCTTGTCTCATGTTCCTCTGGGGGGTTACTTGTACTCCTGCAACTGGAGAGCTAAGCTGCTCTCTCATTCCAGGACTCCATCTGCCAGATGCAGCAGTTGAACCTGCTGCATGTATAACCCTCAATACCAGGTAATAAAACCAAGAGAAAAGCGAAAAGTCCACCTGATATTTTATTTACTAACTGTATTTATTTTAGGTAAATATGTACCTGTGCACAGACACAGGCATGTGCATGAAAGAAGGGCTATCTGCACTTTCTCTGAAAAGCTTTTAGAGGCATTAATCTTTCATATTCTAGCACAGCATAGCTCACAGGCTACCCAGTGTCTGCTGAAATCCCTTTCATTATCTGTAAACTGTCTCACAATGTTCTCTTCATAATTTGCTTTGACATGAAAGTAAAAATGTTAATATTCTCAGTATCTCCTTTCCTTGCTTATGTTCCTCAGGAAGATCTGGCAGCCCACAGAAGCCAGATGGTGGCTTGAACTTCATAACTGAACTCTCCAGCTGATGCTACAAAAAAAGGGATATTTTTGTTTTCTCCTGTCACAACCTGAAGGGCACGTACCTAGCCTTTCCTTTGTATTGGCACTGATTCTTTGTTAACTCTACAGTGAACTCAGGGAATGAGCCTATTAATTAGAGAGAGAGATTAAGTGAGGAGGACCAATGCCTCAAGAAACAAGCAAGACCACTGTGAGGATACACTGAGGGCTGGTGGCTCCCTTAGGGACGTGGAGCCACCTGCAGTAAGAGCCAGCAAAGCTGGGGACTCACCAGCCTGGACACAGCCCCGCGGTGCATGGCTGAGGTGAGAAGGGCTGACCCAAAGATAGCGGCCAGGTTCAACCAAGAGTCCAGATCATCAGAAAAGTCCACGGTGGTGAAACAGGTCCAGGGTGAAGCCAGGATGTTGGTCTGAAGATGGGGACGAGGGCCAGTGATGATAACCAGGGAGGCCTATAAGGAGGTGGCAAGTCTAACATCAAGCCAAAAAGCAGGGCTAGGACAACTCACACCTACAGCACAGCTCAAACAAGTGAGTGCCCAAAGCTGAGTTTAAATGGGTCTCCTGTGCCCTCAGGCAGGGATTGTGGGGTGGAAGCCCTAGGTGAGGCCGATTAGGGCCATTAAGGCCCATCAGTGCACGCTGAGCCCTGACAATTACTCCTTTTGTTGGAATACCAAATTTGTCTGCGTGACACCGGATTATACCGTGAGGCTCACATTGCCAAGGTAGCAGCAAGCAAAGGACTGAAAATAGCTGAAAGCCCAGATACCAGAACTGTCAGAACGTTAAAATACTTTGAAAACAAACAAAAATTAGCCTGTGGCTACAGTACATGGTAAGGCAAGAACTGTGCCAGGCCTGGTGGACACAGCAGTCTGTCCTTCAAAGCCTGAAGGGCTGTGAAAAGTGGAAAGAGAGTGAAAGAAGCAGCCCTTGAATAGATTTTTAAAATTCTGTCCGCCTGAATGCCAGGGCCCTGACAGCGCATGCCCGCTCTGAGACCAAAACTCCTTCAAAAGGAGGGCAGGGGCCTATAGCTAAACCCAAGAAGCAATGGATGCCATGGTGAGATGAGGAGCTAGGAAATTAAAATAGGATATAGAAATTAGGTACTCTAGAAATGAAGGTATAACTTAGTTCAGAGATAAAGATGGAAGACTTAGAGATCAGGCCAGGGGCTAGAGGCCCATTAGTTAAAAGATAACTAAAATTAAATAGGATAATAGATCATAGCTGATGGGCCAGAGAGCAGAACAATATAGAAACCTTGATTAATAGAAGCTGTGATGGAATGCTTCCTGATGGAATAGGAAGACAGCCCTAAAAACTCGTCAAAACCAACCCTATGGTCCGGCCTGAGTCCAGGAGGCTACAGAGACTGCGCAAGAAATCGAGGTAAAAAGTTCAGCAGTGAGGAAGAGGAGCTACTTCATATCCGCAACCCCAGCCCACAACCACTGGGACACACTGCGCAGAGGCAACTAGACAGAGACCAGGGCAGAACATATGAAAAAGATCTCCAGGCTCATTATAATACAAAGTGGGGATAGGTCATGCATATGTATAGGTGTATTATGAATATGTGATGCTCTGTAGTATAAAGCCAAGAAAGGTGCCACGAGAGGTGAGCACGTTTGTGGTGAAACAATCCCCATGCACGTCAGTGCTGAATAAACATACCTACTGCATAACCTGAGAGGTTGTGGAGTTGTGTTTCCGCAAGTCAACGGATCGCATCAGTGTGTGTTGGGGTGGCTGAGCCTGGCAGGACCACACTTGTTTGCTCTGGTTAGGTGGGAGCACAGCATGGTTACTGGTGGGTGTGAGGCTGGGAAAAGCTGCTTACTTGGCCACCCTGGCAGCACCGCTCCCTCCAACCCCGGGCCGTAGGATTTTATGGGATGGGGAGCATGAGGCCGGGGGGGGACCCTGTGCGGCTGCCGGAGCCGGGGGTGGCGAGCGGGGAGAGCGATCCTGCGGCTGCCCGCGGGCCCCCGAGATGCCCTCGCTTAGAGGAGCCACCGCTCTGTCGGGTGCCGTCTGGGGGCTCCTAGGGATTTAATTTTTTTAAATGTGTGGATAATGTCATTTATTCTGTGTTACTTCTCTCTGTGGAAGAAAAAAACCCCTCCCCCTCCATCGAGCAAGCGCAGAGGAACTTCCTTAGTTTTGTCAAAGCCTCTTCCTGCTTTCGGGCTTTTATACCTTATAAGGCAGTTTTCAGTGTCAAACCTGAACCAAATCCGTTTTAGAAACTCTTATTTTTATTTGGCAGCTACCAGGTGATGAAGAAAATACGGTGCCAGAGAGATATATCATAAAAAGCGATTCGGGAGGAGGCCCTCGGGATTCAGAGTCCCCTTTCCGCCGTGGCATGGCTCCTGGAGGCTTTGGGTTGGGGAACAAGCGCTTAGAGGTGTCTGTAGGAAGCCGACCTGGAGGAGTTATGCGGTACCGCTTGCACGAGCGTGCTCAGGATGTGAAAACCACTCTGTGACCTGCCGTCTGCGGTGTGATTTTAAAGATGAAATATTTCATGTTAGGCGTTGCGCATCAGGCTTTTACTGGAAAGGAAAGTATTGGTGTATTCTCAAGGCTCCTCAATTAGCACTGATGGCATGCTGATTCTTTAACTCGTCTTTTTCTTTCACTTCTCATCGATCTTGCTAAAAATAGTAAAATTTTTCAGTGACTGCAGTGTAGGTACAAATAGTAGTTTGAAAGGGCATGTTCTTTTGAAATCCAGCCACTTGTTTTTTGAAAGCGTGTACGCCTCTTCAAGAGAATCTGTTTGGTGTAGGACATTAATAAATTGGCCTTTAAGTAGAGCAGGTATATATGTGTCTATAATGTCTGCATCTTTAAAAGTTGTATGCAGAAGTCATACCTGTAGTTAGAGCAAGAACTAAAACCTTGAATTTTGTGGGATGACAGATAGTTAGCATAGCAGGAATGAGAGTGTGTAGCTGGGTGTAATGGAAGTGATGCGAGTTTAACATGATGTGTACATGCACTGTTTATCTTTCAAAGCAAAAGATCTGTAATACACTCTGCTGCATGCCACTAAAGGCTTTTCCCCATCCCACATGTTTGTGCATTGCAGGTAGTCCCATTAAAGTCAGTAATTATGTTTTTATGGTTTGCAAAATACAGGTTGTGGCCACTGGAGTAGAGAGATTCACTTAGAGCTTTCGGTGATGCCAGTCAGGAACAGCGAGCTAGTATATAGTTGCACGACTTTGTCTTTTTAATGGGAGAGATATAGCAAGGGACCTGAGTGTTAAAACAAATGTTCTTGGGGGAGATTTGTGTGTAAGTACTTCATTAATCAACTTCAGTGCATGGGACATGCTCTGTAGCATTCTTGAATATGATGTTAACCAAGTCTCGCTCCTGTCTTATTTATTTCCCCCCAGTCTTCAGAGATCTCTCCAAGATACTGTTTTATTGTGCGCCTGTATATTTTTTTTAATGCAGCACAACCTAATCTGCCTTCCAGGCTTTTCCTTTCTGGTGTGCTTCATAGTCCAAGGTGGTTGTTCTCTGAAGTTCTGCTTCAGGAAACTGGGGGGGAAATTTTTAGCATTGGAAGCATCACAGAGAATTGTGGCTGTTGGATTTCATTAATTACAGTAGACAAAGGTATAAAGTGATGAATTTGCAAAGGATAAATCTAATACTTGAGATAACAAGGAACAAGTAGGTAGTAGAGCAGTGGGATGTGATAGCATAATCATGCTTGTAGGTTTGGTTTTTTTTTTAATTAGTGCAGCCCTCACAGCCCATCTCATTTTGTGTAAGTGAGAACAGGACACGTAAATTATGTCAGCCTTGTGCTCTGTGCATATCAGTTGGGATCTCACCTAGGGTACTGTCGTGTCTACCGAAACGCAAGCAAGCAGACAGATAGCCCCTAAAAACAGGAAAAGAAGGAGGTTTTGAAAATACAACCAAAGCAGAAAGGTTGAAAGGAACTGCCATGGTTAGAACAGGCAAGGCTTTAAAAGGGCACAAATTTTCCAGTAAGTAATCTACAGTCCAAGGAGAATTTGCCTTTATCAGCAAAAGGGGGTGTCTTCCTACATGTCTTGTGCATGTAGCCACAGGTTCGTTTTGTTGATCCAAGTGGTGTTTTTGTGTGTGTGTTCGTTTTTGCCAGCTAAGATCGAGGGGAAGGAGATGGATAGAGGGGTGCCAGAGTTTTGCTTTTCAGCATCAGCCTGCACAGATTAGACAGATTTTAAGAAGTCCTTTCAAAGCACAAAGAGACCAAAGCACAGAAGAGGTTGGGGAGATCATGTGATCCCTGTCCTTTGAGACTTTAACAGGTTAGTCAAACTTTGTAGGGAACATCCAAGTACACGTTATACAGCTGGAGCTGGCAAATGGGTGAAGTCAGTGACTTGGCAGTCAGATCATGGGTGCAGCACAAATTCTTCCAGTGTTACATTTGTTATCTTGAAATTTGCATTCTTTTCTTAAGCAAACCTGATACCTAGAAAATAAGGTAAGTGATACCTGGTAAGAGCAGGTAAATACTTAATTGTGGTTTTAAAAAGCTACTTGGCTGAAGTAGTGTCCTCTGAATTACACAGTAAAGTTACAGGCATGGAAATGAAAAATCTGAGAGTTCAGTTTAATGTTAAAACCAGGATTATTTCTTTCTTTAATTGATAGCATTGTCTGGTTTAGTTTTAAGTATCTTCTTGTTTTGTTGGGAAACTTATAAAACAACATCGTGGACCTTATTGTCAGGGAGTTGTTGTCCATGTTAATACTGGACTTGATTTCACTTGGCTGCTGTGAGCCCCGTGTCCCTCAACAATGTGCTATGAAGTAGCACCTGTGTGCTGTTCTCTTCCATGTCCTTCAAACATTGGTAGATTTTTATGGTGGTCACTAACTTAGTGTGTGTGCTGTGAATGAGACTTCCTTCAGACTGTGGCATATCGAAGGATTACATGCATTTACATTAAAGTAAAAATAAAAAAAAACCCAAAACCAAACCAACATGGAATTATTTCCATAAAGTATGCGAACAACACACCAAAGAAAGAAAAAGACTGTTACTCGTTTTTAATCTCAGTAGGTTGCAGTCTTTTGCTCTGTGCCTTTTGGGTATTTGAGTAGTTCTTGCTGCGCGTTCTACGGGTGAACACAGTGCAGCCTGCAAGTCATGATTAAAAGCTCTTCCTATGCCACTTCAGAATTTAGCTTGATTAGGTTGACAAGTAGATTTTTAGCAGTGTCTTTCTGTGTGAATGCATTTTTTTTTCCCCCTTGGTATAAACTTGTGTAACACTGAATTAGCTCATTTGGGATGGCAGATAATTGCAGGTATTCAAATTAATGGCTCTTCAGCTGAGCTGAAGTAAGTGGCTGTGCAACCTACTGCGGTTCCAAAATGGAAACTTAATTTTAGCAATGAAAATGATTTAAAGAAAATAAGTACTTCCTATACCTAAACTTTCTATTTTCTATAGGCATGTTTGTGATTTTTTTCTGTGGCTGTCAGGTGGATCCATTCAGTACTTGAGTGTCACTGGTGATTAGCTTCTCAAATGTACCCCAGAGTGTTTTGTTGGTAGGGTTATGTATGTTGGTTAGCCTTCTCTTGAGTAAACTGGTTATGTGATTGTGTGGGGGAAAAAAGTGCTATTTGGCATCTTGCTTTCTTTTCTCATATACCAGGCTAGGCCCCTTTTTCACTTCCCTTACACAGGTTACAAAACCGGGTGTGTTTAGGTTTCTTTTCCTTCTTTTCTGAATACTGGGGGAGGATTAAAGGTGTTGGGGTTGTCTGGAGAGACTTGCTGTTTGTGGTGGGAGCGCAAGAGTCCCTCGATACCTCATGACAGTGGGTTCCCTCTGAGCTGAGAGTCTGGAAATCCTGAGCAGCCTCAATTTTTCAAGCTTTCTCGAGGTGAAGTTGCAAGTTGTTCTTTGGAACAGTGATATATATCTGAGAGTTTCTGGGCTGCTCAATTTCAATAACCAGTTCTGCTGTAAATGAAGGAAGGATAGACTTGGGCCCATGAAACCTTCAGAGTAGCTCAAGTTGGCTGGTGCTCAGGTAACATGCACAGTGGGGTGAGCTTTGCATTGGGGGACTTCTCTACAAACCCTACTTAGGTTATTCTTCAGGCAGCACCTCTATAGCTTCATGCTCTTAAAGTATTTATGGGTTGAGTGTCTTCCAATGTACTAAGTTATGACAGGATTACATTGTTTAGTTTCTTTTCTGGGTTTTGACCTGGTAGTGTAAATGAGTACAAGATCCATGAAAAGCTGCTAATGTTCAATAGACAGCAAAGATATGCAAGATGAGAAATCCAGTTCTATAAAAACAAGGTAAGGGGAAGTAACAGCCTCTATTTTGTTTGCTTTGCAACTTTTTTTAGTATCTTATACTAGACCTTGAAATGATGATTCTTTCTTAATGTTCCAGAGATGACATTTCCACAGATTTTTTTCAAATTATGATTTCTATCTAGTCTAAGTATTTCAGCACTGTGGTGTTCTTGCAGTTAGTATTTCAATTGGGTATCTTGTCATGACCTTTTGTGGGTTCCAGTGTTCATGAAAATGTTCTCTTTTGCGATGAATTTTCTCTGTTGTGTCATCCCAGAAGTAATTTTTCAGTATGGAAAGCATGAACAAAATAATTCCTTTATGGAATATGGAAAAATTCTTCAAGGATTTTAAGAGTGTCTTTTGCTTGCCAGTAGCTGAAGTGGTTAGGGAAGAAGGGGGAATGCTTCATCCTTAATGTGGAAAAAGGAGTTGTACTAGATTGAGAATTGTGGTTTAATTATTTTTTTTTTTTCTGAATAATTGCAAATAGGTTCTGAAGACCCATAATGACCTGTGGTGTCTCTTAAATGATCCTGATACATCACAGTCTGTAACACTAAATGCACAGTGTGCAACATAATTAGGAATAATAGCAATTAATTTAGGAATATATTCTTATACGTACACATTTTGAAATTCTATCATAGGAATCTGTTTATATCTTATTTGAATGTGTGTCAGAAGCCATCCATGATGCATGGTACCTTCCAGTCCTCCTGTTTCTGTTTTTCTTTTCGCCGCATCCCATTTACTGTATGTGTATATGTATTGGGAGGGGGGCACTTCTGAGTACAGGTCAAAACCACTTGCATCCATGGACTGAATCTGTCAAGCTAATGATAAATGAGCCACCTTCTGTGTACAGCAGAGCTCCTGCTCATGTGTGCATGGGAAGCTTGCACAGTCACTGACACCAGACTATGGCCCTGTCAGTGAAGGGAGGTTGTGGGACAGGGCAGGTTCCCTTCTTTCTTGTTTCTTTATTGTTGTTTAGTACCTGGCTTGAACGTTTTGCTCAAAAATCATGTTGATTGCATGAATCTGATGGACATCTGTTTGTCTACATTAGTTCAAAATACAGTTTCTAGGAGCTCAGAAAAACTGTACAAATTCCTGGGTAATAATCCATCTCCTCTATTATAGGAACATATAAGCAACTTTGCAGTTTGTTTTCTAGATCATGCAATTTAAGAGTTTCAGCACTTCATTTCATCATTGCAGACTTTAGGAAATGCACAAAGGCTTTGATGATTTCAAACTTTTTCTTTAATTTTGGGCAAACATTCTTTATTTAAAGACTTTAAGGATAAAATGTTAAATTCAAAGGTAAAATAACTAAAAACATATTTCAGTTTGTCCCTAATGAAATTCACAAGTTTTTTTAGCTCTGTGTAGGAAAAGGAATCTCTATTGCTTTACCTTTTAGTTTTTGGGTTGTTTTAATCACTGAACTAAAATATATTCAGGTGTACCAATCTAACAAAAATCATCCTCGGGTAGATACATAAAAATACCAATTTGCAAACTTACTAGGGTCCATGGCAGGATTATTTTAACCACCAAAATGAAGCATCTGTCCTTTCCAAATGCTAGTGCTGATATATTACTTTGTTTTTTTTTTTTTTAATCAGTTGTCAAGGAGGATTATATCTAAAATTGAAAAAGTCATAATTTCATTCACTACCTTCATGTAGGGTGTAACATAATTCTATTATTTTTTCTTTTTGTTCTGATCATGAGTTTGCATTTTTAAGACTAGACTTGGAAAAACTAGATAAATTTTAGTTGTGTGGGTTTTTTTTCTGGGGGTTTCCTCTTTCTCTATTATTCTCTTGTGGTCATTGCAAGTGTTTGCAGCTGTGCACAGGATGTGTTTTGACATTCTCAGTCTGTAGAGAGCAAGATGCAGACAGGAGGTTGTCTATTGATACTTTATTTTGATGGTACTCTGCTATCAACGAATGAATCAAAATTTTAATTCTTTAGCTGATACTATATCCGATCTATTTTTTCAGTATTGGCACTTTATTTGTCATGACTTGCCTTATATTTATCATGCTCTTTATCATTTGCAAGAACTTTCACAATATGACTGCTTGCGTATTTGCAGTCAGACTTCAGAATCTCTGTGATATTATTAAATGAGACCTGCTTTTTATATTAAATAAAATTCAGTGGTAAGATTTTTGTTCCAAGCATAGTGAAGCACTTTTTTCTATAAGACAAATGTTTCTAATTGGAAAATATTTTTTACTAGAAGTATGGTGTAACATGATAAATATATAAACTGGTGTTTTAATGCAAGCCTGTTCTTGATGGAAAACTTTTGGCTACCTACTGAAATGCTGAAGTGGTAACCATTGTGCTGGGTAGACTGGAAGCGTGCTGAGAGTGCCTGCAGTGCTTGCAGTGAGTGCAGTGCCTTTGCTCTTGTACCTGCTCTGTTTGTTTGGTTTCATCTTACCCTCTGCTCAGATTGGTGTGACTGGGGCAATGGCATAGTAGCTATTGGTTCAAAGCTGGAGCTCTCAAGTGCTGAAATTGTGCAAATAGTAAGCAGAGATGCTCAGCTTCTTTTTGATGTGCAATAACTGTACAGTTTTAGCTACTGTATTGAATTTGTTTGGAAAAATTTCCAAGTAAAGTCAGGTTTATATTGGCTATACTCAGATTTTGCCTATTTCGTTTCAAGTGCAGGTTTTATTTACTTGGAAATGATGTTTGTTAATTGAATTAATTCCTCCTTGTTTTATCTGTTGAAAAGCATGTATAGTTAATACCTTGTTGTTTTTTTTTTTGTTTTTTTTTTTTTTCTTCCTGATAAATGTCTGTATAATGTTAGTTTATTTTGGGCAAATGATGTAGAAAGTTGCCAAGTTAATTTCCCCCTTATAATAAGTAATTTGTACTATTAAGTAATTAGTCATGCAGACTTCCAAACTTCTGGGGCATTCTCTCCTCATTATTTGGAATATCACATGGAGTAGTCAGGGTGTGGAAGATGCTCAGAAAACTTACATAAAAATTAAACATAATTAAAAAAACATAGCAGCATAGGTTAGTGTTGTGTGGGTGTGGTGTAACACAGAGGCACTGTTAAGCCACTTGTTAAAATGAATTAGTCTAGGAGTCTCAAAGGAACCAGTAAGTAAAAAGAGAGCATTCTGTTTTTGCCAACACAAACTACTTTCATTATACAAAGATAATATCCAAAGCTGTTTGCTCTTCTTATTTTGAGGAAAACGTAGTCAAAGGAAAGCTAACTTTATTTTCTGTGGTAAAGTACATGTCAGCATTAAATATTTGGAATGGATTTTACAAATATAAATAAAATGGGCTAGTATTACAAATCGAGTGGTAATATCATCAGAATGCCTGAATTGGATTTTGTTTTAAATACTTAAATATGGGCTGGTTTTCAAGTGCACTTTTCCTGACTCAGTCATAAGCTTGAGTCTTCTGGTAGTAAGTGTACCTTATCTTCCTGTTTACTTTAAGGAGAAGAGAACTTTTCCAGAGTCAAACTGTCAATACGGTTGTTTGTTTATTTTTTAGTTTTGAAGCAAGTAAACATAGAGAAAATTTGAAAGTAGCTTCTCTTCTACTCCATCCAGATGTTAGTAAAATTAGAACCTGCACAACACGGTAGCTTTCTCTGTTCTCTGGTCTGGCGTAAAAACTGTCGCCTGCAGAATCTTATTACGATGCATGTGACTTTATTCTGAATGCTGTGTGACACACGCTGCTGCCGCCTCTGTTCCCCTTAGTCACGCACCTGGAGGGTTCCGCTCTGACTATTTGTGTCCATGACTGTTTTTTCACTACCCATTTCAGCTAGTTTTTACTAGTGAGCATTACAGTCATGTCTGTGCTTTGAGTAGTAGGTGTAGCTAGCTGCTGATAAAAGGTAGCACTGGATAAATATTCTATACAAAATCATAGATGCTTTTAAAGATGTTAGCCTTTTTTAGAGTTTTTTTCCCCTTGATTTGGGGAATAAGTGTTTGTTAGAAGCATTTCTCTTTCAGGCTGCTTTTGAGCTCGATTTTTAAATTGCACACCAATTTGCTTATGGTTTGTTTTACTGTGACAATTACAGTATGTGGTGAAGAAGTATTTGTTGTCAGGGTGAAAGTTCTTGTTTGAATGGGCTGATATTTAGGGGGGAAATATTGCAAGAAAATAGTTTCATATACACAGTGATGCAGTTAATTCCAACGCCAAGGTTGTAGACTGCCAGATTTGTAACATCTTTGGTGTCTAGGGTTCCCATATGTCTTTGAAATACCCCCTTTTACCATCCTTTTGATGTGTTGTTTCCCCTACAGTTTAACAAGATTGTTTACCTGAGAGCAATTATATTCTTGCATGCTTTTCCATTTATGGAGTTAGTTCTTTGGCTTTCGTTATTGATTAATTAAAGCATTTTTCATCAACAGGTGTTTCAAAACTTGATGGAAGCAGTTGCTATTTAAAAATACAATTAGTCAGAGCTTATATATATATATATATATATATAAGCTGAAGACAAAAATATGAAAGGCATGACTCAGTTCAAACTCTTTTACTATCTTGTGTTTTATCAAGGACATTTGAAAAGAGATAGTAAACTAATTTATTAATACAAGTCCCATTTTCCTAATATAATGAGTTCCTTCAGGGATTTCTGCTGCTGCTTAACCAGTTTGCACCCGATTCTAAACTTGGGACCTTTCTTAAAGGGGCAGGATGGCTTTACTCTTTCATCATCATTTTCTCATTATTTCACATTATGGGAATTTGAAAAATGAATGTTCCCTAGGCTTTTCAGTCTCATCTGGTGTACAAGAATGATGGTAGGAGCAAAGCAACAAATAAAAATGAAGGCTTGTTCAGGCTTTTCAGTAACATGAGGCTCTATGTATGAAGGGTAAGGGCTCATCAGTGTTCCAGAAGTTTTTCAGTTCTTTTTAAAGTGGTTTTGTTATCTGAAGACATCAGACTGTAAAAACACTGTATCTATGTTATAACAGGGAAGGATATTAAGCCCTTTTTGATGAAGTCTTTGATGGACAGATCATCTGTAAGGAGCTTGGGGATTGAAGACCAGAATCCCTTTCCATTCTGTTTAAAAACTTGGAGGTTTTGCCATTTGATTAACTTCATGCCCGTTTGAAGATACTGCCGTGTGTGTGTGTTCTCCTTAGCAACTCCCCACTTTCTGAGTTTTTCTGTAGTGCCTTCTACAACCTGCTCACTTAATTACAATTTTCCTAGAGTTAAGGTAACTTAGCCAGCAATTTATTTTGCTGCTGTATGCACACCTGCAACAAAGAATTTACATGCTTCAGCGAATTTAAGTTGCATCTGCACTATCCTGCATGCCTTCACACAGTGGCCTGCTGTCTAACTATGAAATTGGGTTTGCATCTTTTATCTTGAGTCATTCATAATAATGTTATTTACTTAATAGTAATTTAAAGATATAAGTAATGCTTGAAATTTCATTAATTGAAATATTGAAGTCCTCTTTTGGGAAATCTTTTTAATTGTTGCTCAGTAAAATTTGTTATGCAGCAAAGTATCAAGCTATGATGGAGATCTGCATAAACAAAGTTTATTTTAGCAAACAGATTCATGTACAGATATTATAATGGTCCTTGCTGGTGTTCAAGTAGTATAGATGGGGAATTTACTGCTGTGGTGTCTTGATAGAAGTGAGGTTATGAGGTTGGACTGAAATGGTGAGATTGTTTGCAGACCATGATAATGAAGGTGATTCCTGTGCAAAAGCAACAAACTTCATAAGATTCTTCACTGTTCTTTGTTTCACATAATTGAGGTCCCTGTCTGTTTCTAGAGTTTCTCGTTGCTCTTGGTTGATCCAAAGAAATGGCCCCATACAGCCTTTTTCTCAGTTAAATTCTTTGGCTCTAAACCCATTTAGATGGAAGAGGCTATGGAGTACACATCTCCCGCTGCCTGAGGATAAATGCAGTTTAACTTTGTGTAAAGCCTAATCCCATCGTTGAATGCTAGACTTGCTTGTAGCATGACCGCTTGGATGGCTTCTGGATGGGACTTGGTGAACAAGCTGTAGTATACACCAAGGCAGAATTTGAGGCCTTAAACACACTAGCTAACATGTATGCTGTACAGGTTACTGTGCTTGGGAAGCCCATTACACTTGCAAGGTGAGATACAGGGCAATGCATGTGTTGCACTTTGGGTAAGAGCTAGCACAGAAAGATTGCTGTGGCTCAGATGGTGGACTAATTTAGAACAGTCATGAAGAGACAGCAATGTGATGAACAAAACCAACAAAAAAATGCCCTCTGAATAAATACCTTTCTAAATATATTTGTTTTTCTAGCTTTATGCATCTTGAAGGTAAATCAGGAGACCATTTTGATTTCAGCCTAATCCTGAGTTTCTTTCCAGAGAGTTTCAAGTTTGTCACTCCCACTCTTGTTACTCCTCCCTCCTTGCAGAAAAGTGGTTTAATTTTCCGTATGTTTGTTTTTAATGTTTCATTGCATCTTTCCGGTGGGGCCAGTGTTGGAGGTATATCTCATTCATGTGTGCATTTAAAGAAAAGTTGTCCTATGCATGAAATTGCTTTTAGTCTGGGTCGTTAGAAGTAGCTGAGGGGTAGGCTGTAACCTGGATTTGTTCTACAGAAGTTGAAGATCAGGTGACATCTGTCCTCTAGTGCTCTTTTCTGTTAGTGCTTGGCTAACTCGAGTCTTTGGAGCTGCCAGCAAAATGACAAGGATACAACTTATCTTGGCACACCCCATTTCTGTTGTACCTCTCTGAGCAGCTAAGCAAGTGCATTGCTCATGAAGCATTTGTCGCACTATTCTTCACTCTTTTGTTAAAATTGCAGTTGTGGTAGAACTAGGGTGTGTAACTTGGGAGAACATATATAGCATGACATTTGTTGTGGACAGGAAAGAAGTGGAGCAAAGGTGCATGGTCATGGTTTGTGGTTTGCAGACGAGGTTCTGTTAATGACATTCTCATTAGAAGTTCTTACCTAAGTGCTGTTTCCTTTTGGCTTTAAAATTGTCTGCATGACTAACACATGAGTAACCTTCAAGTGACATTGCTTTCATGTCACAGCCTCAGAAACATCTATTCTAGGTGAGAGAGCACACATGAGAAATCCCATTAGTGCTGTTGAGAACATTGTGGAGAGCCCTTTGGCAGTTCTTCTAGAGATCTGTCAGGCAGATCAGTAGAGAGCTGCTTTATGATTTCAGACTGAGTTTGAGGTGGATTCTAGAGATTTCTCCACTGATAGTTAAGATGTGGATTGGTAGACTTGACTTAGAAGGGACCTTCATCAGTTGTTACCCCTACCCCATTTGTGATATGAATGTCCCCTACAAAAAAAATATGTTTTGTTTGTCACATCATTATATCTGCATAGGCCCAGAGGGTGTTGTGTGAGACCCCACTGCCTTTTGGAGAAGATGTTGCAGGGATGGGGTATATCAACACCTTATATGTTTATCAATAGATAGCATGGGGGTTGTGTGCGTGTTTATGGTTCTCTATATACCTACACATATGGAGACTGTGGACTGCTTTTGGATACTTTGTAGTGTATTTTCCAAAGTAAATCTGAAGGTCGTGATTCTCCAACAGTTTTTTTTTCCTGTGTTTGGTTTTTTTCCTTCTACTTAAAATGAGCTAATAGGTCTACAGAAACACTTCAAGTAGCTGAACATGGAGAAATAAAGGAAGACATCTGAATGGTCAGAGTTGAATTCAGGTTTTCACCTCTGGGATTTTGCAAGTCAGTTCGGTGTTACAGATTTTAATAGGAATCTGCTTATACTTTTATACTCATCTGTACAGTGCCTTGTTCTCTTACTGCTGAGTGCCCCAAATTCAGTGTGAGAAAGCTGAGTTCATGTCTCATTAAATGACATGTGCCTGCCTGTCTCCATGGAAGTCCCTCCTGCTACTCTTCAGTGCTATATAGTAAGGGAGAGAAGCTGTGGTTTACTGAAAAACTGTGATCTGGTATTGATTCTGCCTTATGATGTCTATAATATCAGGATTTTTTTCTGTAGTGGCAGTGATTGCTGCTCTGAAGAAGACAGGGTGTGCCCCATTCCCCTGTGAATCATACATTAGTCAGACACACTTTCCCTGTATGAACTGCTTGTGGAAACTGTATACTTGTGAAATCTAGCTTGCCCACAGTCTCCTTTTTCCTATGTAATTGAAATATTTACTTCAGGTGGCAGTGGTAGAATAGATCTGATCAGTCTGAATAAAGACTAATCTTTGCAAAAGTAAATCTAGAAAAAAAAAATTTTAATGTTAGATTGTGCATTTGGAGAACTGAAGTTTTTTATCAACTTTTATTAATTTTTGTAACCTACCTTTTTTGTCTGGGCTATTGCTTTTTTAAAGTCCATTTTAAGTCAGGAGTATCTCTGTATAGGTTTAGTTACAAAAATCAAGCTTACTGTTTATCAGGTGTATTACTGTGGTCCCTGGCTGCTGCCCGGAGCCTGTATGAACCCTGCAGAAGGCTGCTGGGCCTGCCAGCATGAAGCAGGAGGTAGCCATGGGCAAGTGGTGGTGGTATTCCTGATGCAGAAGGGAGAGTCTTGGTGCATTAGCTATGTGAAGCATTGTGTTGGAGACTACATATTGGAGACTTGCAGATACAATGCTTTAATATTCTGGGACCAAAAACCATGAGGGTTGCCGCCCCCCCCCCCCCCCCCCCCCCCCCCCCCCCCCCCCCCCCCCCCCCCCCCCCCCCCCCCCCCCCCCCCCCCCCCCCCCCCCC
>NW_020799107.1:29682667-29686166 GCF_003259725.1 Athene cunicularia | reverse complement strand
TTTTTTTTTTTTTTTTTTTTCATGAGTCAGGATACTTCTTGCTGAGTAGGCCATCGTATTTTTAGATGTGCTGATTTTATGTCTGAATATGGCCTTTTTATGTAAAATGCATCTTTCATTTGACTGTTTTTCTTCCAGTCGGCTGGCTGTGTGCGTGTGCTGGGCAGTCTCCCACACCACAAGCAGCATGTTACCTGCAACAGTTTAGCTTTTGTTTTCTTTGAAATACTGGGTTTAGTAATCAAACAGTTTTAACTGTTTTGCCTGTTGAGGCACTTCTGATCCAGTTGTAGGTTTATTTAGCCTTCAGGCTCCAAAGTTCCTCTATAGATTTAGCTTTAAAATCTCCATGCCACAGTTCCTGATTTTCAGGGGAAGGTAGAAGGAGCGAGTCAGTATTTGCTGGTTTTCTTATTGTGGCCCATATAAGCCCCTTAAATAAAATATAGATACAGTGAACAGTTTTGTTTTTCATGACAGGTTATAGAAGCATTACTTTATGGAATTCTTGATACTTCTTTTAGGAACTATATATTTCAGGAGAAAACTTAAAAAAAACCCCAAACCCCAACTTGTAACATGAGTCTGCAAAATCTGAGTTGCATGTCCTGAGTTCAGGCACATACAGTGTCATAATGATGATCTCTTCATGAGGTATGAATTTTTTCGTGGTATTCAGTTTCTTTTTTCCATTATTTATCTTATTTTGCCTGTGAAGTTCGCTTTTTCAGTAAACATTCCTGTCAATCAATAGGAAGTCAAGTTGTTTTGTTTTTCATGGTTACTCCCAACTGTTATAATGTGTTAGACAAGATCAGGTTTACAGCTTTAAAAATACTTTTTTTGCAAAGCCTTTTTGGTGTTACATGGGGTCCTGTTCTAGCCACTTTGTTATTTAGAATGAAATACACCTTCCTTTCGAGGATAGATTTCTCTTTGCCCGGCACTAATGTGCACAATTAATGTCAGCGATTGAAATTGTGTAGGCATTAGTGGACACGTGAGCAAGTTGTGAACCACTGCGTCAGTAGCATCGCAGCAAAACCTACTGCAGCAGCAGCGCTCCTCTTCTAGCCTGTAAAACCCAACCTCTTACTGTGTTTGTTGCCAGGCATTTTGCTGTGTTATTGACATAAATTTATGGATTGTTAACGTTAGTACTGCCTTACACCGCCTAAGATCTTCCAGGTTGATATCAGAGTGCAGAAAATTGTGGAGGTGCTACTGTAGTGTTCAATGCTTTTGCTGATGGTGCTAATTTAGTTAGTACAGCTGTCTGACAGGATAAAGAAAATGAGAACTTTGTCATGTCTGTGTTTGTTAAAAACTTGTGCGTAGGCTGTAACTCTTGAATGTAGTGTGCCTTTTGGTCTGCGTGTTTCAGAATTTGCCTATGCCATGTTAACTCTTCTGTAGAGTTTCTAGCTGGATAGTTTTGGTATTGTGAGTTTTGTAGCTATTTTTCATGAATACGTTGGTAATTTCTTAAGTTTTCTTACATTGTAACAATGAAAATGATGTATTATTCTGGAAATTGGGTGGGTGAAGGTATGTAGTTCTTTTCCTCTTGCTTTCCTTAGTCTTATTAAACACATTTTTGAGGCTGTTTTCCATTTGTTACATGGAATTTCTTTTGCAGCCGCTGTCATTATCATCTGTCAGTACTTGCCACCTACAATAGCACATCTTGGGAAATGCTTGTGAAGTAATGATTGCAAGCCCTGCCCCGTGCCCAGCTGGCAGTCCATGGACAAGAGATTTTTTTCCCTATAGTTGGCAGTTTTAAAACCACTTCTACCACTAACACATTATATGAAAATATTTCTATAGACATGTTGACTGCTGAGCAGGAAAGAACTACTCTGACTCTTAAAATATACTCATAAGCATTGATAAGCTGAGTTACATACTTTGTGTTCTGTAGGCAAGTTTTACTAGAGTAGAAGTTAGATGCTTGATTTGTGCTAGGGTGTATTGTTTTTACCTTTAAAAAAAAAAGGGGAGTTTTTTGTTCATTTGTTTTAAAGGAAAGTCAGTGGATCTTTCTCATATGGGAAGGAAGAAAAGATATCTTTGGTATTTGTGGTATTAGGTATTATAACCTAACCTTTTTTTGCTTCAATAGGTATACAAAGCTCGGATATGCTGGTAATACTGAACCCCAGTTCATTATTCCTTCATGTAAGTATGTGTTACTTGTGTATGAATATTAATGTTACGGTTAAGAGTCTGTAAGTTGCTATGTAAAAAAAAGCAATTAAAAATGAGTGCTTCAAGGACCTGAGTGACAACACAGAGTGATAGCCCATCTCTGTTCTGCTTTGCTATGAATGCTCAGTTTAGAAAGATACATTCATTAAAATAGTATACTAATATTTAAAGTGAAGTTAATTTGTTGGGAATAGAAATGATATTAGAATTCAGTAGCCTGGGTATATTTATTTACTAGAAGGTTCTTACCCTGTTAGTGATTTATTAGGTAAAACTTAAGTTGCTTGTAACTAAAAAAAATATAAATAAATAAAAAAAGATTGGATTGTTTAATATCTTTAGGGTTTAAAATGTTATACTTGCTGGGTATTTTTCAGTGTTACAGGTATGTTAATTTACTATGTTTTGCAAATAGAACAAGAAAACATTTTGGGGTTTTTCCCCATGTAAAATTGTTTATTCACTCCCTGTCTTCTGAACTATTTCTCCCACTTGAAATGATACAGCTCTACTCTAGAGAGTGGAGCTCAGTCAGCGTCCTTTAGAAATGCTTCACCTTTTAACCTCCTACACCACTTGGCGTTTTGTTGTTGTTCATCTGTGCCAAAGTAATCACGTATTACATCCTGGTAAAAAGGAATAATTGGCACACACAGTTTTCCTTGTAAATGCAACAGGAAAAGAGCTAGAACTAATAATACTTAAGCACAATCACTGTGAAACAGAACTTGGTAGTTCAGGCTCTGTGTTAATTTTTCTAGAAAATGTGCCTCAAAAAGCAATTTTCATGGAAAGCTAAGGTTAATTCACTTAATGTGTTCTGTTTTCATACAAGTGAGAGAATCCTTTCAGTATTTTCTATATCAGCTTCTAATATATAGTTTTTAATTTGTTTGGTTTTCCAAATGAGCTTAATTTGGTTTATCTCAGTGACATATAAAATACACTCTTATTGCTTTGTTTTTCACAAAAAAAGTAATTTTAACATTAGATTAAAGTTACCAAACCATTGGAAAAAACCTTACATTCTTCTTTAAACTTCGTAGCACTCTTTAAATTAATGGGCAAATGGTTCTTTTATTTAAGATAAATAGAGTTTACATACTTTTTATGCATCTTAGGATTTGGTTTATTTGATTTTAAAATCACTTTCTTGTTCCAGAAAAGAAGAGCTATCATGACACTTTAAACAAATTCTAGGAATGAAATAACCTGTCAGATCATTAAGCAGAGAAATTTATACAACAGGCATGCTATTAAAGTAGAAGAGAAAGGGGGGAAATGAGGG
>NW_020799107.1:29599440-29682617 GCF_003259725.1 Athene cunicularia | reverse complement strand
CCCCCCCCCCCCCCGTGGTATTTGCCTTCCTCCAGCCTTCTGCTTCCTCTGCTCTTCTGTAAGCTGCTACAGAAGTTACAGTATGATTCAGTTTTCTTCCTGAAGAGCTCAAAATAATGCCTTCTGGCTTATCCTGTTCAGGCTTTCACAACATTTAACTTTTTAGTTTCTCTGGCTGCATAGCTTTTGCTTTTGTTGCTTTTTTAATGGGAAGAAAAGGATGGTGCTTACCCTGGCATGCTATTGATTTGTCAAATCCTGTAGCTGTGCTGCCTTGTGTCTGGTGGGCTTGAGCTTGCAGCAGCTGTTTTCATAACTTTTTTTTAGTCTTAGTTGTAAGCAAACAGAACTTTTTACTGAATGTGAGAATTAACAAAATAATTCTGCCTTTGAAAGAGCTTTGAATAATTGAGGCTGATATTGATGTTTCTCATATACATGAACTTTCTCATTTCTGTAAAGGATTGTGTTTAAAGGCAATTAGTAAGACTTGAAAAAAAATATAGTAGGTATTGCTGGCACTACAGCCCTGGTAGCCAGGGGGCTGATGTAGGAGATGAGGGAAGGGACCATCTGTGTTCCTGTGATATCTAATCACTGATCCATCTTTCCAGGATCTTGTGTTTAGCCTTAGCCAGTATTTTTCTGATAAAAACTTTTTTCTTTCTTTATGATGAGTAATTATCCCGGAAGGAATAAATTGCCAAGATATAAGCTCTTAAGTTTTGCCAGCTATTTCTTGAAGAGATTCAGTCTTTCTTAAATGAAATTCTCTATCCTATTCTTAATGATAAGATAGGAGTAGGGAGAAATTAAATGTACATTTTGTGAAAATCTGTTTTAAAGCATCTAAATGTGTATCATGTGGCCATACAAGTTTCTGTCCTTTTAAAAATACTACTGTATTTCTGTCCAATTTTTTTTTTCTGTATGCCTTACATTTTCTCCTACTTCTTCCTTCCTGCCTTCTCTTGTATATGCGTTTTGATTATTTAGTTGCTATTCAGTCCCTTGTGTGCCATATCTCACTTTCATATGTCCAGAAATCAAATTGGTGCAATTGAAGTAAACCATCCATTTATATAATGGCAGCACGTTTTCTTTCTTGCTCTTTATACTAAACTTCAATGACTGCATTCTTTTTTCTAATTACTATTATTAGAGAAATGTGCAGAAAATTACCATACTTGATGAATAAAATGAGATCTGTAGGGATGTCCTATCTTAGTGATTCTATTTGTATTTTATCTACCTGACTGGATGTTGAATGTCTAACACATAAATCTGTATTTAGGTCTGTATTGTGTTACTTTATAAATCTTAATTATGTTTACCTATAATTAGAATTCAAATTGTCTGGTTTTTATTCAGCTTTTCTTTGCTTATGCCTGAAACAAAGGGTGAATACAATTACAGTGTGTTCCTATCTTTGAATGTTGATGTTTTCTTTTTTTAGTGCAGAATATATGATGTACAATACTGTTTGTGTCTTCTCTTAAAGGTATTGCTATCAAAGAATCAGCAAAAGTGGTCGATCAAGCACAAAGGAGGGTTTTGAAAGGTGTTGATGATTTAGACTTCTTTATCGGGGATGAAGCAATAGAAAAACCAACTTATGCAACCAAGGTATTAAGGGAAACATTTAAAGAAATTTTCCAATACTCTTTAGAAAGCATCAGCTATACAGCAAACAGCTTCTTAAGAATGTGTTTTGGTTAATTTTTAATCCTACTTTCTTATTAACTCTGTTTTAATGGAGAATAAGGTTTGGTATTAATTTTGTTGACCTTTAGGAGCCTGTGGGAATTTGCAAAACAGTACATGAATATGTATTTCTTTTGAAGTGAAAGGAGGTTGGGAGAGTGTTAAGTGGAAATATCACATTCTTTCATGTTCTTGGCATCTTCTGTCAGCAACGTCAGAGTCAGGATACTGGACTGGGGGAACCTTTGGTTTATCCTAGTGCCACCATTCTGTTGTATTGAGAAAAGCACAGTGTATTGTCTCTGCTATTTGAGGTTGGAAACTGAATTTTGAATAGGTGTCGGGTTGAAATAGAGAAAACCTAATGCAAGATTTCCTGTGTATGTAGATTGTATGCTTTTACTGCAGTTGAAGACGCTTTTTTTGTCCCCTTTTGTCTCCAATTATATTTTGGTATTATTCTGGAACAGTGGCCTATTCGCCATGGTATAGTTGAAGACTGGGACTTGATGGAGAGGTTTATGGAGCAAGTAATCTTTAAGTATCTAAGGGCAGAACCTGAGGATCATTATTTTCTTTTGGTAGGTAAATTTATGTATTACTTATGAAATTGCATATGACTAGTAAGAATGTTTGTGCTGGTTTACGAAACAATTCTTAAGTATTAATATGCTTGTTTTGAAAACTAAATATAAATTACCTGGAACTTTTCTGACCTGTCTTATCCCATCCAGCTTCTTTAATTTTCTAAAGATGTCAAATGTCTGAACTGCAACCTTTTTTCTATTCTCTTTTAATTTCCCTCCAATCTGCTTCATCACTTTTTTACTATTACTTATCCACTGAATTCAATGACCAAGTTTACATTTTGAGGCAAAAGAAATACTTGTGTGATTTGTCTTTGCATTATTGTAGTTATTTTGTTTTTACAATGCTGCCACACCTGGATGATGTGTCTAGAGAGTGATATTTTTTTTGGTGAAATTAGAAGGATTGATTGTCATATTTGAGCAGATTAGATAAGAATTAACGTCAATGTTGTTCTGAAGCATCTGTTATTGCTTAGCATTTTGTTTAATGCCAATGAAATGGGTAGTTTGTTTTAGTGGATGTTTATAGAGCAAGATTAGAATGAGAGGTGTTGGCCATACTTGTTAAAGAACATCTAATGCAACCATGTTCTCGAAGCAGGTCTAATTAGGTCCACTTGCTCAAGGCTGTGTCCAGCCAAGCTTTGAATATCACCAGGGATCAAGATTCCATAACAACTCTCTGGGCCCCTTTTCCAATATTTGACTACCCTTATGTTCCTTTTTTTTTTTTTTTTTTTTCTAATAGCTATTTAGGATTTTCCATATTGCAGTTTGTCTTCATGGCCCCTTGTCCTATCACCTTTGTGAAGAGTCCGCCTCCCTCCTCTTTTACCCTCCTATTACATGGTTGATGCAATGGAAGAGTGTTGTTTTGTTTTGTTTTTTTTTTCTTCTTAAATATTCTTTAGCACTCTTCAAAATCCTTTTTCAGATAAGAGTATTAATATTATGTATGTTTTGGTATTTCAATGAAAATTATAGCATACTATCATAGTGTTTGTTGTTGCTAGCTTCTCTCAGTTGAGTACATTTCTACAGCTGATCATATCAACTTGTTTTATAGTGATTGCCTTCTGAAGAAAAACAGCTTTTTTCTGTAATGAATCACTAAGAAATTTTAAAATCGTCATTCTTCAAATGTGCTAAACTGCATCCTTTGACATACTTAGATTGATAGTCCTTGATTCTTTCAAGTGAAATCAAAAGTTGTAATGAGCTAACCAACCCACAAAGGGGGCCTTCAATGTAAATTCTTAAGCAGTAATTACTGTGTTTTTCTTGCACTTCTATTTTTCTGTTTTCACTCAAATCATCATGTTTTTGCAATGCAGTTTGCATAAATTCTGTTATTGTCAGAGGAGTTCCTAGATGTTCTTAATTGCATCACTTGCCTTTAAAAGCACCTTTTGCACACTTTTTACATGCACTTGGTGAGTGACATCTTTCAAACCTTAGGATTTGGTAATTTTCTTAAAGTCAAGTGTTTGATTTGAATGTAAGTAAAACTTGTTTGTTTTGTCTCACAGACTGAGCCTCCATTAAATACTCCAGAAAATAGAGAATATACTGCTGAAATCATGTTTGAGTCTTTCAATGTTCCAGGGCTATATATTGCTGTTCAGGTAAGGGCAGGGCTGTTAATTAGACGTAGGGTATTTCTTCTTGAGCTAAAACTAATTTTGCTGTGAGAACTGTATGAGTGGTGTTTGGAATACTTTTATGTGCTTCTGGTTGGCAGTTCCACTCCTACATGTTTGTTATGCATTGATTCTGTGGTGTGTTAGCTACATATTGTTCCTCTGTTACCTGCACAGAAGGTGGCTTCTAAGTAGTACAGTATCTGTTGCATCATAAATTAAAAAAGCCCAACACACCACATCATTATAATGGTATTAGGCTGACAATTGAATCCCTCTCAGTGTGAAGTGGCAAAAAAGATGTTTGAATATGGCTAAAAAAATCAGGCAGGAATCAAAAAGTACTTCTAGGCTGCTTCTTTGTGTACACAACAGCTTACAAAATACATAATATTACTAAATACATAATGTTATTAAATCAGTTTCCATGCTGTAAATTAACGTGAGGGTGTTAGTCTGGGTATTATTGGGAGGTGTAGTGGAAGGTGGGGTCTGTAATGCAGTGCTTTTATTAAGATTTGGTTCTTGTGTGTGTACTTTTACAAGGCTGTCCTTGCCTTAGCTGCATCTTGGACGTCAAGACAAGTAGGAGAACGAACACTGACCGGCACAGTTATAGACAGTGGTGATGGTGTCACTCATGTTATTCCTGTGGTAAGTATACATCAAACCTATAGAAACAATTTAACTGGAGAACAGTTTGTCTTGTACC
Organism: Athene cunicularia; assembly: GCF_003259725.1. NCBI lineage: Eukaryota > Metazoa > Chordata > Aves > Strigiformes > Strigidae > Athene > Athene cunicularia. Next base: position 29,677,971 of record NW_020799107.1, on the reverse strand, counting down.
TTCTCTGAAGCTTACACGTACACAAACTGAAGTATAGCTAGGAGTCTTCAAAGATGTCAGATAATTGCCAGGGTTGTGGGTGTATGTTTTTGTTTATTTTTTAGTGCAGAAACTCTTATTAAACTTCTCTGCACCCTGAGTTTGTCAGAGCATACTGTCTTTCAGTGACTTACCTTAGAAGGTGATTTGCCAAGGCCACGCTTAAATGACCAATGAAATTGTGTTGCTTTATCATATTTTCAGTTTGCTTTGCTGGTAAGAGTCAGTATACTATTTCCAAATTTTTTGGACTGACTGTTGTAAACTCTTTTTGTTTAATTCAGTAAATTCATGTATAAAATAGAAACAGTACAAAATGTTTGAGGGCAGATGTAGTATTGTTTACAATTTCTCTTCATCTGTTGACCAATGTTTGGATGTTATCATACATCAGCAATACAAACAAAAAGAAAAAATTTCTACCTGGCTGAAACAAAAAGCCCCTAATGTTAATTTATGTTGATTATCTGTTCCAGTATATGGAGCTACTAAAAGCAAAAGCTAGTATGATCATATGATGTTTTATTAAATAATTAACACTTGCAGCTGCAATTACTTAACTGTCAGATTACTGGTTTTGCTGTAGGTATGTATTTTTCCTTTTACAAAGCTTCATATATGAAATTTTATAATCGGAATATTTATAGTGTTCTTTATTTCAAGTGGCTGGTGATGTGTCTCTCTGCCCATCTTTCCTTGGGAAGTTAAATGCATATCTACTCACCAGATAAATTTTTCTTTTCAAAATGAAGTTAGGTTGCAATTTTTAGGATTACACAAAGCTTTATCATGCCACAGTAGCCTCAATATTAAAAAAATCTGTTATACCAAAGAGTAGCATTAGTGGTCGTAAATACATGCTGTGATGTAGCAATTTCTTATTAATCTTGGTGGAATATAGTGGCTAAATGTTCAGACTGTTCATTCAAGATGGCATATTTTTAATAGGACAGAGGAGACAATTGGTATTTGGTATCTCAAACCTTCTATAGGTAAACTTTTTTAAAAAATGTACTTAATAGTTAAAATTGCTGTTTAAGATAGTTGAACTTTTCCTGAATTGTGGGTGCCTGATATTGGTATCCTATACCTCTTGAAGCATTAGGCTTCTTTGTAGAGTGACATTTGCTTAATTTCCAGAATTTTTAAACATGTTGAACAAATTGACAGCAACAGTATACTACTTATAATACAAAAAGAGGAATTAACAAATGCTTATCTCTGTAGTGAAGCTAACAATAGTGGTACATTTTTAATGGCTTCATTATTTTATGTATTAGAACTTTTTATATGAATGTAAGGTCTAAATAGGAAATTTTAAGCTTTTAAGATTAGTGTGATAACTGGATTAATTTGCTTGGATGTAGCAGGTCTGGTGAGCTTGAAGGCCAGTCTTTGAACACTTTCTGTTTCTGCATTTAGACCAGATATTTTTAATGCCTCAATAGTGGCTGCCAAGATGAGTGTGACTTAAAAGGGTAGACTGATGGATGCGTATGGGCCAGTCTGATGTTCTAAGCAGTCTCAATTGATGTGCTGAAATGATGCATTTTCTCCCTGCTTTCAGAAAATTAATTTTGGTTCATGTGGATTGTAACGTCTTACATCAGTGGCTGTGACTGCAGAGCCACATCATTTATTCTAAAATAATATTTCACCATACAAGGTTCCTTGACCTTTTTGGTAAGAGTAACCTCATTTTGAAGAGAAAATAAAGGCCAAGGAATAGTGAGTATAGCTATTTGTCTGCCTTATGTACTAGTGACCTTTCTGTTCCTCCTAACCTTGTAAGAATTATGAACCAATGCAAAGTGAAACACTTTAACAAGTAAAATAAGCCTACTGAAAAATTGGATTTCTGGTAATGAGCCAGTTTTAAAGGGCTTCAATCTCACAGTCAGAGGTAGTGAATAGGAGTTTAGACTCCATATCTTTCTCTCTCCCTCCTAAGTTTTGTTGAAAGGAGTTCTTGTCAGTATCTTTCTCCCAATTAATTTTATTTACAGGCTGAAGGATACGTGATTGGCAGCTGTATCAAACACATTCCAATTGCTGGGCGAGATATAACATACTTCATTCAGCAGTTGCTGAGGGAGCGAGAAGTAGGAATTCCTCCTGAACAATCCTTGGAAACAGCTAAAGCAGTGAAGGTAATGTGAACATTGCAGACGTTAAGGTTATTTTAGAACAGAGCCTGATATCTATTTTATAAAATACAGTAATCTCTTAAAATCATTGTCCTTCCAAGTAATGGTACTCTGTTTCTAAATAATACAAAAATGTCTAAATAATATAATAACATGAAATACCTTAAGATATATGGTTTGGCCTAGAATTTCACCCTTCACTTGTAGCCTCCCCTTTTTCCTCCCCTGCCTTGTTATTATTATTGTAATATTCAGTAGGAAATGTTCTAGGTGGGATGTGTAATGCAAAGAGCTGTAATTACTCTTTTATTCTTTCTGAAGGTTGATAGGTTCTTTCTTGTGGTATGAAGCTATTCTGAAAGACATTCAGCTTAAAGTACACTTAAACCTTGTTTCTATGGCAATTCTTCAATATACTTTAGAACTCATTTCTTGCCATCGTAGAAGTTTAGAGGAAAAATAGAAGAAAAGTAATTTGGCTCAGCAAGATGTGCTGCTTTCAGTGCCACACAGAAATGATTTGTAGTAGCAGAGCCATTATCTAACTGTATACAGTAAATGTCAGTTCGGCCGTTTTAGAGGCCTATTCTGTATCTGCCATTTTAAAACATTTAAAAGTTTAAATTGACACTTTTAAAAAAAGTTCATACCATTTTCTCTGCTGTGCTTAAGATACTTCTAACTTTACATATTCAATTTTCAGGAACGCTTTAGTTATGTTTGCCCTGACTTAGTAAAAGAATTCAACAAGTATGACACAGATGGTACAAAGTGGATTAAACAGTATACTGGAATTAATGCTATCTCAAAGAAAGAATTTACTATTGATGTTGGCTATGAGAGATTCCTGGGACCAGAGATTTTCTTCCATCCTGAGGTAAGCTGATTTGAATTGTCTACACTTTTTGGTTTAGGTGTGTTTCAGATGATGGCATATAGTTTTTGCAAACTTGTAAAGAAGTGATTATCCTAACTTGTGTTTCTCCTTATTTGTAAATGGATACCAGCTATTGTAAGTCAGTGTGGTTTTGATTCTTGATTGCTAGTAATTTGTATGCAAATTCAGGATGATACCTAAACAAAGCACTGTATTTGAAATTTTTAAAGTAAATGGATTACTAACCCCATATTTTTTTCTTGCAATTTTAAACAGAATTTCCAGGTCTCACCACACTGTATCCTGTTTTCTTACCTGTCCGTTGAAAAGTCAGATTTCTAAATATTCTGTCATCTTGCCTTTATACCCTCAGTCTCTCTTCCAGCGTTAGGAAAAAATAAAAGCTTTCCTTCTACCAGCCCCGCCACGCCCCCCATGCGCCCCTTAAATCCTTCTACTTTTCCCTTTTTTCATGTTACACTGTTTTGCTCTGGTGCTCAGTATCTAAGAAGGGCATGTATTCTTTGACCTGTTATGGCTAAACAAAAACTATCAAAGAGAAAAGCTGGCAAAATAGATACTTTATTATTCTTTCAAACCTTTTATAAATGGCAGCAAAACTAGCTAATGTAACTATTTCTATTAATAGTTTGCATGACATCTCTAGTATAATAGGATGGTTCTTTCTCTTCTCTTTTTCTCTTTACCCTCTTCCCCATGCAATACGTGGTCCTACATGTTGACTTGTCTTGATTTTATTCTTGATTGTAGTTTGCTAATCCTGACTTTACGCAACCAATCTCAGAAGTAGTAGATGAAGTTATTCAGAATTGTCCCATTGATGTTAGACGTCCTCTGTATAAGGTCAGTAGTTACAATGAATTTTTTAAAATACTCTTTTTAGAAGGATTGTGCTCTGTATTGAAAACCCAACAAAAAACCAAACCCGAAGTCAACCATTTTTCTAGAGATGAGTGCAATATGCAGAAGACTTTGTTATTCACTTAACCCTTTAACAGAATGTGACATTTCATTACTCAAACTTTTATTTAATAGAAAAATAAATAAGGGAAACGTAAATCTGAGTGGAAGAAGTGAGATGTGCTAATATGTAAATGGATTTTAAAGTGCAGCCAATTTTAATGTGACAATCTCTATGTAAATTCATATTCTGTCATGCTTAATTGTTAGATAAATTAAACCTTAAACTAAAAGCATACCTGCTAACTGTAGTTTTCAAAACTGTACCTAGATATTTGGAATTTAAGAACTGGATGAAGTTAGACACATTTTCAGAAGTGGTTAATAATTTTTGTTACTCAAAACAGAATATTGTCCTCTCTGGAGGCTCAACCATGTTCAGGGACTTTGGTCGCCGTTTACAGCGAGACTTGAAAAGAACTGTTGATGCCAGACTGAAACTTAGTGAAGAACTTAGTGGTGGCAGACTGAAGGTTAGTTTTTGCAGCTAATGCATTTAACAAGTGTCTTTCACTCGTTAACCTGGAATATGTGAAAGTAACATAATGCAATGATGTTCTTTGTTGAAATGTCTTTATTTTCATTTAATGTTCTTATACAGATCTCTGAAAAGCTTCTATACTGTAGAGAATTTTAGACTTGTATTGGAAAATGTTTCTGTAATCGTTTCACTGTAGGAAGAAGCTACAGTACTATTTCCTCAGGTATACACTTGTGCTGCCTATCCCTTATTATTGAACTGAATCAGTCTCACCTAATGAAAGGATGGGACTTATGCCTGTTAAATAAAATCAGTTGATCACTCCACAGCTTTTTTTTTTTTTTTTTTCAGCTTTTTTTTTTTTTTTTTTTTTCCTTACATATCCTTATTGATTAGTTGCAAATTATTGTCCTCAAAGAGACATAGAGTCAGAGGACTGCAGCATTTGTCCTGTGAAGAAAAGCTGAGGGAACTGACTTCTTTTAAGAGAAGGCTTTGGGAGTTGTAAGAGCAGCCCCTTGGTATATGTGGGAAGATTATCGAGGAAGTGGGACTAGGCCCTTCCCAGTGCTGAGTAGTGGGCACATTAGAGATAACAGACGTAAAGTGAAACAAGAGAGGTTCAGCTTGGATAAACAGAAAAACTTTTTCATTGTAGGGATAAACAAGTATTGGAACAGGCTGCCCAGAGAGGTTGTGCAGTCTTCATCCTTGGAGGTTTTTTAGATGCAACTGGATAAAACTCTGAATAACTTCTTCTGGCCTTCACAGGTTCATCTAGGTTGGAAAGGACCTTGAAGATTATCCAGTCTAACCATTAACCTAACATTAACAGTTCCCAACTACACCAGATCCTTCAGCACTAAGTTGACCCGACTCCTAAACACCTCCAGGGATGGGGATTCCACCATCTCAGCCTCTTCTCCAGACTAAACACCCCCAGTTCCCTCAGCCGCTCCCCGTACGACCTGTGCTCCAGACCCTGCAACAGCTCCGTTGCCCTTCTCTGGACACGCTCGAGTCATTCAATGTCCTTTTTGGAGTGAGGGGCCCAAAACTGAACACAGGAATCGAGGGGCAGCCTCACCAGTGCTGAGTACAGGGCTCAGATCCCTTCCCTGTCCCTGCTGGCCACGCTATTGCTGACACAAGCCAGGATGCCATTGGCCTTCTTGGCCCCCTGGGCACACTGCTGGCTCCTGTTCAGCCAGCTGTCAATCACCCCCCCCAGGTCCCTCTCTGACTGGCAGCTCTCCAGCCACTCCTCCCCAAGCCTGTAGCGCTGCTGGGGGTTGTTGTGGCCCAAGGGCAGCCCCCGGCATTTGCCCTTATTGAAACTCCTCCAGTTGGGCTCAGCCCATGGCTCCAGCCTGTCCAGGTCTCTCTGCAGAGCCTCCCCACCCTCGAGCAGATCAACACTCCCACCCAACTGGGTGTCATCTGCAAACTGACTGAGGGTGCCCTCGATCCCCTCGTCCAGATCATCAATAAAGATGTTAAACAGGAGTGGCCCCAAAACCCAGCCCTGGGGCCTTGTAGCTGACTCTGCTTTGAGCAGGAGGCCAAACTACAGACATTCTGAGGTCCCTTCCCACCTGAACTATTCTATGATCCTATGAAATGACTTCATGTTTTCAGTAAACTGCATGATCCTTAATTTATGTTCTTTCCACTATTGACTTCTGATCTAACTTTTTCATTTTTTCTATTGACTCTGCATACATAAAAGCAGCAGTGAGAAAAATTATTCTGTTTTTTTCCTTTTTAAGGCAAAACTGAAGTGATTTTCCTTATTTATTTTTTAGTACTAATCTAGCTGTCTGAGCTCAATCAATCCTTAAAACCCCCAGCATAGCTTCATAACATGCTGTGTAGACAACTCTGAAACTTTAGTTGTAAACAGTTCTCTGGTTGAAGTAACCTAGTTTATTCTCAGCTCTCCTTACTAGACTTTTACCACTTAGTAAGGAAACAGGATATGAGTAAGGAAATGTGATATGATTCTTCAGAGTACTACACATTGCAAGTAATCACAGACTTGAATTTTGCAAATGTAATTACAAATGATTTTTAGCTACTGTTTCACATTGTTCAGCTTTCAGCAGATTGTACTGGAACAAACTAATTAGTGCTTTGTGAAACTGTTGTGCTTATCAAAACTGGCAATATACATAAGTAAGGAGTGAAGGCTTGTGTGGATATGGAGGGAAAGGAGCTAACTGGAATGAGTGTTGTAATTTTGAAAAGCATGATTCTGGTACTGGTCCTAGATAAACTTTCAATCTGCAACTAATGCTTTGTTAAAATAATGACCTGAAACTTAAAAATTAGCTTTTTTTTGAAAGGGCTAAGTAGTATGGAGCTATTCTTACAACTGCATAAATAATTTCCCTCAAGAAATTCATCAGAAGATAGAACATGGATAATTGGAGAGGAACACTGTAGCAGAGTTCTTGGGAGAAAATTGGTGTGAATATCTCTTAATGTCTGATAAAGTAGGTAACTGGCTATTTATAAGCAAGAGCTATTTCTTAGTCTGAATTATCTGATTCTATAATTGTAAATTTACATACCCAGCATTTACGAAAATACTAATTTGTGAAAAGTAACCTTGGAATACACACTCCTTTTAAAGATACAAGTTTTATCAGCAAAAGTAACTTCTAATGTATTCCTTTTTTTCCTTTTATAGCCTAAACCCATTGATGTACAAGTCATTACACACCATATGCAAAGATATGCTGTTTGGTTTGGAGGATCAATGCTGGCTTCCACAGTAAGTTAGCTGTAAAGCTGAGCATGTTTTAGTCGTTTTGGCTATGCCTTTGGAGTCCTCATCTCTCCTTCACTTTATATTAAATGCGATTGGGGGATTTCTGATAGGACTCAGGTAGCAAATATACCCTCCCTATCCCCTTTGAAGTTTTTGCATTAGACTTCTTCAAAGATTTGAAAGACTGAATGAAAGCTGAGTTATAGCTTTGTGTGAGTTGTTAAATAGGACATTTTAGTTTTGTGGCAAAGTACGTTACACGCATCAGTGTTTATCCAGGCATGATGTAATACTAATTTCAGGGCTTTCAGGTTATCTATATTTGTTTTTTTCTATTTGCTGCATAAATGTTAATACTGTTATAATTGTTAAAAATATATGTACCGTTGACTGACTTTTTTTCCTTCCCTTTACAGCCTGAATTCTACCAAGTATGCCATACCAAAAAAGATTATGAAGAGATTGGTCCTAGCATCTGTCGTCACAACCCTGTGTTTGGAGTCATGTCTTAAAGCTGACCTCGGAGGGGTCAGGGACAGGGAGGTGGGGAGGAGGAGGAGGAGTCTTTCTGATTACTTGTTTGTCTGATGGCTGGTATTAAGATAACAAACATGACTTGACAATAAGAAAAAGACCAAACACAATTAAGCAGGATTATTTTAGTAAGTGTCTCAACATGCGGATGTAGTGGAAAGCCAAAATGATCACGTTTTTTCTTTAGATTGATTATTTGAACTTGTGCGTAACAAAACAAAAAAGTGGATTTTAGTTCTTTCTGTGCCCTGATATTTTGTATATTAATGAATTATCCAAGATTTGATGGGATTTGATGGTGTGTAGATAGTCAGCTCTCTAATGCTTCCATTGTACCCTTTCATGGGTGCAATGCAGGAGCTTGTTTATATTTCATACTTTTTTATACTTTGAGGAAAAATATGAATTAAAGAAACTGTAATATTTGAGGAAAAAAATTTACCAGTGACCAACTTAAAAGTAAATTAAAAAAAGAGTCATGACTCATGCAACTAGTTCTTGCAAATCATGACCAGTCTAAATCCTGGGTTCCATACAATGCGAGTGCTTTTGGAACTAGGAAGCTGTTATCTTGGATTAACCGATGCCTGCTAGTGCTTTCTGATTACTTGGTGCATTTTCATACTATCTCTTGCTTAAAAAAAAAAAGTAAAGACAAGACTGTTGGACCAGTATTGCAGTTCTGTAGTGTCATTTCTAATTAAACCAAATAATCAGGTTATCAAAATTGGTGTATTTAAAGCCTAACACCATTCCAATAAAGGCACAAAATTTCTTTTTATGTTTGTGTCAGCCTTGTTAATCTCATTACATGGGAAGTTGTGAGCATGGGTTCCTACATATCCTCTTGTGGTTTTTGAAGAGTAAGATTGGTCTGTAAGGTAGAGATGATTATGTGCATTGTGTAAACTGAAGTGTGAGCATTTTAGAACTGCAGTTTATATGTTCGTCTAGATAGCACTTACTATATAAACCTAACATCTCTTCCATTGTTGGGTTTGTTCATCTACTTTGCTGTGTAACCTTTTCCCCCCTCACTTTCTTTCAAGTGGTGATATACAGGAGACAGCACTGCATTTTAAATCTTTGTGGTTTTTCTGCAAGAAAATACCATGTAGATAAAAATAAAGTGAAAACAATCTCTTTCTCATTCTTTCTAGGAAGAATGCTTCATATGTTGAATTACATTGCTTACAATTTCTGTTAATATTCGATGAAAGAAAACTCTTCTTTAGACACTTCTGAACTCACAAGTGTAGTTAAGGTTGTTTTATGTAGAAAACCACAAGAGGGAGATCTCTTGGTTTCTTCTGAGCTGTAAAGATACCTCAGGTGTTTTTTCAGTTTATCAATTGCCAAAGCTTTTCATTGCTTCAGAGCATGATAAATGAGACTCCAAAGCAAGGATAAATATAGGAAAGTAATTTTAGAGCAAGCATTATAAAACTTCACATGCTGGAATTGAATAGAACCTTTGTGCAAACAAGAGAATGTTAAATAATTGTATTACAAAACTATATTTTAACATTTTCCTGTCAGTTTTTTAGAATTTTTCAAATAATGACTTTTCAAGTCAAAACTGTTGACTGATTCATGTGGTAAGAAAGACTAATAGGCAAATATATGTAAAATTAAGCTGTGCTTTTCCAACAGTCCTCTGGTTCTGCAACTGTCATGCTCTAGTGACTGGATTTCTTGATACACTGCAGTGACCTGAAGATAAGGCAAGGTTGGTGTGTTTTGTCCTCTAGAAAGTAAGAGCCTTTAAAAATTCACTTGAAAAAGTCAAAAATTCCTGATACGTAGATACATATCATGATGAGGAAATGTAAAGAAAAAGAATGAATACTGGTTCCTGTCACACAGAGCTATGTGTAGATCTCTAGGATTATGTGCAAAGCTGTACAAAATGTATAGGTATGGCAATGCACTCTGAGCTGAAGGACAGGCCTGGTGTTTATTAGCTGAAGGTTGTGCTGCGGTTAGCCCTAGATGTGACCATAGCTCTACTTTGTGGGTCTGTTGGAACCCAAATCAGATGTGTTTTTTTCCCCATTTCCTTTTGCTGTAATGTTCAAGCCTCTTGCTGCATCTTGGAGGAGCCGAGGCAGGCAGTGAGAAGGCCCCAGCAGAATTCAGTTGAGGTGCAGAGGGAGCTCAGGGGATGGGAGCTGGGCTGCAGGTGCTGAGTGGTCACAGACAATGTGAGGAGGCTCTGAGAGGCACTACCAGGGAGACTCTTCATGTAAATCTGGTGTTGTACAGGAAGGGATCCGTAAATTGTTGATGCCTTGGGCTTGGGTGCTGAGTGGATCTGGTCTGCAAACAGCTGTCTGAGTTAGAGAGTGGTGGCATCCAAATACGTAGAATTTGGCTATTCTTGGGTATGGTGGGTAACACGGAGAGATGGGCCATTCTCATGTCCTGTGTTGCAGCAGCTGGGCTCTTGCAGGAGAGTGGGGAGAGAATAGGAAAAACTAGGCGGTGTTGATGGATTTAACTGCTTCAGACAGGTCTGGTAGGTTGGTATTTCACAGAAACAGGCACTGCCTGGTGGTGGGGAGCCCTCTAGAGCTGGACTGAGGGATCTGGCACAATCATAACTGAATTAGCAAGTAGTTGGTATGTCAGAGAAAGAGGCCAGCTCATATATGAGCTCTTTGATGGGAGGAAGAGTTGACATTTGAGTGTGAAAGCTGTCAGGCTGAGAGCAGGAATTGCTGCTAAATGTAAAATAAGATGAGTTTTGCATTCTAGCTGTATTCAGTAGGGGAAGCACAGGCCCTACTGGGGTTTTCATCATGAATTCAGTTTGTTCAGGAGAAAGACCAGGCATTTTTTTCCTAGGTTAAGGGATCTGTGCTGCCAAAACAGAATAAAAATAGCTAAGCAGCCCAGGACAGTGTGGTTTTAGGCACCTTCTGCACCAACTCTTGATTTTGTGTGCAGAACTAGAAATCTCATGCTCCAAAAAGAAGGTGTGTTGTGTCAGTGTTGTCTCGCTGATGGATGTGGGCTCTCAGAGAGGTGTCACATGTGCCCAAAGTGCTGCTGAGCAGCCCATAAGTTGCCTGATGTGTTCAGGTGAAACATGTATAATGTTATCTAGACACTTGCATGTTAATTACAAAATTTAGGATGTAGGAGCTTGTCTTTCATTATACTCGTTTGTTCTGATATATGTTCATCTTCCTGTGGCTCTGACAAAGTTGATTTAAACTTCTAAGTCATTTTTGTAGAAGAGAAAGGAGGGGAAGGTACCTGTGTCCTTACACAACAGTTGTTTTCTTGTAGCTGTAATTTAAAATCACGTTAAGTTTCTCATAGAATGAAAGAAGTGGGAGTTTTTGCAACGTGTTTTCTATTTTTTTTTTTTTTTTCATAATGTAGAGATCATTTTGGAGAAGGTATACAATGGCTGATTTCTGGTCTGTTAGGGAACTAAAAATCTATGAGCAGCTCCCATTAATGACTTGGACGGAACGGAGACTCATCAGTACTTACACACACCAGATTTAATACTCAGTTACATTCTTGTATGCTGAGAATAACTCTGGGAATGGTTCTCATAGGTGTTATGCACCTGTAACACTGGATCTGGATCTGAGCTGCCGTTGCTGGTGAGGTGGTGGAGGAGCTGGAAGTCGCTGGGTAGATCGAGGGATCATGTAAAACACACCGTACAGTGTGAATAAAAGGCAACTTTGGAAAAACCCTCTACCTTCCTTAAACTTGTACCTCCCGTTGTTGTTCTGTCCAGGGTTTAAAGCATCCAAATGGTTAATTACAAAGGCAAGCATTTTGGTGGTGTTTTTTTTTTTTTAAAAAAAAAGTTTAGAATTAAATTACGCACTTTTTTCTTCCCCTAAGGCTCGTCATCTGGGAAGTTACATAAAGGAGGCCATTACAATTTTCCCCCATGTACAAATTTAGCTTTTCTTTTTTTCCTCTTTGTTTTCAAAATTCTGTTGTGTTGGTAATTAGCATCCCAAGAATACACAAAATTCTTTACCGAATCTCTCCATGCTTCTCTGATAAAGTGCCCACAGATAACATGGCTGGGGCTGGATGCAGCCCACAGCTGGAGCTCCCTTCCCCTCCCAGTGCCGAGCTGGGTGCAGCTGGGGCAGAGCTGTGGCTGTGGGACACAGTGGGCAGCGGAGCTGGAAGCATCTGAAAAGTGTGTAGAAATGTGAGGTGGCAAAAACCATGTTGGTGTTTCTTCTTACTCGTCAAATGTACAATAAATTCACTATGCTTACTGTGTAATGGAGGATTTATTGGGACTGATGTTAGGAAGCAGTAAGAAGGAGACTTGTATTGTGTCCTGGTGATTGCTGGGTGAGCCAAAGCAGTGCTATTTCTGCACAGAAAATTTCAAGGAGTACTAAAAAGTTGCAGACTGGTCTGGCTGAACTTGGCTCGCTCTTCTGATCTCCAGGAATTTGATTTTATTCCACTAGGACTCCAGGTTTAATTGGCTCTGTGTGGTTAAAAGCTTGTATTTTCATGCAGCTGAACTGAGAATAAATCAAGTCACTGTCAAGTCAGTTCAGGCTCATCTCTTCATTTTGTGAAAGCATTTGTGACTAAACATGAAGGTAGTGTTGGGATGAATGTGCTATTACTTGGAAAGCTGACCACAGGCAACTGCTGGGCGCTGAGCTGCGTGTGCTCCTGCTGCCAGCTGGCAGGATAGTATCCATCCAGTCTGCTGCCTGATAACCATGTCGTCTTCTGTGTAGGACAAACATTTTTTTGCAAGACTTGCAAAAGAACTTGGCAGTAAAATTAAGAGGAATACGTTAGTTGTTATCATCACTTGCTTCTGCAGGAGAAAACAACAAAAAGTAAGTGCTGTAATAATAAACTCCAAGTGCCAGTCACCCTCCCTCTTCTAGCATAAACTTTTTTGAGTTTCCTGTTTTAAACAGCACAGAGCTACCCAGCTCCTGTGTGGATACTGCTGCTCTCATCTCTTTGAAATTTATATAAAACACTTATCTACCAAAGGGAAGGCACAGCCCCACCTGTGCTAGTTGGTGTGCCTCCCCCGCACCAGAAGCGATGCCCTGTGTGTTTAGGTCTGCTGCTCTGTTGTGAACCCCCATACCAGCAGACAGATTGCAGTTGCTAGAATTTTGCTCTACCCCAGCTGCCTTTTCCTGTATTATATAGATTGTATACATTTTCTGATAACTGTAACATGCGTTACCATAAATGTCTTTAAGCGGTGTTACTCCAACTGGTGGGTGCCTTTCTGCATCTTTGCTGAAGCTGGACTAGAGGGAGACCTGTGAACAATGTTTTGGATGGAGGTTCAAGATGTTGCCTGTGGTTTTTGTTTTACCACAGTGGTTTGGAAAGCCACCTCATCTGCTCTGAATCACAGTAATGTGCACGGTGGTTGCGGTTTTCTCCCAAACTTGCAGGGTTTTTAGTGTAAATGCGTTTAGTGCTGAAGGGATACCCAGAGAATACAACAGCAGTGAGTTTATAGGAATTGAAGATGTAGTGCTTGATATAGAACATGTAACACTGATAAGGTTGAGAAAAGAAAAAAAAATCAAGGTTGTTTGGTTGGTGTTTTGTTTTTCTTCTCATGAATTAAAAGACAGATCAGAAAAGGTGTATTGTTTGGAAGACAGGCCAGCACTGAAGCAGCCATTTTCACTTCTCCAAAGCCCAGAAGACACCCTGCTTCATGGACATCCAGGACAAATTTTTCTTTAACATCTTGTTGAAGTTGTTAAATTTTTATAAATTAACATTAACTGGAGCAGGAACTTAAATGCATCTCTCCTTCCCAGCTAAATGCCCTGGCTGTGAAGTTATATGATAGGTTTTCTCCCTAATCCTGTTGCTTGAGTGACTAGTCCTGGGACAAAGCTCACACCTCATGATTTGGAGCCCAGGCTTGCATGTGCCCAGGTTTTGTAATCCCTTTTCACTGCTGAACTAGGCGACTGGCTGCTCCTGTCCTTCTCTGGCTGCCTGGGGCAGGCACCTCCCTGCTCTGCCTCTGCCTTTGGGGGCCTCAGCCTGGCACTGCTGACAGGGACGCAAATTCCGCTGTGGGACAGCATTTAAAGACTTGGGAGTGCAAAAGCAGCAACAACCCACAGCTCCTCCATTCATGCTGCAGTCGTGCCTCTGTTAAGGCGTAGCTGGATCCTGCTCCTGTGCCCTCCTGGCTAACCTCCACCCTCTTCAGGGCACGTACGCTGGATGCTGCCCTTCTGTCCTGTGAAGTGCTGCTGGAAGTTCAGTGTTTTAGCAAATCCCACCAGCCTCTGATGGAGACTGCCAAACCCTTGGCATGTCTGCGCTCTTTGTTGTTGGGACGGTTTATTGCGTCTTACTCGTTGAACTGTTCCAGGGATAAGTAGGTTCAAGGTTTATATAAACATGGATGTTAGATTAAAATAAGACCTTTCTGATCTCTCAGATGGAAATCCTGTAAACACGGGCTCAAGACCCTGCAGCAGAGTAGAGGTATTGTGTCTTACGAGAGGCATTTTTGATGTACTGATGTCTAAACTTTAGTGATTTGAGGTGATGACAGTCTGGCTCTCCTGAAGATGATGTATTCCCTGAGCTGTGCTCAGTGCCCAGCAGAGGAGGAGTTTCTAAATTGGCTTGAGTTAGGAAGGCAGAACTGTGTCCAGGTGTCCAGCTTTGTGTGTCCACTCGGGCATACCAGAAGTCTCCCCACCCCTCCATTCTGGCAGAGCCTTGAGGCTGGGTGCTGCTGCCCACGGTGGGGCAAGGGGTCTGTCAGCTGTGGGTCTGGTCCAAGACAGAGACCCCCAAAACCCTTAATCCAGCAGGATGGTAAATAGTTTGGGGGTTTTTTTTGGTTTTTTTTTTTTTTTTTCCCAACTTCCAGCCTCTGGTATTTTAGCCAGACCCTGTTAATGGTGAAAAATAACAAAATCTGTGTCCCAAAGGATAATAACCAAGACTAAATTTGAAGTGTCTGGTGGAACTCGAAGGAAGCCAGAAAATAAGGAAGAGTCTGTTACAATGCAGATTTGCTGCTGAAACACCGTGGGAATGGAGGTGGGCAACTGGCCTCGTTGCAGAATGGCTGCACATACATGTGTATTTACTAGTCACAGTTTTCTGTGGAGGCTTTGCCTGGTGTGTTTGCAGGCATGGTGCAGTTGGGGTTTCGCACTTCGCCACGGGATGGCACTTTCCCACAAGAAATCCTGCATCGCCGCAGCCGGGAAAACCCTTTGACACAACCTGACAGGAAAAAAGCATCTCTCTAACTGAAAGCATGTGATGGCAAACCTTCATGGAAAGGCAGATGCCTTCTAGTCACATCAAAGTGAGGAAGATTAGAGCCTTGTCTTCTTATCTGGAACCAATAAATCAGTGTCTCCCTGCAGGTGTGGGTGCTCAGATGCCTGCAAGATGCTCTGGCAGAAGGGTGAGATTACCTGTGGATGCCAAGCTGGACCTAGTCCCTCAGCCCAGGGGGTGTCAGAGATGCATTGGAGGGGGATCAACATATGGGGAGATGTCACATGCAGTACGTGAAGCCACTTCAGGAGATAACTATGAGGAGGTGGTTGTACTCTCATTGCAATTCACTTCTGAGTTAATTCAACCTTTCCTTGCACATGGTCATAGGGAGCAGCACAGGAGGCAGCCTGCGGATGCTGTGGGCAGTATGGTATCTTGTAAGACCTGATGCACCCAGAAGCAGAGATATAGCCTGACAAAGCTCTGCTCTATCAAAGTCTTGATAGAGATTTGTGTAACTAGGTCCCATTAGCATGTTGTATTTGTCATCCACAAAGTGTAGGTAATGCTACTATTACCCTAATGTGATGATACTTAACACATGGAAGTCACAGCAATATTGTCAGTATAGCTCATCAGGCGTTTCTCAACAATACGTGCTTTTACCTGAGAGTTGGTTTGTTAATGAGGACTGTTTTTGCAGGAGATTACTGTCAGCATGATGTTTTCATCAGGAAGGTTTTTCTGGTGCTGGATGAGATTTCCTGCCAGCATCCATCCGCAGCACAGCCCCTGGCCTGGGCTGAGGGCACTCCTGGGCCCAGATCCTGTCTTTATGCTTCTTAATTCAGGCTGATGAGCAACAGTGGGGAACCTGTCATTTCTACTTTTGTTCTGTTTCTTACCAAATATCTTCTCTGAATGCCCGAGTTTTGTGGGGCAGCTGTGAGGCCTCCCAGGTTTGCACAGGTTGCAGAGACCCTCTGGTGGGGTGGGAAAGTGCCTGCACCCTCGGCCTGCAGGCAGGGGGGGTTGCTGGAACCCTGGGGCAGGCAGACACAGGGATGGGGCTGAGCCTTACCCAAATGCAGACAGACTGCATGGTGTGGTGTAAATGCGTCCAAACTGTGCCTGCCTAAACCAGCTGGTTTTTTTTTTTCTGGAGAGGATGGCAGGAGTGGTATGGGTAGGAATCTCCATGCCCATTGCTTTTGAACCCGTTCCATTCTGTAGCTGCTGCAAAGCCACAGCTAAACACCACACTCCTGGTGGGTGCAGAGGAGACACGGCATGGGAGAGCTGATGCTGGTGGCCCTGTGTGGCTGAGCTTGCCCAGTTGTGGTCACACAAGCCTGGGATCCAACCTAGAGCAAAGGCACTGTGTTCCCAGGGAAGGGCAGGAGCGATAGAGGTGTACAAATCATGAATTGTTTAGGTTGGAAAGGACTTCTAAAATCATTCAGTCTGACTGTTAACCCAGTACTACCAAGCCTACCACTCAACCATGTCCCTGAGCACCACATGTACATGTTTTAAATGCCTTCAGGCTGGTGACTCAAAAACTTCCCTGGGCAGCCTGTTCCAGTGCTTGACAACATTTTTGGTGAAGAAATTTTTCCTCATATATAATCTAAACTTCCCCTGGTGCAACTTGAGGCCATTTCCCTGTGTCTTATCATTTGTTACTTGGTTAAAGAGACTCATCCCCAGCTCTCTGCAACCTCCTTTCAGGTAGCTGTAGAGGGCGATGAGGTCTCCCTTTATCCTCGTTTTCTCCAGGCTAAACACCCCAGTTCCCTCAGCTGCTCCTCATAAGACTTGTGCTCCAGACCCTTCACCAGCCTCGTTGCCCTTCTCTGGACACACTCCAACACCTCAGTGTCTTTCTTGTAGTGAAGGGCCCAAAACTGAACACAGCCATCGAGGTGCAGCCTCACCAGTGCTGAGTACAGGGGTCAGATCCCTTCCCTGTCCCTGCTGGCCACGCGATTGCTGACACAAGCCAGGATGCCATTGGCCTTCTTGGCCACCTGGGCACACTGCTGGCTCCTGTTCAGCCGGCTGTCAGTCAACACCCCCCGGTCCTTTTCTGCCGGGCACCTTTCCAGTCACTCTTCCCCAGGCCTGTAGCATTTCGTGGGGCTGTTGTGAGCCAATTGCAGAACCCGGCACTGAGCCTTGTTGAACCTTGTACAACTGGCCTCAGCCCATCAATCCACCCTGTCCAGATCCCTCTATAAAGCCTTCCCACCCTCATACAGATCAACACTTCAGCTCAATTTGGTGTCATCTGCAAATTTACTGAGGGTGCACTCGATCCCCTCATCCAGATCATTGATAAAGATATTAAACAGAACTGGGACAGAATGCATACAAAAATACATGAGGACTTGCTCAACAAGAAATTCAGCATTAAGGAGTCACATGACAAGACAGTCCTCGCCCTGCACCCCTCTTCTGGGGAGCTGAGCCATAACCAGACTGTTTTGTTGTAGTCACAGGGCTCAGCTTGAGCAGATGCCCTAGAAGTGATCCTGGGCTGGGGGTGGGCAGCAGCTGCGTGTGCCTCTTGCCTTTATGTATTTTTAGCCATGTCAGCCTCTTGCTTCTGAGTATTTTTAGAACTCCTCCTCTAATTATTGCCTAATGCTCTTTGATTTTATCAAAGTCATGACATGGCAACTCTGCTCCTCTCTCACCTCCATTAACTCATCTGACTTAGGAAATGTCAAATGTGGTTTATTTACTGAACTGTGCAAGTTGACAGTGGGGTCCAAAACTGCAGAATATGCCTTTCCTCAGCTATGAAGCACCTTGAGGTGGGGGATGATTTTGCTATATCTGTGAAATCCCATCCAACTCATGGTTCTTTCATTCCTGCTTGCCCTGCAGTTCCTCCTGCAGGACTACATCTTGCTGCTGAAAACTGTCAAAAAGTCAGACAAACAGGGACCTGTCTCTGAGGTAAAGGTGAGAGAGTGCTCGGGATCTGAGCTGTAGGGGCTGAATGTGGGTTATAGAGCAGGTGAACAGGAGGCACAGGAGTGTGGTACCTACAAAGCTGTGTCCCACAGCACAGCCGCGTGTTTCCCTGCATGATGTTGGGGGTCCTAGGGCACCTGCAGGGGTTTCTCTGATAGACTTGGCCACTGGGTACTTCAGCTTCTCGCTGCACACATGTGTTGCACTGGCAAAGGCAACTGAGTGTGTTGGGAACCTGCGGTGACAGTAGTAATCTGCTGGCACAAATACTGCCTGTTAAATACCTACAGTCCCTCGCTCCCTCTCCTTCTCCTGTTGTACCCAGGGAAAGGCACACTCATTTATTGTCTTTGCCCTACAGAGCTAAATAGGTCAAAATTAATGATCGAAGGGACAACAGAGATGATGCTCCACATCTGTGGGGGTCGATGTCTCATCTTGTAGTGCTCTGCAAATGCTTTCCTCTGTGTTTTTCTTTTTTTCTTTCTTTTTCCTGTGTGCCCATCAGTCCATTAATGTATAGGGTGGGTTTAGTGTGGCAATATCATCAGAGGTGAGCATGAGGCTGAGCAACCAGAGATGGTGCTGGGGACTGGGGGGCTCTGTGCCATTTGTGGTGAGGTCCAGGTCACCCATCAGGTATGCTGTGTGCAGCCTTCCCCTTTACGCTGGCTCCCCACCTCCTATTCCAGCTGAAAAAACTGCTGGAGAGCAGGGCTATTTATTTAAATACTTTCTCCAGGTAATGGCTGTCAGAGACCACATGCTGTGACCCAGTCCAACTCTAATGTGAAATGAAGTGGAGGCTTTTCCATCCTCTAAAAGACAAAGAAACCGAATCACACGGTATTTTCTAATGCCCTGAAAGTTTAAACACATTGTAAATGGGTGCGTTAGAAGGACAGATAAAATATACCTAGAGGGGTTGGTATGCAGTAAAGTGGGATTTGAATCGACAGCCCCATGGCAGCTGAGGTTTCCACAGTTTTCCCAGTGGTAGCCCCTGTGTGTAGCCAGGATCCCTGGAGTTCACCTGAAAGGTTAATTATCTTTTAAATGAGAAGCTCCTTGGCCCCCCAGTAGTCAGAGCAAGGTGAAGAAGTAGCACAGAGTGATTGCTTGGGGCTGGATCCTGCAGATCAATGCAGGCAGGTTCCGGGGGCCAGCTGAGGAAGAAGGGACATCTGAGCATCTCACCTGCCAGATTTCATGACCAAATACATGCTTTCTGCTACATGTGCAGGATGTTGGTCCTTAGGAGTGGAATTTAATGTTGTTAAATACATAGCCAAGTAACAATTTGTTAGTTTTTATGCAATTCTCAATCTTTAGGACAGGTTGGTGTTAGGAACTCACTTAAGCGGGTTGCAGTAGCTTAAATTAAAAAATGGAGGGAATATTCTGTGGGAAAAAAGAATTGCTGCTAAAAGTTTAATTCGAAACACACTGAAAATCTGAAATTTTGTTGGCAGAAAGCACTTATACCTGCCTGATGAAATCTACAGGATTTTCCTCTCTCTGGTGGGCAGCGCTGGCTGCTCCTGGCAGACTCAGCCCTGATCTAGGCAGAGGAGGTGTCGCTGCTGCAGCCGTGAGTCCCCTGAGCCTCCTCATAATCACGATCCCCGCCTACCTGCCAGTGCAGCTAAAGTGGAAAAAGTAATGAAAGTCACTTTGCTACTTGGTTTGCTCTCTTTTCCCCAAAGAAAAATGATTTTATTTTTTCCGTAGTTGGAAAACTTCAAGAGAATTAATGAAAATGCAGGATTTATTTTTCCTTCATGGTGAAAACTTCTGTTTTAGGGATGGATGTTTGAAATCAGATAATTTTCTACTCTGGAAGTAAGGCTTGTACATGTGCATATATCTGCTACAGGGCTTTCGAAAGGTGGTGTCTGTGCAAACTGTGAAGGGCACTTAAAAGGATTTTAAAGATGCCAGCTGAGCAATCAGCTTGGGTTTGGTTGGAGGGGCAGCAGCACACACCAGGGCCAGGAGCTGAAGACTCTCTGCAGGTGACTTACCGGCTGATCCAGGGCAGAGGCAGCCCCTCTCTCTTCTGGCAGAGTGGATGGGAGACCCAGGATTGTCTCTCTTCACATTTCAGTCCTGATTCACATCATGTACTGTTGGTTGGTTGGTTTTTTTTCTTGCTCAGCTCAAGGATAACTTCACATATTTTGTATTGGGTGTGTCTGAGCAGCAGAGGAGAGAAGATAGAGCCTGGGAATTCCAGAGGAAGGTCATAATGGTACAGGGGCTCCTGCTCACCCAACTGGGATGGTAGATCAAGAAAGGCACTTTTGCAATACCTGAGAAATGATGAATACCTGCTGAGGAAGCCGAAGGCAGGGGCTGCATGGCCAGGAGACTCTTTGCTTCAAGCTGCATGCCTCGAGACAGCGCGTTAGCGTGGCACTGTCGGCCCAGCCCGGTGACTTCCATCACCTGCCACCCTCTCACCCAGTGCTTTGCTAGCGAGATCTGGAATCATCTTCCTGGGGCTTTTGCCTTTTCCACTGTGGTGAGTTTATAACTGCAAGTGTCAGTATTTCAGCAGAGCAATGGTGCTCAACACTTCACTCAGGGAAATAAAAAAGGAGCAGGAGAGCATAAAATAAAAGGCAACTGCAAAGACATAAAAACTGAATTCAGAGTTTTTCTATAGTACTTGTATTTGTCTTAATATCAGCTTTGGCTTGCCTCTGAAACAGCGTGCTGGCTTAAATGAACATATAAAATACATGTGCTAACTAGGTAAACAAAACTGACTTCATTGTTGTCTTTATATTGATATGAAAACAAAACTGTGTACAGGCAGTACTGCAGTGAAAGAACATTTCACGCATCATACACCATGAAGCTAATCATGTATATTAGACTTTAGATAGCAGTGACTCTAATAACTCTGTATCTGCCCTTTTAAATTAAAAAATTAAGATGTGATGGAAAAAACATTTAACAACCAGGTCTTTACACGATGAACACAAGTCTTCTGTGACTTGCTACATAATGTTATTTATATGGTGCCTCTCTACCATGATTTTTTAGGTATCACATAGAAATAAGGTGATAATTAAAATCTAGTATGTTTTTTGAGTAAGTCATGGGATAGACAACTGGGTCATTATGGCACTAACATGTCTGAGCAATTTATACATGAGTGGGGATGCTGACCCTGTAGGGATTACAATTTAGATGCCTGGGGGCTTTCTTCATGGGCCTCCATCCCCCTCCCTCTGCCCAGCCCATGGCCCCAGCAGGGTCTGCCCCAGGACCTGCTGCTTCACTGCCCTGCGTAGGGAGCCGGGGGTGGAAATGCCCAGAGCGCTGACAGGGGCTTCATCCCTCATGGGTGACAGTGGAGAGCTGCTCCCTGCTTCGGTGCGTGCCCTGGTCCTCGTATTGAACTGCACCTTGAGGGCTTTTGGGAGGTGCTGAGAAAAGCCAGCGTTTTAGGAAAAACCCAAACCAGGTCATCGGTTCTTCCTGGGGTGTTCCAGTAGGATTTTTGGCTGATTTTTTTTGTTGTTTGTTTCACTTTTTGGTAGTTCAGTGCAGAGGTTGAATAGTAGTGCTGCATACATTCAGGGGTCCCAAGAAATTTGTATTTCTCCAATAATAGCAGCACCTTTTCCTGTGCTGGAAAATTCTGTAATATCTCTTATGCTGCACCACAATCTGGTTTTAGATTTTTACAAAGCAGTTCTGTCCACAGAGAGCTCATCGCTGGCCCCAGCACTTCATCTGTTTTCATATTGTGGCTTTTGATGAAATTTCTAACTAAAAAACCAGGGAATCCTGCCAGTGACATGTGCCAGCGATAAAGGAGAGCTCCCCTGGGTTCCCCGTGCTTGCCACTCTGCTCTCCCACCAGCAGGTAAGGCGCAGCTTCCCCACACCACGCAGATGGGTAACTCACCCGAGGTACCAAAACCGCCCAAGGTACTCCTGGGTGGGCTGAATTCAAGATGGAGTTTCAGATAAGCAGCTCCACAGTAAAATTGTGAAGGCAATCAGGAGGAAAGGAGGGGAGGGAACTGGCTGTTGTTGTTCTTAGTGGATATGAAATAGTAACAGGAAATAGAAATTTAAATTAGATTGCTCCCCCAAATTACTACACAGTTATTGGTCAAGGAGCCATATAATTTACAGAAACCTAACTCTTACATTTTATGTCTATAAAATGCCTATTGATGCATCTTGTCTCAGCTCTTATCTTGCAGGAGCACAGACTATTTTATGTTAAGTCTTATGTCAAATACAAATGCTAATACTGCCTGTGTCATTTGTCTGTATGCGTTTGCTGTGTAGCCCTGTTCTGGGGAAGACCACAAAGCCCTCAGGGTACAATGCACTACAGCAACAAAACTTCCTCATCCCTTCCTTGGCTCACCTGAATTTAAAGTACAATCTTCTCTTAAAACAACCCTGCAGACAGCTGGGTGTAATTCAGCCCACAGCTTGTTCTGCTGTAATTCACGAAGATCAATTTACAGAGCCGAAGCCTATTTCAGGTGGTGGCTTCGTGGGGGGGAGGGAGAGGGGTGACAAATACAAGTGTCCTGATACAAATCAAAGGATAATGCTGTGTCACAGAACAATGTGGGATGTCTTCTGTCTGCGGGTATCTAATACAGCTAATAAGCAGCTAATATAACTGCCTGATTTGGCAGGAATTATTACCTGCTGAATAACTTAATAGATTTCTAGTCCCTATGTGTATAATTTTCACTAGTCCCCAAAGGAAAGCTATATAATGTTTGCCATGGTTGTTTGTAGAATTGTGATGCAGCACAGGTGTACTTTGAACTTCATAAACTGCACTAGATTATGTCCCATTACGCCTCTGTGGGGCTGTAATTACCGTGAGCACTGCTGGGGCACCGGCTGCTACTTACGATGTGATTCTACAAAGCAGGACCTTAACCCAGTTGGCCTCTCTTTGTCACTGCAGTATTTGTGTTGATTAGCTGTAATGCATGGACATTGTTAAATCAGCCTAAATAACTCTTGGACAGCTTTGAAATATGTTTAGTATTTTCATTCAGAGGTTTTTATGGGGGCTATGCTTTTAAAATAAAGCAGGATCTTGAAAAATGGTCTTGAAGAGATGTGGACCTTTATCAACAGCTTTAAAAAATAATATATTTAAATAAACAACATGGTCACAGGTTTAATCATTTAGGTAGCCTACCTTATAGGAAAATAATTCACTATTTCAGATTCTAATTCAAGAGGAAGAAATAAATTTTAGCAGTTCATAACAATAATAAATCAGATTCTGACAAGATGTCATATACATCCATCCCTATATTAAAGGGGGGATGGTGTGATGTGGGTGTGAAATGAAGAGAAGGATCCAGTCATTGAACAAGGAGGGGTCCCACTCATATGCATTAATCAAGATGATTGCAGCAGCAAATATTTGATTAAAATGATGTATAAAAATAGACACCTAAGAAAATAAACCTGCACTAGTCTTTGGCTGCCATGTCTGGGAACATCATAACCCTGGCACTGCAGCATGCAAAGCGAGTGAAGACTCTCTCAAGTGCCCACCTAAGGGACCGGTGAAAATTAATGGCACAGCAGGAAAGCTCTTTAAAGGTCAGCCAGAATTATAGGTGGAGGTTTGCATCTGAAAGTAGTTGCTTAGCACAGGACTGCCTATTGCAATTGTTTTTTGGCAAAGAGGTTTTAATTACAGTAACATTTTGCGCATCTGATAGTGCTTTTTGTCTGAGCAGCTCGAGGAACTCTCCACCTATCGAATCATCCCTGCTCGCTCGATGCCCTCCCGAGGTCAGTATGTTGCCCCTATTTACCAGTGGTTA
The DNA here is from genome assembly GCF_003259725.1 of Athene cunicularia. Classification (NCBI taxonomy): domain Eukaryota; kingdom Metazoa; phylum Chordata; class Aves; order Strigiformes; family Strigidae; genus Athene; species Athene cunicularia. The sequence goes on along the minus strand of NW_020799107.1, from coordinate 29,654,066 downwards.
AATGAAGTCACACTGGGACGGATTGACTTGTGTAGCCTCGTGCACTGTGCAGGAGGGTATGACTGCATCGAAGGGGATGCAACTGGGGGGGATTTGTCTGCTCCGGTTACCCTCTGTGGTGGGGATGGACGCTGGGGTGCCCTGTGCCAGGTACCTTTGCAGCGGGAGAGAGAAACGGGGTGTAACTCGAATGATCCTAAAGGAGCCATCTTACACCACACCTGCAAAGCGACTATAAGGGAGGATGAGGGCCTTGGTTTGAGAGGGTGCCTTGGCAGCAGCCTGCTGGGGCTGGTGATGGCACACGTGAATCCTACATCTCTCATCCAACCGCTCCGGCCAGGCTGTGATCCCTGTGACCCCAGGCTGCTTTGGGGTACCACAGGGTACAGCCAGACCTATGCTTGTGCAAAATGGATACTGCCTGTGGCTTGGAGATTTTGTTTGTGAAATGTCTCCTTAAAAATATACCAGAAGTATTCCTGAAAAATACTGCCTTGAAAAAAACCAACCAAACAAAAACTTTGATTCTCTAAGGGCAGAAATAGAAAAATCAAAAAGTTTTAAAGGGTTTTTTAAAGCTCCGTTTTCATTACTACTACTATGATCATTGCTACAGTTAGCTTTAAAAAAAAATGCCCATGTCCAATGTTTTTTGCAAATAGGAAGCAGAATGAAAATCCAAACAGCCATTTAACAGTGAGGACAACTGCCATTTCTTGTGAAGAAAAGCATGTTTTCTTGTCATGGACAAAACCTAGAAATTGCCTAAGAAGATGTCATTTCTGTAAGGATTTTTCATGCTGAAGCTTCACCAAAACTGGAGAAAAGGGCAAACAGGAATGTTTTCAGTGGGAAACTGCGAGAGCAGCATTGCCTTGGGCAGGGGGAGGTTATCCCTGCAGCAGCCCAGAGAAGGCTCTGGGCTGGCGCTGTGGCCATGCCCGGGTGCCAGCACTCACCAGGAGACAGCTCAGGTTGTTCCAAAATGAGTGCATGATGCTACCATCCCATCCCTTGGAAGCTGCAGGACTTTACTGACAAATTGATCTGGCTGTCAGGGAGGTTTTCCTGCTCTTCCAGCTGGCTATTTTACATTCCTTCCACACATAGCTCTCCTGAAACCTGCTGGCATTTCTTTGGATACTCCCATTTTGCAAAATCTTCAAGCATGTAGCTGTCAGGTCTCCTGCATAGCCCCTCCAAGACCATTCTTGCTGCTCCTCAACAGTCCTCACCATCCTCCTCCCCGATCCTGCCCGTGTATCCATCCAGTGTGGGTACCACCTGTCTGTATTCCTCGTGGGAGTACACTGTGGCTATTCCAGGAAAGAGCCCCAAGGCACGGTCATGTTTTGGTGACATCTACCAGTTTCCACTTACACTCACTTTATTTATTGCCCATTCTTGTTCTTGGATGACTACTGTGTTGTTGCTTTCCAAGCTTCAACTTTCTTTCTCAATAAAAATCCCACATTTGGATTATATTTCCTATCGATACAAGGTGATGTTTTTCCTCTCTAATTGAGCTGATATCTCTCTAACTTTATTATCCTCTCTGGACTTCTCAGCCTCTGAATTAGTCTCTTCTACAAATGTCATGAATTTGCCACTAATTCCCCTAGCCACATGGCAAGGGAACATATTAAATAATGCTGGCCCTAAGCGGTCTCTTTGGTGCCCTGCTAACACTTCAGCCAGTGTTATTGCATTAAATAAGAGGCAATGAAACAACCCAGAGATATCTTGCCTTCCATGGGAACTCAGTAGGTGATACGGATGGGATGAGAGCAGCAACTCTTTCTTTTTGGGGCCAGGGAGAGGAAGAAACATATTGATATAGCTCATCCTGCCAGTCCTTTTCCTTTTCTTAAATAGGTAGCTGAGGTCGAAAACCCAGACTCTGCTCAGAGACCTGGAGCAGGGTGCTGGGGAGCTGCTGCCCTGGACTATGTATAGAGCGCGGCTTCACGAGACCCGGTGTGCAGTGTGCTGCCTCGCAGCGCTGTCCCCACTGCTGGGTGATGCTCCCTCTGAGCATTGCTGCCAGAAGGGAACGCCAGTTTTTATTTGCATCTTTAACCTCTAGGTCATTGTTTTTTGCTTTTCTCTGACCACTTCTAAAGATGCTTTCATTTATCCCAGGCAAAAACAATGGGAGCTCCCGAAACCTCATTATTTCCCTCAGAGGAAAATGCCAAATCTGTCCGGCCAGAGAGAAAGGACGTGAAGGGGAGATTATAGTGTTAGGGTGAGGTTAAGAGATGGGATGTCTGAGTCTTATGGGGGGTGGACTGCTCTTCTCTGCATCTATTAATTGAGTCCATTTCACATGCAGTTGAGCTAGAGAAAACTTGAATCTAAACAACAACAATAATAAATAATAATAATAATAAAATTCAACAAGGAATACCAATCATGGGAGCGTGAGTAAACTGTAAAGCCTTTTTGCTAGATGGACTTCAGAGCCCCAGTGTATCCTGGAGAATTTCATAAATCTAATGAAGCTTTCACAGCTTCGGGGACAGGGCTTAAGCTGCTGGGCTTCCTATCCATCTTGGGATCAATAGCGCAGTTAAGTAAAAATCACCTGCAAATAAAGAACACAGAGCTGGGAGTGCAGATCATCTCTCACAGAGGAAACAGAATAATAATCAAAAAAACCAAGCCAGCGATTTTCAAACTCGCAGCTTCATCTGCGGTGGTGCTTTTTCTGGGATGACCAAACAGTAAATCGGGAAAATGATTGTGGGGGTGCAGGTAATTTCACATGTGGTAGAACCTGCTACTGACACCTGAAAAAAATGAGTGTGAAGACGTGTATGAGACACAAAGGCAGTTTGCAGACTTCTCCTTCTCCCCTCTCACCTGCCACTCGCTGCAGCCTGGCGATCCTGCAGTCCTCTCTGGGCAGCTGCTTGTAGGGCTTCCTTGGAAACTGACTCCTGAAATTACTTAAATGAGAGCAATCCTTCTTTCTCATTTTGGCTGAATAGGGAGTCAGAGCTTTCTGCCCCTGTGGCCTTGCCTATCTGGTGACAGCCTGCTCTGGGAAGCCCGGGGTTTAGCTCAGGTTTAGGAATGAGATTTATCTTACAAGTCATGTTTACCCAGTCCCAGGCATGCTTGTAAAAAGGTGCTTAGCTTGTCACAATGTTTGCCTGGTGGACTTACCTATCCCCTGGCTGTCAGGCTCAGCTGTTTTCCCTTGGGGTCACAAGCCCTGCCCACCCACCTGCTTGGGCAGGGCAGGCAGCTACAGCCCAATCCCCAGACAGGGAGGCCATGAAGGTGTGGGACCATGAAAACCCTCTGAGATGGGACATGGCAGCAGAGAGATTGCTGGCAGATACTCAGGAACAAGTTTCCTTCTGCTCACCCATCTTCCTCTTGGCACCTCAACTTTGGGGGCTATGGCCTCAAGGCACTTGGTAAAGAGTAAGATCTCAATCGAGTCACCAAGCCTGGCAGAACTGGTGGGGAAGTGAGAGATATGAGCTTGCGTTTGTTGTTACCTGTGTAGGTGCTAGGTGTGACCCTTAATGGTGAGGGTCTGCAGGCACGGGCAACAAATCTGGGGTATACAAACACTCAGAATCACAGAATCATCTAGGTTGGAAAGGACCTTGAAGATCATCTGGTTCAACCATTAACCTAGCACTGACAGTTCCCAACTACACCAGATCCCTCAGCGCTATGTCAAGCCTACTCAGCTTTTATTGAGGTAGGAGTCATCCTTCCATTCCAGCCCAAACACAGAAATAACTGATTAATTGCGGAATGACTGAGGTACCTTACAGCACAAATTATTTTATTTCCTGTGACTGTGGAATTGTTTTTCTTTCTTTCCCAGAGTGCAGTGTGGCCCTGACAGTGGTTAAATGTTAACATAATGCAGTGGGTAGAGTCCTGCTTTAGGAAAGCAAATGAAATTTTTGCTTTTGCCTTTGCAGGGGTGGGAGAGCTATAAATTTACTCATCTCTAAGAGATCATCACATGGCAATGATCTGCCTTCTGCTGAAAATTAAAAATAAAATAAAAGTTATGTTTTAGAGGGTGAAAAGTAAGGAAGCTGACTGTAGTGGCTAAATACATCATGCATCCCTGGGATATCTAGTTGACATGAACCTGTGTGATGTCCAGAAGTGAGATCAGAAGATCCTGGTAAGGGATAAATCGGCAGAAAAAGGGACAGCAAAGCAGAGGATAAGGGTGGTCAGCTTCAGGGGGCAGGTAACCATGGGGAGGACATCAATGAGGATGAAAGGACCTCCCTCAGGGCCACTTGGTTTTCTCCTCTGAGATGGCAGCCCTGATGAATGAGGATGTTAAACTTCAACTTTGCTGGTATTGAGGAAGAGGGAGGGAGAGCTGGTAATCATCTCACTCACATTGGGCTTTCAGGGAAGCAGATATGTTGCAGGAATGACAGTCCTGTGTCTCCTGGCCAGAGGTAAGATCTAGCCAGTCTGAGGATGGTGCAGACAGCTTGAAAAAGAGATGGAGGTGTGAGAGAGGGCCCTGCTTGGAGATCTTGGAGGTCTCACTCTTTACACTGCATACTTTACACCTCAGAGGGAATGAATATCCTCATGCTTTGTGCTGGAGTAATAATCTTGCCTCGCTTTAATAATCTCTCAGGTCCTGAATTTCCATAGAAAAAGAGCAGATGGGTAAGAAAATTGGCTTTTTTTGTGTTAACACTGGCTTTGTTTCTGTTTGCTAACTGCAAAACCTGTCCTTTATGAATTATGTCTATCTGGAACTAGAGTGAAGGATGGGAAATTAAATGTATCATTGATACAGGCTCAAATTTCATGGACCATCAGTGTCTCTTGGTGCGCAGGGCTGCATGTCTAAGGTTGTCAGTGAAGTGGCTGTTCACAGAAGGAAATGGGGCTTAGCCATCACTCCTTTTGCCAGGCTGGGTCTGTCTGCAGGCAAGATTTTATCTTAAGACACACAGATTTAAAGATAGCTTTTTCCCTGTCCTTTTTTTTTTTTTTTCCTTTGGTTTTTCAGTCTGGCACCAAAGCTAGAACATCTACAGCTTGAGCTTGTCACAACACACAGGGAGAGCTTGTAGAAGACTAATGACCAAAAAGCACAAGATCTGCTGGTAACAGTTTAATAACAGAGTGTTTTAAAATGCTTCTCTGACACTTCAATTTTTTATTTATAGAATGTGGAGTACATGCAAATAGAGTGTCTTTGGGATTGCATGCTGAGCCCTGGGGCATTCACAGATCCCAGCTATAAATATGGAATAGCGCAACAAATATTGACTATGATATCATTACCGTTGTAATAAATTTGCTCTTTTTATTCTTTTCATCATTCAAGATACTGCAGATTTCTACTGTCCAGTCCAGTCCAGGCACCCTCTGAAGACATCAGGGCTCCCAAATGGACAGGTCAGCCCTGAGCTGCTTGTTTCCCCTTAAAACTGGTGGAAATTAGGGCTCAATTCTCAAAGGTATGTGGTCGCCTAACCTGTCTTAATAGCAGGTGGTGGCAGCAAGAATTATTTGGTGAATTAACACCAAAATCTTGCCAGCGAAATAAATTAAAATGTTGAAAATCATAAGAACTGGACAAAGCAGAAAGTGAAATGTAATCAGTAGGATGATCATATAGTCAAGTCAGGAGGATAATGTAAAACAATGGGACTAACAGGAATGGCAACTGCCTGGAAATACAAAATAAATGATGTGAAATAAAATTAGAAGATAGTATGAGAGGAGATGTGTAGGACAGTGTAAGGCATGATGAAGTCCTGCCTAGCAAACTTCAAGAGATGACAACATGTAAGCTGGTGTAGACATGATAAAGAAGAGTGATGGGGGAAGATTTAAAGTGAGTATTTCTTGGCTGCAGTGATAATGACGACAGATGCTGTAGTTGACAGAATGAGATAGAAAAACTGTATTATGCAGAATTATACAGAAAGCGGTATATTATTCTGTCCTCTCCCAACTATGAAACAGACCCAAACTTCACACCTGATCACCTTCAGAATTTGGAAAACTTGTATCCGAGCTCCCCTCTCTACAGCCAAATGAAATAAAATCCAGAAAATCCCAAGAAGTAACTGTAACATTTGATACCACTGCCCTTGTCATGGGCTGACTCAGGTGCAGATACAAGCAATGGGCAGGGTGAGGCTTTTTTAATAATTCCTATTCTGCCTCCAGGTTTTTCTCTAAGCAGTTTCATTGGTCTTTCCCACTTATTTGAAAAGACAATCTGGAAAGCAATGCATGAAGAGAAATCTTTGCTCAAGGAAGACCTCAACTGGGACCATGTGTCTTGGTTAAGTCCCCTTTCCTTTATTATCTACCTCTTTCTCAGCCCTGCACTGACCAAGTGCAGTGCTGATGATTAGAGACAACTAGTGGAATCCTTTGGCTTTTAGTCACTCAGACATATCCTCTTACAGATCTCTCCCCACCCTTACAGCAGTGAGTTGGTCCATGTTACAAAGAAGCTGCATGTATTTTATAGCAACAGGGAACAGCTGACAGGACATCTGTGCCATTTATTCATACTAAGCAAATGGATATCAGGCAAGTTAATAGTGAAATTCATTTGGAATTTAAATAACTAGGAAAAAACCCCCACAATTCACCATACAGATTTTCTTAAATAGTAAAAATGATTCTAGCTAATGAAAAACTTCAAGAGATAGAATATGTTCAGGAATCTACTTAAATAAAATATCCCCAAATGAGTAGCAATAAACTATATATCATGTTGTAGTTCTTGCTATTTTTCTTCAGAAAAGAACAAACCACCACCAACATTTCAGAGAAAAGGTGGGTTGTGTCTTTGAACAGATTACTACACATGCCTTCACAGGGTAGCTTGGATCATCAAAGAATGCCTCAACTTAGAAAAAGGTACTCAGAAATGTCACTTGGCAGCCAGGCCCGTTGCTGAAATCCTAAAAGAAGTGACTTGCAGGCAGTGACAAGGCAGGGCCTTAACTGGCCCAGCTGAAAGATCTTGCCTGGGAATTGTGACAGGCAAAGACATCATTGAATCTGTAATTTGTACACCAAGTGACTGTTGAAGGATGTTAAGGTATGAAATGTGCATTTTTGGTAGAGGAGCTCCCACGTTACAATCTAGTGGGGCAGAAAGGCGGCTGCTCAGGTCAGCTGCCTTGACGCAGGGATCTGGTGCCATTTGAGATGCCCCGTGGAACATCCTGCTGCACCTTCAGTGAGGTGGGCATCCCTGGCCTGGGTCCTGTGCCACATCTGCCTTGAGGATGCCTCGGATGCTGTGGATCACCTCTCCTGTGGCACTAGCCCTTCAGGCAGCTGAAGGCAGTCCTTGATACCACTGCTGCATGGAGTAGCCTCCTCAGGTGACAAGACGCACCGTGCACCAAATCTGTTCACACTGAAATGAGAGTGGTGAATTACTGGCAGAACAGAAGAAAGCAGGTCCAAGCCTCTCCATGCCACCTTCCCAGGATGCTCTCTGATATCACTCTGGCTGTCCCCAGCTCTGGGTGTTGTGCCTTTGTGCCCCTCTCCATAGCCAAACCATCCTGCTACCAGCTAGGGAAGCGTTAAACCTGCATATGCCCCTCACCTTGAGGGAGAAAACAGAGGAGAAGCACAGTTTGAAATGGAAATGGCACACAAGGTTGCTGTCTTGCTTGCTGTAAGCTGTGCATTATTAAAGGCCCAAGTCATGTTTATCCCAGGGCTCTGTGCTGGAGCTGCAACATGGATAGAGACAGGAACAAGGGCACAAGAAACCCTTCCCTGAGGCAGCCTCGGGGCTGTGCGATATCTCCTCAGTCAGCCTGTGTCCCAGCACTGACAAGATGTTGAATTTCTCTAGTACTTTCCATGCAAGTCTTGCAAAATCTTTATTTGAAACTCACAGACACGCCCGAGGGGGTGAGAAAACCCCTTCATTTTCCAACACTGTGTGACAGACATGTCCGAGGATCAGGCAAGACAGCAGGAGGGAAAGACAGGGGCAAAGCATCATTGCTCCTGCCTTCTCATTGGGCCACCTTCAGCAGTTTTCAATGGCAAAAAATATTTCTTCATCTAGTTTCTGAATATTTGGAGAAAAGCCCTTAAGAAGCTGATGTCTGTGTAACTGCTACCCTTGGGCCTCTCCTTCACTGTGCTCTGGTCCTTGTGAATGGGTCTTGGAAGTGTAACTGAGGAGAGAAGGGGATGATATTTACCACTTTCAAGTGTAGGTGCCTGCCCATGGCTCCAAGTTAGGCAAAGTGTCCTGGGGCTCTCAGGCTTCTGGATGGAGGCATGTTTAGGAGTCAGGACCCTCCAGGTGATTATTCAGAGCCCTTCATTTGGTTTCAGTTTGGAAGTGCTCATCTGCCTAGAAGCCTACAGGAAGCTCAAGCACAAAACTGTATTTAATGATAAAATACAATATGCCCTATAGCCCATCCAAAATGTTCCGAGTCAATGACAATGTGGGGCTCAAGGGCAGCAAAATGGGATCACAAATGAAGAAATTGCCGTGCCCAAGCTCAGCAGTGCCCATGGTTTGTGTGCATGTTCTGAGCTCACTGGAAATACCAGACAGTTGGACTTTGCTTATCCTTCCCTTTTGCAGACAAAGCTAAACCAATATCCTCCCATTTGACTGATGCTAAAAGCATGGACATAGACAGTTGCTGCAGCCCAGCTGCTCCTCGTAAACTTTTTAAGCCAGGGTAACTTATTTTTGTGTCTGAACCCCTATTTAACGTACAATGTTTTCTGCTTACTTCTATTTCTCTAAATCTCAGCATGCTGCATTAAAAGAATCAGTCTACTAATCTATAACTGAGGTCTACAGAGCAAATTAAATGTGCTGTGTGTACTGGTTGGTGATCTTGCTGAAAGAAAAAAAGCAGAAAAACATAGAGAGAATAAAGAATGACCAGGCTTGGTATTTTAAACAATTAACATTATGAGGCCCTTTAAAATAGAAGAGAACATCTGTTAATAAAAGAAGAAAATGAGAAAACCAAACTCCTTAAAAAACAATTATGTGAATCAACAGCAAAGGCTCAGATCTGTCATATGCTACTTTGAATTTTCTAGTAACTTTTAAAAAGCCGAGTGCGGAGCCACAAATGGATTTATTTGCATCTAAAGCAATTTCCAAAATGTGAAAGGTGACCAGCATGCACAAAGGCAGAAGAATAAATGGGAGCTAGACAGGAGAAAGCATGCAGCATGCAGGAGAGACAGAGCTCTGGCCACATTCAAAAACAAAAAAGGGAGAAACTCCAAGTTCATCAGCAGAACTGATGGAAGATGAAAATTTCCATCCCAAATGGAAATAAAATTTTCATGGAAAATCTGAACTGGACTGGATTTAAAAAAAACCCCCAACCCTAAAATCAAAATGAAGTGGAACTACATGGCTGAACACATCACATTATTTATCAGATCATTACATCCGAAGGGAAAGCACAGCACAGGTGTCTCTGCAATGTTGCTGCACCTTTACAGACCTGTTTTCCCCTCACTACAGCCATCTTCCCCCACCCGAGGGAGCTCCCTGAGTTTTGGCCTGATTAGCTACAAACAAACGAGCTGCCCCAAAACACAGCAGTGGTGCACCAGTGCACTCCCCAGGCTTTCTGCCAGGCCTTCGCTTAATGCCACTTTTTGCTTTTCTGCTGCTCAAGATGTGCATTTCTTGTAACTGCTGCTCTTCAGGGAGCAAAGAGAGCTAATTTCTATAGCTGCAAAATGAAAAATACATTCCAAACTTGAGAGGGCAGAAATGTAACGGCTGCACCTCTCGAGCTGACAGGATGACCTAGAGGTGGAGTAATTTGAATTAAAAATCAATTCCAGTAAGTACCAGAGAAAAGAAAAATCCTTGTCCGGGAAAAAGAATAAAACCAGAAAGAAGTTTCCAAACTGTTAAAAAAATATGTTTCATTGGTATTTGAAAGACTGAAACTGTTCAGACTTTTATTGCAAAGTGATAGGGAAAAGGAAAATATATTATCTGTCCGCCCACATATTTCTAACCATGGACTTCAAATTCGCTGCAGAGGTACCTTACAGAAAGACTGACCTGACTTTCAGTGCTCCCCCGTGCTGTTTCATGCACTCGGTGCTCTAGGGGAGGTGCTTTTCATCAAACATTAAAGCTGCTGCTCTCGGTTGCTTTATTAGCAAATACAACAGTAGAATGTTACAGATGTGTGGTTGGAGGGGGAGGGAAGGAAAGAAAGGGAGTTAAAATGTGTTAATACTGGATGGTACTTCAGACCATCTGCTTTAAAATTGCTCGCCACACGGAGGGCTGAGTTGGCTGGTTTGTGTATCCTCCGGCGTTGTACCCGTGCTTTCCCCGCACGGTGGGAGTGATGGACCCTGTGCCTGCTGTGCCACAGCAATCACACTGGCCAGCGAGGAGGCAATGAAGAAAACTTGGTATTTGGTGAGAGTTTCTCTGATATTAAGTTCACTTCTAAAAAAATAACTCCTGATGTATTAACTCCCTCCCTCCCAGAAGGACAGGTGAGGCTCTTCTATTATCTTTGGTTATAAACCCCTAAATATTAACTCAGGCTTTGCTTAGTGTTTACCCCTCTGCACAACAAAGGAGGGTGTGCATGGCCGAAACTGGGCACCGCTGCCCATTTTTACGCTCGCTGTTATCTGCTTCTCTGCCAGCCACTTGGCTCTGTGCACACATGAGCCTTTATTTGCCAAATTATAAGGTGTGGCAGGTCCCTGAGTAATGGCTGACCTAACTTAAGACAACATGAGAAACAAGGAGCTGTAGAGAGCTTCCTACAGAACCTGTTTCCCAGATGATTTCAGTGATGGAAAGATGCTGTCCTGTTATTTCCCTGAGGAAGCCCATCAGGCTCTGCCTGGCATTCCCATTTACGGGAGCTGCCTTCTGCTTAGAATAGCAATAGTGTCTTTCTGGCACTTGTTTTATTTTTATTATTTATTTTGGCTCTGGTTTCTAATTCTGCAGCTGCAGATCCCATAAAACATAGAAGCTAAATCACATTACTCACTCCTGACTCAAAGAATGCATAAAGGTGAATCCTGGGAGGGATTTCACAAGGCACATTCTGAAAATATAATCAGATCTTTCATTGTAACCCCATTTTCTTTAATTCCCCCAGAGACAATCAAAACTCCATTGAATTAGAAATACAAACCACAGTAGGATTGTGTCTGCAGCCCTGGAGACATGAGGGCAAGGAATCCACATTTTCTCTTTCACATAGTTGAAGTCCAGGAGGTCAGGCTTGTAGCCATGGCCATCACTGTGTCTGCAAAAACCATGGCTCCAGGTGCAGTGGGTGGGAGCACATGAGGTGGTGAGGGTGAAGGAGAGATGGCAGAGGCAGAGAGCAATGCTTCTGCAGCCACTCTTCTGCCATCCCCCAGCTTTGTTTTCTTGGTGTCACTCTTGTGTTGTAAATAGCAATTTTAGCTAAGCTATTAAAATTAATCAAGAAGCTATTTCTGAGCTTTTTATCTTGAATGAGCTGGACACACCACCACTACTGCAAAGGAAAAAAGATAAGGCACCTGTAGAAGTAGTGATGAAAAAAATTGATATCTATGGTGATTTAACAAAGGAGATTTCTAAAATGTCGAACAGCTGAAGTTGGTCTCAGCTTTACAATTGTTCATCTCCTCATGGGCAAAGTGGTATTGGCATACAGCAATGGGAGCTCTGACTGCACTAAAGACACACCAGCAAAACCCATGTGTTGTGTGCCTTGCTTGTTTTATTTATTATGCTGCCTGCATAGAAAATACCTCGACAAACATAGAGGAGTGTAAATACCACTGTCCTACATAGACCTAACGGCTCTCGTGAGAGAGGAGGGATGGCTGGAGCTGTGCCAGAGGGGTGCAGGGGCTGCAGCTCACGTGGCCCAACTGGATGAACTCTGCAGGGTCAGGTGCAACCCCAGGCAGTCCCTCAGCTCGCTGTCACGGCAGGGACAGGTCACAGCTTTGCAGAATCAGGCTGTGAAAAAGGCAGATGTCACGAGGGATCTTATTAAGTGTGCGATGCTACAGCGCTGCCTGCAGAGCTGCTACCTGCCCCAGGTGGCTCTGGGGTCGGCAGGGAGGAGCATCCCCTGGGACTACTGCACTTCATCAAAGTAAATATAACAACATGGATTATAAGCCTGTGGCTGGTGCAAAGCGAGAACTAACATGAGGAAGAGGAAATCTATTGAAGAAGTCATGCAGATCACTTGGGAGGCAGGGTTTATTTGGCAAAATGCATTTTAATCTGATTTTAATGAGACTGATATTTTAAGAAGGATGTTGAAGAACACTATTGGGGATATAGAAAAAAAAGCTGCATGCAGAATTTCAGGCTACAGAATTGTTTAGACTCCATCTGAAAGTGGCAGCACTAAAGAGTTTAAATTGTTTAGATTATCAGAAAGGAGATGGAGAGGTAACTTGATTATGGTGGAAATCCACAGGGAAAAAGTAACGGTTACTATAGAGTTAAGTGGCTCAGGGAAATAAAAGGTATAAAAGGAATGAATAGCTGAAAGCTGAAGCCAAATAAATTCAAATGAGAAATCCAGCACAGTTTTTAACAGTGAGGATGATTAATCACTGGAACAAATTACCAAGTGAAGCAACTCATTCACAGTCTCTTAATGCTTTCAAATCGCAACCAGTTGTCTTAAGCCTAGAGTGGACATCTTCAGTTAAACAAAAAGTATTGGGCTTCACAGAGAGGTAACAGAGTGGTATTTAATTCCTCCCAGCATGAGTGGCCGGGCTGGACCTGCAGACTTCTGTCATCAGATGCAACGCCACTCTTGCCTCCCTCCTCCATCCCAGCACCAGCATCTGCATGCACCCAGCTTTGCTGCTGCCCAGGGATGGCGGGACCAGGCTGTCCTCCCCGTTCTTGCAAGGGATAATGTCCAGGGATGGGGGCCAGCACAAAGACCAACAGTGCTGGAAGCAAGCTCAGAGGCTGCTAAAATTCCCCTTAAACCTTACTCCCCTTAAACCTTACCTCCTGCAATTCTGGACCCTGTCAGGGCCCTGCTCACCTCCCTCACCTTCCTGTGACACACCATCCTGCTGGACATGTACTCAGGCACAGCTCTTGAGAGCTGCCTGGCTCAACTTTTTGGTGGGTTTGTTAAACACAATCGCGTTTTAAATATTATACAGAAATCTGGGCTGGAGCTCTCTCTGGAAGGAAACCCACCCCAATGCACTGAGAAGAGAGATTCCCACATGCAAGGCAATAACTGACAACTTCCATCTTTCCTTAGCTACAGTGCTACAGTTATAATGTTAGGTGAAGCTATGCAAGGAAATAAATGCCAGAGCTATCCTCCCACAGCCTGGCACAGAGTCCATTAAGAAATCCCGTTGACTCACTGGAGAACACTTAAGCACAGGCACTAAGATGCTGCTTTTAGAAAGATAATGGATAAAGATGAAATCAGTTTTTCAGACAAGTCTTTCCTTTCCATAGGGGCTGTCTTTATGGTTTTGATGATGTAGAATAAAAAGAGAGACTATTCACTTCCTAATGAAATGAAAAATTTCATTAATTTTGGGATATTCATTCCTTTAAGAGCTTCACTCCTTGAGTTCATTAACTCTGCAGATGTGGCTTATGCTGATGCTGCCCTGCAGTCCTTGCCAGGATATGCTTTCTGTTCTCTGCTCTGGACCAAGACGTAGACAGTTTGCCAAGCCTCAACATAATGCCTGTGGTTACTGAGCAGATACGCAGAGATATTTCCTATTGAACGATGAGAGAGAAATCCTCTGATATTCTCAGCTGCTGTCAATCTCAACACTTCGATCTGGCTGACTTCTGCAGCAATTACAGAGCTCATCCAGGTCCTGCAAACTGTCCAGAGCTTGGTAATTTGTAAAACTTTAAAGGAAAGTTTTGTAAACTCATTTGCCAGAACCATACAAGCTGTGGCAGCAATTTCAGCTGAGTGGCTGGGGAAGACTGTGTGCAAGTACTCTGCAGAGCTGGGGAGCAGCTCCGTGGGCTCCTGGAGAGTCTCAATCATGCAGGGCACCATTAGCTACACTTTTGATTTATTTGATGTAAGTAGCCCCTGGTGTGTGTAAGGTGTCAGCAGCAGTGTGAGATTTGGAGAGTTTTTCTGTTTCCAGCATCAGGAGTGGGCCACAGGATGAGCATATATACTTCAATTACAAAAAATGATTTGTGAAACTGTTTTCTCTGTAATTGAAACGATGAATAAAAAAAATGGTGAAGAAGGAGGTGTTACAGAGGCTTAAAATGAACTTCCGATCATCACCTTCCTTTCTCTTTTCTGTCTCATTTCTCTTAAAACACTTATCATTCTTGGGGCTGCACGGTCCTTTCTTAGCATTAGGTAAACATTTTTTTTCTTATTCACCTTCAAGAGGTAACAGCTCTTCAGTGACAGAGATGTGTCCAGTTGATTAACATGCTTGCATAGTTTTGTGTTGTGGAAATAATCTTCACTGAAAATTCTTCAGTAAAAAATCTCGAAAAATCAAAACAAATACAATTCTGGACTGAAACCTGTTATTCTTCCTTAAGCAAAAATGTAACTTTATTGAGTGGGGTGTTCTACTGCTGCAAGATCAGCAGCATTTGGTCTTTGTAATCAAAGCAAGTGTCATGTGATATGTATGTGACTTTTTGCAGTATTTTTTAATTTTGTTTTCTAAAACTAATAAATTATGAAATTGTGCTTCCAGGAAGCTAGTCTTTGATCTAAAGAAAGGCCATCTATAATGAAGCCAAAGGAAAATGCACTAAAGGGGCTAGATTCTGATGATGAACACATTATTTTTTAATAAATTTATAACTCTCTGTTTGCCTATACATACACACAAATCTCTCTATATACATATCAATAGATGTTTTCTGTTCTCGTTCCATTAATTTTTAAAAAACACGGGATTAATGTATGTTCTTCTGTTCCAAAACATGGTGATTATTTGCTTTGTGATAAACACTTCTGTGAGAGTCTGCCCTCTTACATCAAATATCTAGAGAAGAGTGATTCAGCCTATGGAAAAAAATCAGAAGTTGGTCTAAAATCTAAACGTTGGAAAGAGTATCTTTGGTTGTAAAGTTGCTAAGTAGTAAATGATATTTGACACTGACAAGCTGGTCCTTGGACAAAGACATGAGAGGAAGAGGAGTGGTGATGTGAATTTGTATAGTCGAGGTATGGCATTGGGAAGGACAAGGAGAAAAACTGAGGTTCATTTTTACAAGCACCTTAGGTATATGCATACTACTCTGGGGTATGAAGAGTGAGAACCAAGAAAGGAACTGTATAACTACTCTGAGGTCCAGAAAGTAGTAAGCAATAAAGTCACTTAAAGTCCCTGGTTAAATGTGAAAGGATTGAAGGATAAGGGTGTCAGTGGTAGGGGCCAAGGTAAGCACATCAGTGAATGGGACCTCAAAGCCAACAAATAGCATCATCTGAAGGGAGGACTGGGATTGATGAGGCACTTTATGGGAGTGAACAGACTGCTCAAGGACACAGACTGAGGTTCCAGAAGTAAGCTGGAGACAATTTCCAGCAGAGAAGCAGAGAAAGCAGGGAGAAAGACTCATCTAGCTTTGAACACACAGCACAATGAACTTAGGATGTTGAAAGGCACTTTTGTGATCGTGAAATGATAGTGATAATATGCTTGGTAAGGCAAAGAGGCAGAAATAATAGACGATGAATTCAAGATGGCATGCTTTGGTTCCCTTCAATAATTGGTAAGATTTCTGCATGGAAAAAAAATCTACAGGGAAAAGGTACTCGGGAGACTTAATGGCTCCTCAAGGAATTTAAGAGCAAAGTATCCTGCTGTGGAGAGGGGGTAGGATGTTAAACTTTTATGTGACCTGAAATTTTAAAAGGAATTGTTATAGAAAGTGGAAAGCAGGTGACAAATGATGCTTATAAAAAGGATTTCTGAGCCACACTGAGTTATCTCCCAGCTGTTCTGCTCTGTCAGGGAAATCATGAACATCATACTCTTGCACGTCTCCTTCCACCTCAAAATAGCAAATACTGCAATATTTTAGGAAAAGTGTGGCATTTAAAATGTTTGACGTAGTGTGTACATAGTGCTCTGGAAGGTCTCACTGGTGTACTTAGTGCTGTCCTTAGTAATATGAAGTGGACCTGTCCAAGCGAGTTCAGAGCTACCGAAAGTGAGATGTATGAGAAAAGACTGAGGTACTGTATCTGCATCCTCTAGAGGAGAGAGGATCGATGGAAGATCTTAGCCCTGAAATATAGCTGAGAAAAATTTTGCAAAGAGAAAGAAACTGTTTCCAGGGATATGACAGGCAAAGGAAGAAGTGCTGGACTTAAATTGCAGCAAGCGGGACCTACACATTAGGAAGCTGTTTGTACTTTTGGGCTAGCTAAAGCACAAAAGCACTCTGCCTCTATGAGGATGCTCAAAATACATCACGGTGTGCTAAAATATAGCTCAGCACTTTTCAGACTGGCAACTCACTAGTCTGTCGCTCTCCCTTGGTGAGGGGGTCATGAGCAAGGATTGTCTTCTCTCTCCATGTCTCTTTTTCATTCGAACTGCAGTGAAAAAGGCTGTAGGATTTCCACTGCTGAGGTTTAAAGGACAGGTTAGGCAGAGACTTGCAAGGAATTTTTCTGTCTCTGTAGGATTTATATGTAATTTCAATCCCAAGTGAAGAAAATGTGCAAACTTTCAAAATTTCCTACCAGCCAGAAATTCTATCAAAACCCCCAAACACCCAAGTAAAGGTGGATCCTTTCCAGTCTCAGTCCCACCACTGCAGCAAGAATTTGGAAGCTGTTGGAGCCCAACTCCATTCAGCACTTGTGTGACTTTCTAACTTGCAGAGCTGGAAAGCCATCTTCTTGACTGTATGGCAGAAATGAAAAAGTCTTGGAAAAGCTGACAGGACTTGTGGATAACTTCCCTTTAAAAGGAAATCTGCCTTGTGGCAGATCTGCCTTAGATCTAAGGGTACTGGCAAGGTCTGCCTGGAAATCAACCCTGCTCTGGGAGCCAGGCTGAAGATTTGGCTAAAGTCTGCTGAGCTAAATATGTTTAGAGAGAAATATTTCAGCCTCCGTGACCATAGCTATCTTCTGATCAATGTTTCTGATTAAATTTGACCAGTTTATGGCATGAGCTGTTTCTTGCCTCTGATCTCAGAAATGCATTATTTAACAGCATTGAATTCCCTAGAAATCTGCCAGGGTTTTGATATGAAGAAAAACTCCTACACCCCGAAGCGCTGCAATGCACGTGCTCCTCAGAGGTTTGCCATACAAGCATGCTCTGAGCTGGCTCCTGTCCATTTTGAATCGTGTCAGAACCGTAGCCTATGGTGCGGTGAATAAAGGCTCACTGTAAAGACAGAATGATCCTAAGTGGTGTGTCCCTAACAGTGAGGGGGACGGGTACGAAACAAATCATGCTGTGAATAATTCAGTCAATTAATTGAAGTAAGATATCGACCATTTTGGCACATTGAAGATGTGCTTCGCACATGTGGAGGGCTTCAGTCTGTCCATGACAGCTCCTTTCTCCTGACGCGTTTCCCTGCCCCAGTGTGGGCTCTCCACGGCCGTAGGCTTTTCAGGGAATGTTCACTGGCTCTGGTGTGGGTGCTCCTCTATGGTCCCTTCATGGCCTGCAGGGAAATACGCGTCCCTTCCTCCTCCTCCTCCTCAGACCTGGGCACTTGCTGTGCTATTTCTCACATTTTTGTCCTCACTCCTCACAGCCTCTGTGGCGTTTTGCCCTTCCTTAAGGGCCACCCACATGTTGACGGCCCGGCTGTGCCCTGTGGCGGGACCATGGCGGAACCGGCTGTGTCTGGCGTGGGGCAGGCCCGGCCTCCCCTCGCAGCAGAGCCCCTGCAGCCAGCACCCAGACATGCACACTCGGTACAAAGGTTGACTAAAAATACTCAAAACCTTTGGTCGCAAATGTAAAAAGACACCACAGAAGGTGAGCATGCGAGAGCTGGCAGTGCAGGTGTCTCCAGGGGCAGCCCCCCGGCAGGTCGCCACCTCCCCATCCGCTGCTGTAAGTTGATTTTTTAAAATTTACTTCTCCTTCCATTATTTTTCTTCAGTTCTTTGATGATACTCAGGCATCCCATTTCTTTGAGAACTAAGATTAGGAAAACAACACTTCATTTGCAGCCATGCCTGAGGCTGTGACTAGCTTGGGGCGCTTCTCAGTTGTTCCTGAGGGGCTGCCGCCACCTCACACCCTGCTGGGCTCATGGCCGCCCTCTCAGGGCTGGCCCCAGCTGGGCTGTTAACATCTCCAGCAGCACCTGGGCTTGCCGGGGTGGCACAGGTGAGCATGGGGAGGGCTGGGGGATTTATAAGCCTCTCTCAGGCAGCTTTTTGTAGTTAGGCCTTGGGAGGTTGGTCACAGGTGTTGAGCCAAGTCTGAGATGGCAGCACTGCCCCAAAGAGGAGACATGAAGGTATGTGTGTGTGTTTTGGGTGCTCTCTTCCCCCTGTAAAGCCTCTGAACAAATGCTGAGCTGTGTCACTCCTGAGATTTCTGCTGGCAGTGGGCTTCTGGTGTCAGTAAGGTTCTGGGAGAGAGAGGGATATCTGAAGCCACAGGCATGGTGGACAACCAAATTCCTGCTCGATGGTGCAGGTTGGCGCTCTCTGCTGCGTGGCACTGG
Source organism: Athene cunicularia (assembly GCF_003259725.1). NCBI lineage: Eukaryota > Metazoa > Chordata > Aves > Strigiformes > Strigidae > Athene > Athene cunicularia. The sequence continues at coordinate 29,635,357 of NW_020799107.1, read as the reverse complement.
AGAGAGCAGCACAGCAGAGGGGCTGTGCCATCAGATGGGGGACTGGGGGCTGCTGGTTTTGGCCTGGCCAGCACACCCTGTTGCAAACAGTGGTTTCTTTCATTTCTGCCACTTTCTCCAAGTGTTTCTCTGTGTTATAGCAAGGGGAAAGGGCTTGCAAGTTGTGGAAGAGGTGACTACTTCAGGCTTGTTCTGCTTGTTTCAAACTTGTATGTACTGCAGTGTTTCTCATCAATGTTAATGCCATATTCCCAACAAAGGAGGCCACAAAAGTGACTAGAGAATATCCTTGTGAATGGAATATGCTTCCCTGTGATTAGAAAAGATGCACAGTTAAAATGACTGTGGAGTAAATATGTCTGGAAGGTAGCAACTAAGACCTTTAAAGTTCAAATTTCTATGAACAAAATCTCTATGGAAAAATCTGAACCTTAATTTATTTCATTATCTGTATGGAAACAAAACTTCCAGATATTTCCTGTTTTTTCATGGGGAAGATGATACCGTTGAATGCAAGGTCTAAATAAACTCGTCATGGATGTGGTCTAGCATCCAGACTGAGTATAGCAATTTATCATCAGTGTGGGCATTTCCAGTAAAATACAAATCTAATAAACCATAATTACTTCTTGGCATTGGAACTGCTGTACTGAAACTCATTATAGTAGTCATTGATTTTTGTATTTAAAAAAACTTGTTTGTTTAAAAAATAAAAACATTGGCAAAACAACTTATTTGAAAAATGTTAGAGGTTTTATTTTTCCTAGGATAGCATGGCAATTGTGGTGCAGTAAGTTGTGGCTCTGAGTGTCTGCAGTGTGGCCCCAGTTCTGCATAGGCCAGGAGAGCAATTCATTTCATAAAGCTGAAAAAAGCAGCATGCCATTCAAATAGAAAATACTATAATAGGTAATAACTTTCTGGCTTATACTTTTTCTTTTTAAATTGTGTAACTTTATTCTTTCTTGAATGCTTTAATTGTCTAAGTGTTGTCATGGTCTACAGCTTCAGCTTTGAGCAAGTGTTTGCTTTAGCTTCAGCTGTGACCTTATGCAGTGGGGTGGTAAATAAGCATTTTTAAACAAAAGCCAGCGTAAAGACACATAATAAAATCAAGTTTCAGAATGCATGAATCTAAATATACAAGCTATAAAGTACAATTTCACTGGCTGTAGGGAAGCTTTATGTTTAAGATATCAGATAAGAACAATTTTTTATATATTATCCTAAAATGAATAGATGTGCTTAAGGTCTGCTACTGTTTGAATGCTATTATACCAAGGACCTCAATTCAGCAAACACCTTTGCCTGTCAGAGTACTGCAGGATTTAAGCACATACTGCTACCTAGCTGGTCTCTGGCACCTGCTCTGAGCCTTAACAGCCTGGGATTGCCTTTCTATCAGTAACATGGTGATTAGATTGCCCATAACAAAATTCCCTCTTGACCATATCTTAACAGATAAATGTGTATTGTGTTCTAGCTGGGTGTGATAGCAAAAGTACTTTTTCCTGTAAGACTCTTCTTCTTTCAGTGGAAATGGTGTATTCATCCAAAAGCAGCTCTGGAGAGAAAAGCTTCTGACATTTCCTCTTAGTCCTTTCAGAGACTGCTGATAAATGTAGCTGTAAATGCTTTTATTTTGTGATTTTAATGAAAGTGATGGCATAAGTATCTATACTCTCTGACAAGCTCTGTAGCTCTTCTGGCTGGTGAAACAGTTAGCATTTCCCTGGTGGTGCAGCAGTCCTAGGAGGGCAGGACGCTAACAGGATTGTAATGGGAAAAGGAGTACCACACTTGCAGCAAAGCGCTTTTCCTTCTGAAATTATTCACCAAGTGCTGCAGCAGAGGTTGAGAGGGCCTTAGTTACCCAGTGGGGATATGGGCAGCAGCTGCTATATTTTCTGTTTGTGTGTGGGTGTGCGTGCACATACGGGTCAGCTTCTCAGTCTGGCTGGATGCAGCAGTGAGGAGCGCTGAGTCATCTGAAGAGACTTTCTCTGAGTTTCTTTAAAAATAGAAAGATAGGGGAGAAAAATATTGTTCCTAAGTGTCTGCTTGGAATTACTTCTGGTAGGGGCCAGATTGCAATTACAGATGTGCTGAACGCAATGTCAGCTCTCTTGACAAATTCAGTATTTGTGCTGCTGTCCACAGTATCTATTTCAGACAGCTTGAGCCATAAAGTGTTCTGCCTGTAAGATTGAGAGTGTGAGTAGAGCTTGCAGATGCTGACAGAGCCTAGGGTTTGTGTTACTCACGTATCTTCACACTGATTGCTGTAATGAGGGGTCCAAGTGATTTTAAAATTGGGGCACCATCAATTTGCCCTTTTTTTCTGCAAGCTCTATGCCTTTCTGTAGACTGAGTAAAAATTGAAGTTTAAAACTTCACCTTTCTTTGCAGCTAGGCTGTTCAGTCTTTCTTTATATTCTGAAAGAGTAATATTGATCTGAAGGCATTATTCTAATTTCAGTATTTTCTATCACATTTTCTAGATGTCCAATTGTTTGATTAGATTTTTTTTGACCATTGCTGTGCCTGGAGCAAAGATTTTTATTGAGCTACTTTAGAAGATGCTTCATGAATTTAGAGTTGTGCAACATGCACAGGTAGTTCTTTCAGACTGTATCACTTTAATTAGTCAACACTGATACTTATCATCTGCTCTATGGGAATAAAAAGAGTAGCTAAAAGCCTTAAACCTAGCTTCCTAACAGCAAACACTCTCAAGTGACTTTCAGATGTGTTAGAAATAAGGAAAGCTGGTGCTTTGTGAAAGGCAGTTAGAGAATTTTAACTAATCTTAACCCTGTCAACACCACTTTTTTGATGTGTCTACTCCTTATTGCTGTATGAGAACCTTGTCTTACAAATATGGTTGATCTGTTTGTGGCAGAAAATAATGGTTGGCGCCATGAAACTTTGCCTGTGGTGATTTTTTTTCTGAAAGCACATTTTAAATCTTAATAAGCTTAGAGCAGGAATTGTTTCTGAAAGATCCCTCAACACTGAGCAGGCTTTTTAGGCCTTCAGAATGCAGTTCTCTAGGACCAATTTTCCTAGCTGAGAACTGGTTTCTTATGAGGAGCTATGCATTCAGACTTGGCTTGATCATTGTTTCATTTCCAAACATGAATAAATAAGAGTCAAGATCCTTTGCTATGCAATAGCACCCTTTCTGCACTCCTTTCTGTGTTACTTTTGGAATGGTTTATGCAGGCTGCACAACAGAAGAGGATGAGACTGCCTTTGGTGTCATTCAATAGTCGATAACTCACCTGTTGTCAAGTGAGTTGTTATTGAGCAATAAATAACTTAGACCAAATGCAGCCTCAGCTGTATTGCAATTGGAAAAACAGAATGATTGGAGGGGAAATATCCATCAGAGGTCAAACAGGCTTTTCATCAAAATATTTATGTTTGAATGCACTCAGAAGCTCTATATGGGCTGATGCTGCTTCAGATGTGAAGGGAAAGTATGTGAAATACAAAGGTGTGTTTTATGTTCTGGAACATGGAAAAGGATGAAAAACTAATCCTTCACAGCTTTGTGTTTCATAGGTGCAAATTGGATCTCAGGTTGGCTCAGTGCTGACCTGAAATACACTGTGCCTTTGATGGGTGAGGGCCAGCTGCCTGAGTCTGAGGATACAAATTCAAGAGTTGAGGAGGTGCAATGACCACACCTCCAGGAAGAGGTAGCTTGGCTCCTGGTTGTGTGCTCTCCCCACCTGCTCTGGTCCTTACTGCATTGTTTTCTGCAGAAAGGCAAAACCAGCACAGGAATTAAACAGTTTGAAGGGTGAGGCTCTGGAGCTGGCAAAGGGAGGAGGGGGTATCTGCACAACTCATGAGGCGGAGGGAGGTTGGAGAGAATGGAGAGCAATGTTGCCTTGCCAAGCTGGGGTCATAAACTGCTAAATGAGCTCTATTGCCTGTGAAACCTTTGCTAAGTACCTAGTATGTGAGACTCAACAGGTCTGAATAACATGGAGAAGCAAGGAAAATGTTCTTGTTTTTTTTAAGTCCAGTCAAACATGTGGAAATTAGAAACCCAGGATTTAGCCAGAAAGGTGATGCTGAATACCAAGGAGGTCAGTTTCTATCTCTTCTGGAGGAGCTGGACTTGGTCTTGGTACCTAGTAGCAGCAGTTTGGGGCAAGGCAGAGGTCTTCTTCATTCTGGGATGGTTCCTGACAGTCTCAGGACGCTGAAGAGGGGCTCCTTCCCTTGTGATCACTTTCAGTATTTACTTAATTGATGCTCTTCTAACAGAGGAAACTTTCTGCTAAGTTTGTATGTGCTTTTTTCTAATTATAAGAGTTAACAGACATCTATCCCATCAGACATGATGTCTCTGTGAAAAGCAACTTTTGGAGTTGCATGCATTACTACTTTTTATGACTGTGATGGTCTTCTCAGCCACATGTATTTTACAAAGAAGTAAAAAGCAATTCTAACTAAAAAATGTGTCTGTGAAGCTTAAGACTACTGTAACACTTTTTTCCCACCTTTTGTGTTAAGAACTATTTGCAAATTTCATTTCACCATTATCATCAGACTTGTCATGGTTTACAGCCTGGACTGAGTTAAAATTTGTGATATGCTGGAGCTGAAATTTCCAAGTCCTTCTTCCTGAAGTGTTTTACCTAATGAGATGTACTTTTAAAGTATCAGTTATATTAACATGTAGAGCAGGAACACTTTAGCTAAAGTCAGAGCATTGCTATTAGAGATATTTAGGATGTAATTATAAATATGTGCTAAAGTTTAGCTATGTCAATGACTAGTTATCATCTGTTCATTATATAAGTAAGGATGTGAAATATAACATGCAGACTTAAAATTTTGCTTAAACTGTCTTGCAAACAGCAGGAAGTTATGTGCATTTAAATTCTTCCTTTTCTCATAAAGCTACTTCACTTTGATCTTGTCCTCTTCTGCTTTTCTGTTGGCACAATGAAATGTCTTTCAGTCAAGTTGCTCTCAGCTTATACCAGTCAATGTAGAAGTGGACCGCATGACTGAGTTGTGTCTGCATGGAGACCTCTTCTGTTCCTCCAACCCTTGTGTGATATGTGTGTGAGGTTAGCTTTAAGGAAATGCTTACAGTTGACTGTACACAAAGGCTTGTCCAAAGAAAGTTGTGTTGACTCCAGGCACATGTACTGGGGACACACCTTTAGGAATCCAACTATAAGATAAGATACATACAATCCTGTTTTGCCATCAGAAAGCCTACAGTGAAGTCTAATAGGAGTACTTCAAAGTTGCTGTAGTGTTTTATCTTGATACAATCTTTCACATGATCATAAACTTGTAAATATCGGCTAAATGCCACTGGTGAAGACACAGTGCAAAATATTCATAATAAAGCCTGTAGTGGGTCTGGCTGGGATGGAGTTAAATTCCTTCATAGGAGCCTGTATGGTGCTGAGCTTTAGGTTTTCAATCAAAACAGTGTTGATAACACATATTTTAGCAAACAGGTAAACCAGGCTTCCAGAATTGAAGTGCTTGAGGTGGATCTTGACTGAGAACATAAAGGTGAGCTATTTGTAGGTCAGTAGGCACATGACATCGGGACATGTAGGAGGTGATGCAAGGTACAGCTGGGCTCATGACCAAGAGGTGCAGTTGACCGCTGACACAGTTGCACAGGTTATCTGTGAGGTATGGCCTTGCAGTTATTGGGGGTGGAAATCATCCCCAAAAGTAGGTGCAGTACATGTTTGGCAAATGGGTATAAACAGCCTCTCCCCAAAAACCCCAGTGGACTCCCAGGTTGGGGGTGGGCAGGAGGGCTTTGTTGTCCTGCAGCACTGATGATGGCATCTTCCTGGTCATTGCCCACTCTTGGCTCTCCTCATGTGACTGAGAAACAGATACCACATTTCCCCCAGAAGCTTTGTTACATATGTGTTTACACACTTCCTTATCTCTATTAATCTGAATTATGAATACTTTTTAAAGGTAGAAGGCAATTCTTTATACAGCACCTTCTAGACGATGGCACCCTAGTTAAGAAAGCATTGAAGTAGGATTGCAGGGCTGTAGAAATACACAATGAACGTAACAAAGCCTGGTGCAAAGTGGATGCCTGCAAGAGACAAGTCATGTTATTGGAAGTATAACATTTAAAAAAAAGCTTATTTCCTTGAAGAAACCTGGTATGAATCATCTTCTTGTTGATATTCTAATGGACTTATATGGTACAAATATTTTGATTAAATCAGAGTGAGCATAATGACTTCATTATCAGATACATTTTTGTTCTATATAAATTCATCCATCTATCAAAAATGCTCAGTGAAATAGAAGGGCACTCACTAGTTGCAAAATAGATTAATTTCAAATTCTAATGGACAGAAATTGATCTAATCATCACTCCAGGATTCTTGGAGAATTAAAAAGGCAACCAAAAACCCCACAGAAGTCAAACATTTTACTTTTTTAGACACTGATAGAGGTCAGTATCTACAAAATAGGGAGAAAAATCTTTATACCCTTGCTCTGATTTTAAGATATTTGTCTACATATGAATCATCTATATGGAAAAAACACAACTTCTTCCTTGTAATAAAGCTGTGCTCTCCCTACTCCAAACTTTACAATATTTTTTTCTAGTTAGATGGAAACTATGTAATTCCAGCTGAAGCTAGATCAAATATGAGACTCTGCTTGTCTTGGATGAATGCAGAATTTCAGAGCATGAGGGCTGGTTTGTGCTCTTAACCAATGGTTCACCAGTGAACCCCTAGGACCTGGGTTTTAGTCCCTGGACCTGTGACTTTTGCTGAAGTATTTTGTGAGTGTGAAGTACCTGAGATATCTGTGAAGGCAAGGCCAGTAGAAGTGTCTGGCTGTGGAGAAGCACCTCAAAATGTGCAGTGAAACTTGTTCAGGGCTGGGATTGTGGGCATGGCTCATCTGCTAGTGGCAAGCTGGAGGGGCAGTGTACCTCTTAAGTTTCTTCCTTGTGGTATACATGGGAAATCCTCTCCAGTAGGTTTGGCTTTGATCATGTGGTCTTAATCCATATTGCTAAATTTTAATGGTCTTCAATGGTGTTTACCCTCTTTTCAGCAGGGTGGCCTGACAGTATACACAGTAGGTGGGATTTTAGGAAGCCTCCTCTCCTTCCTTTCCTGCTCTCTGGCCTGTCTCAGCCTCAAGCCACCTCATCTTGCTTCCCCAACACAAATATTTTGCATTCCAGTGAACTTGGTCTTGGCTCCCTCAAACCCTTTCCTCCCACCAACCAATTTCTCCCAGGGAAATTCTCGCATCTTTTCAAATCCATCTTTGTTGCCTACAACCCACTCTAGGCAGGGACCACACAAGCTTAGCTACCAGTAGGTCCCTCCCAGTGCTGCAAAGTGCTCCTAACCTGCCCAGGTAGAGCACTGTTAGTGGACCTGCCTCGTCTTGCCGACAAGCTGCAGAGTGGCCTCCTGGTGAGCAAGCTCCTCTCTTGGGAGACATGCGGACTTGCTGTTAACAAGCCAAGCTGGGGTGGAGGGGGAGATCTCCAGCAGGAGTGTGTGTGAAAGGCAGTGGAAAGGAGAATGGGCAGTCAGCAGCTGAATCAAATTTCTCTGAGGCTCTGTGCAGTTCCCTTCTCACATCTCAGTGTCTCAAAATATCAGTGAACTTTATTCCCTTATGGGAATATTACACAGCAGTTAACAAAATTTCTTTGCATTTTTCAAGATGGTCTTTATATGTTGTGGAGAACAGACAACTGCTGTTTGCTCAGCATCATCCATTCTGCTACACTCTGGTAACTCTGCTTAGCCATGGCATCGTTACATGTCCAGTAAGAAGCAATAAAAGTTCACATTTCTACCTCATAAATAAATGCATGAAGTTCAGGTGCGTAGTTGCAGGCTTTTAGCCTTGTTACTGTTATCTCCTACCTCTACTTCAATGCCTGTAACACTCATTTGCAATTACATTGCATAGAACTAACATAATTACTTTGCACAACTGATTAGTATCTAACTGCTGTACTTCTAATTTAAATAACCACCCTAAAATTATTCATGAGGACAGTGTTTTGCTAATGCTTCTCTTAAGACTAATCCTTCCTTTGGCAGTACAGGTAACAGTGCCTGGTTGTGTGTTTGTTTCTTTCCTTAGGACCATGCTTTCAGTTGTTTATACCTTTGTCCAGCTACCAGTTAGATATGTCCTGTAATACACTATATATCTTAGGAATGTTTCAACCAAAATTGTTAAATCAGAACAAAGTTAAAGGAGAAAAAGTCTTATTTTGTTCATGCTAAAAATGTTCTTACAACAATTTTCAGCAGTGTTAGTAGGCTTCTTGGTCATCTGCAGGCAACAGAGCACTGAAAGAATCAACCTTTTATATGAAGAGATCTAACCTCAGCCAGTAGCAGGGGAGATGTTGAAGCAAACCCCAGTGCAATCAAACCTTCCCAGAATTTCAGCGAATTGATTTGTACGATGTAGCTAAGTAAGTATTCCCCTGTCTGAGTCAGTGTTTCTGGCTGACAGGTCCCAGTCCACAATACTGATCTCCTTCCGATTCTGCTCCTGCTGTCGGTCCTCCCTGGCTGTCAGGAAGGATGACAGTGGGATGCCTGGCTCCCCTCCTGCTGTCCCAGTTGGAGGATTTATCTGTCAAGTCTGAGCATGTATAAACTCAGATAAGAAAAGATCCTGAAGGTTTGAATGAATAGGGATACATTTTCACTAAGATAGCAAGAAATATGTCTGTAATACTATTCTGTTCCCTTAACCAACATTCCTCTGCCCATCTGAAAGCAGGGAGATGGCTGAAGTTCTCAGCTAAGCACAGAAAAATACCAGTAAGGAAGAAATAATGTTTTTCTAGTCTTGCTTTCAGATGAGCCAAGTTTAGCAGTTCAACATAAATGCTTGTCACAAAAATTATCAATTCAAGTGTCTAATCTGGCAAAAATTATAAACAGGGTGGTGCTATCACCTCTTGCTAAGAGTACACATACACATCCTGAGGGTGAATTCTCAGATGAGGGAGAAGGGTAGGAGCTCTGTAGTACCACCATGGGAAGTATTACAGTAAAGATATGTCAGTAAAAAACAGGTGGGTTGTGCACCCTTGAAACACTTCAATATGTAAAAAGATTTTTCTAGAGAATAGAACATAGGCAAAGGTGTTAGAAGCTTTCCGGGAGGTGTCCCTACAAATCTTCTACAGGTATCAGTCTTCTGCAAATCTGCTTCTCAAGAGGTTAGTTCAAATGCATCCATAATGTGTAAGGCTTTTTTCCCCTGTGTGTCACCAACCATCTATTTATTTCAAAGATTAAATGTTTTGATGTATTAAAATGTCTGCATAAATTCTGCAACTACTCAAATATACTTTGCAAATATCAAGGTTTTAATAATGTATTTCACAAGGTGCTAATGCACTAATCTCCTTCTATAAAACAAGTGTTCAGTGAATTTTGTACGGTAAGTGAATATGGAGGTTAAAATAACTGGATGACCTCATTGGATATAATAGCACCTATAAGACAGGTGATTTATTGGGGGATGCCAGGTTTTACTTTAAAGTCTTCCTATTCCTTTAATAGTTGTATTGCTAACAAGAAAAAAAATGGTGCAACTTAGCCTATCTGAAAAGTTGCCTATGTTTTGAGAACAGCACAGTGCATGTTTCCCCATGCCAATCTCCTTTTTTCTGTTGTAAACAAGTGTTCCAGCCACAGAAGTGAATGTCAGGTCCCCTTTGTCCTTTCCCTTCTAAGTGAACACCTTTGTGCTCCTGAAGGCTACATCTTAAACCACTCCCTTTTCCTCTCAAAGCACTCCCTTTCTTGAAGTCTGCTTAACATTGGTTCTGAAATATTAAAGGTGTGCTTTACAGATCTAGCATTACTGAGACAGAAGGCAAGAACAAACCAGATTAGAGCCCATTCTTAAGTAGGCTATGATTCTAGCACTGATGCACTCGAGGAATATATATTTATGCTAATTAAACCTCAGGAAAACTGTCATAGTGAGAGTTTGTCTTTCTTCACACCAGGTATGATTTTTGTAGCACACATCAATATTTTCTGGATGTGTTTTTGGATATGGTTGTATAATATTTCTTCTACATGTAGCAATTTGGAGTAAAACCAAGTGCTGCGGCTTAAAATTTTTCAGTGACCTTTTACTGAGTTTGGGCCATTTCAAATGGTATTTCACAGGTAGCATGGGGACAGATCATCAGCAGGGCAGTCATGTTTAGCTGCTCATTAATGAAATCAGTGTTATGAAGCTTGGATTGGCAGAATGAACAAAGCTAAAGCAATTACTAAACTCTCTGCAGAAATGTGTAGAAAATTGAGGGTCTCATTTAAATTGTTAACATCTTACCAGTATTAGATTTGAACCCTGAAACAATTAATTTGATCATCTGCCATACATATTAATTATAGTGATGCTGAAGCAATTAAGAGACTTATCTTCTCATTTGGTGGGAAAAGGTAGGAAAATAATGTAATAGGTAGTTGGTAGGGCTGCTCTTAAACTGGGAAAAGCATATTGAATCACTTTCTCTTGAGCATCACTTTCCCCTCTTGATGAGAGAGAGCACATGTTGGACGAGCAAAGGGGGGATACACAGAAGATGCCACTATGCTGCACTTTGTTGCCTGTGCCACAATTACTGTCACTCGTGGCGATCTCTGAGCAGCAGGGCTTGCTCATCAGAGCTGGCTAACAGCCAGCAAAGAGCCTTGCTCAGGTGTGGGAGTTGCACACTCACCAGTTACTAATCCCCAGTCGGTTGCAGGGGACCAGGGTAGGCATTACTAATGTCTCACACCACACCAGCCAAGTCATTAATTTTCTGATTAACAGCAGTTCTTACAAAAAGAGACTAAACTGTGCATTACTCTATACATAAATCTATTGCAGTGGCACTAAATTGGGTAGGAGCAAGTGAAACAGCCCAAATGAAGCTCATGCCTTGCTAACAGGCCAGTTAGATAGACAGGCCATAACTTCTGAACAGCCTGGAACAAATCTGTGGTGTATATAGTTTCCAAAATGCCTACATTATCTATTGCTTAATCAGTAGTTGTGTAAGAAATCACTGTGGTTATCGGAGCATAGGAAACAGCTTTACTGCTTCCATTAAGAAGTACCATTATGCTATAGCAACACATTATCTTCATAAATCATTTGTACTGGGAATATATTTGTCAGGTTTCAAACAGATTGTGTAATTATCACATAATTTTATTTCAAGGGTTCATAACAGGGAATTAGATATGACATTTGGTAATATAAACAGTGCACTTGACTCGCATAGCAGTTAGCCATAAATGTTTAAAGAACTTGGCTCTAAAGGATTTTTATAATGCTATTTGACAGCAGCTTCTCAGAATTCATATTGTACATACAACATATATAAGAGCAGCTTGTGACTCGTTGGATCGGTGATGATATGTGCTGAGTGTTGTAAAGGTGAACACGAGTGCTTTTCAGTGTGTCAGAGCTGCCAACGTGGTGTCCACAATGCTTCTGGTGGAAAAAAGTTAAAAGCAAAAAAAAAAAACGTAGGAAAGGTTAGAACTTTAAAATTTCCTACGTTTGTTACAAAGAACTTAAGTGTGGAAGATTCAGAAATATGAGAGGTAATGGACCAGTAGTACAGTGGCAGTGTTAATGATGACTATCTATGTGTTAATATTACTTTGTATGTTAGACTTGCTTTGCAGAAATACAGACTGATATAGCAAAAGGACCAGTGATATGTCTAGCTATATGTCACATGCTGCTGAAACTGGACAGTGTCCAGAACCATTTTTCCTGGGATTATTAAGGTTTTTCATTTACTGTACCCTCAGTATCTTAAGGATATCTAATATAGCATATGGGGTCCTGTAATTTCACTTATTTGCTGAAGTGTTGCAAAGTATCCTTTAGCAAGTTTCTTGATTTCATTATTACTCAATTTGCTCTGTAAAACGAATGAAATTTTTTGCCTTCTGTGAGTGCCCAGAGAAGCTGAAAGTAAGTGAAATCTTCAGAAAACTACAGTGTAAATGCAGCCTTATTTTCACAATACAACAAGGCTGCATGGCAAGTTGACAAAGGGAAAAGTTATATCTGGAAACAGTCAGCACTTTCCCCAGCTCCCAGGCCAGCTATACGGCTGGATATCCACAGTCATTACCAAGCACATCATGCTTTCTGATTATTGTATTACATTGCTAAGCCCGAATGTATGATCTTTCCAAAGCAACAGTTTCCCTGTCTGGAAATAAGAATTCTCCCAGTAGCCCTTTATATCAGTGGTCCACAACCAGGGAGCTGGTAGCTCTGATATTGATATGTTTTTCTGAAATGTTATGATGAATTGGTTATTTTTTTAATAGCCTAAAGTAGGGATTGATGTCAAAATGGACATCTGTTGCTGGACTTCACTCACTGGAGTGACAGCAGGGTGCAAATAAAAATGACTATTATTAAGTTTTTTTTCTAGATAAGTTTTGCTCGTAAATCCTGGCCTTCACTGCTTTTGAACTGTTTGTCTCTGCATTACATGGTAAGGGCTAGATGCTTCATACTTCTCAGCATTTACAAATTAAATAGCACTGACTTCCATTATTGCTATAGCTTTGAGTAATACAGCTTTAACGTAAAGGAGGAAAAGCCTTTTCTATTTAGGTAGATGTTTTAATACCTTAAGTTATGACAGAGTAGTGCATTGTGTAGCTGAATATTCCACATACAGATGTTTGAGGAAAGAATACTCTGGCAGTGGTGTTCTGGACAAATTTCTTTTTCCCCTGGTCCCACCTGATCTCACCTGGTTGTAACTTGTAGGACAGGAGTGGTGTCCCGCTAGATATTCATCTGGCACAATGCATCGCATGACACTGAAGCAGAGTAGTACCATTGTGATACAAATAAACAATAAAACATCTTACTTTGTTTACACAGATTTCCAGGTAATGTTCTTCACTGCTCGTGTTTTAAGTAGACTATAAAGTGAAGGCAGCTCTTAAAGGGATAGTTGTTGAGAGTTTCTCCAGGCTAGTCATGTGTGCAGATGTGGCCCATGCTGTATAATCTGGATATAGATCCAGATACACACCAGAGCCATGCAGTAGCACTTAGGGTCAAGTAAAATTTGATATTTTAGGCCTTATCCACATAAACATGGCTGTGTTGCTTTGGGTTCCACAGACTTCAGGCAGTGCAGTGCCCAGGCAGGTAAGCCTGGCTTGGCCCTGGTTACATCCAGGCTGCACCTGCTCTGATGTCTTCAGCTGTGCTCTTCTCCTGGTAGCCCTGAGGAGAGCTGCCCCATCTCTGTGGTTTGGATTAACTTTGGTTTAACTGGGACCTTGCAGCCACAGGCTGGCAGTGTGTGGCTGCAGGGAGGGCACTTGCTGCGGTCACTCTGTGCCTGGCTCTTTTTTGAAGTTAGTGAATTCTTGGGCCTAGGAGACAAGGTGCAGAATTTTGGCCATCTCTCAGCTGTTTGGGGTGAGTTTACTCTGTTTCTTGCTCTACCTATGTTCTGAGGCTTTCAATCTCTGGAGACATCTCAGTCCCCTGTCACTTTGGAGAAAATTATCCATGGAATTTGATGGCCCAAGAAATATTGGGAAGTATTCACATCTCTCACCACTGCTTACTTTCAGCATTATTTGTGCAGCTTTTGTTATTTCAGAAATGCGGATCATAGCTGGCTGCTGCTGAGGCTTTTGCTAGTTCATTGTTTACCCAAGGCAATTTGGTTTTACTTCTGTCACTGTCAATTACAGCAAAATCCATTATCATCATGATTAACAAGTGGGCTTTATTTCCATCTAAAGGCTGTGGCAAGGAACTTGAGAGCTTAGCAAATTGGGTTGATTACAGGAGTGACACATGGGTGATGTCCTTGACACCAACATACAGATGGTGATACTGCCAAACCCTTTATGTCTGATTAATTGAGCAAAGGCCTTTCAAGAAACAGTGTATCCTGAAGGCACTACGATTTGCATCTTTAATATGTTGTTCCCATCACCTCTCTGGAAAGATGGTTAGTAGTTTATTTTTAAGAGGACAAGTAGTAGACAACACAATGCTGGAAGTTTTATGTGAAATTGCTGCAGGCTAATGAGAAACAAGTTATGTCTGCATAACTAGTCTTTTCTATTTTTTCAAACTTATATTTTATTTATTTTTGAATAAAATAACTTAATAGTTGGTAACCCTTTGTCTTCCAGCAGTAACTGGGGGCCAAAAGCAATTCAGGAAACCAAGCATTTAAAAGTGAATTCAGAAAAAGTCTGAGAATCCTAATTAAGGGATACAACAAATAAAACTAACAAAAAATGCATAGTAACATACTTACGAACAAGATCACAAGCAGCATCAGTCCTGGGAATCTAAAATGTGAAGAAACACTAGTGGGTGGCCAGCCTGATAGAGATAAACCTTACCTAATCTCATTGAAAATCTGTATTTGTTGCACTCCAGGTCAGGAAAAAGGGTTGAAATTATGAACCCTTGCTCTATTATCTAACCAGTGGGGTAGCGCTTTGGTTACACAATCAGTTGTGCGTAAGGCAGGTCAACCTAATCCTGTTCCTGTTTCCAGATGCGCCAGGTCTTGTTTCAGACTTCCCTTGCTACTCCCCAAACACCTGAACAGTGCCGATCCCAGCCCTCGGATGAAACCAGCATGGTCAGGTATGAGACACTCACCACATCTGAAGCTGCTTGACTGTGAAAGGGGCTTTCTCCCATCATCTTCCTCTTCTGCTAAATTCTTTAATCTACATTGACTCGTGTTATAAACCACGGTAAGACCTTCTGAGTGGTGTACAGAAGTTCATTTACATTACTGCATCCCCACTGTCTTTCCATACACTTTCTGCTTGCTTGGGATGGTTTGGCGCTCTGTTTGCACAACACTCAGCACAAGGGGCCCAGACTCAGTGTCAGCCACTGCTGGGAAGTTCACAGGTCCTCTGTGCAGTGTTATCATGAGCAGCACTTGGCTTGTAAGAGTGAGTGAAAATAACCAGTTTTCATGTCAGTCTTGGCTATGTTAGGTCACCAATAGGGATGGTATCTCTTCAGTGTGAGATATGTGTCAAATACCACATTCTGCAGCCCTTCTTATCTTGCATTACTTCCAGGTGCTTAGCAAACCAGGGATAGGATTTTGTGGTGTGTAGAAAGCAAAGTACAGAAGGTGCAGCCCAGGGAGAGAGGATTAAAATGGTTTTGACTGCTCTGCTGCCCTCTGATTATTCACTGCCCTGGGGCTGTGTGACTTGGGCCACCACTGCCCGCTGATAGCAGAGCTGTGTGAAGCTGCTTGATCCTGACATGGCCTTTCCAGCAGTTGCATTCCCAGCACATCCCCGGGTTAGAGTTTGCAAGAGTGGCCTGTGAAGAGCCTCTGCAGGGCTTGTGTTAGGGCTCCTCTGTGCAACCTAGCACTTTTTTATGTGTTGTTCAGAGACATGGCAAAGATCTTGCCTTTTGTTAAGTATGCACAGTGCATAAATAATGCATGTCCCTGTGCACAGGCAGCTGGCAAAAATGTTTGCAGGTCATCAGGAGCTAAAGGATATTGGTGTGAAAGTCACAAACCTAAACATTTAATTGTAGTTTTTTGCTTATTCTGATACGCACTGAGGGTAGAGAGCCTTAATTTCTGCATTATTTTGGTATTTTCAGAAAAGATCAACATTTTAAACATTTGTGTGCATTATTTTTTTTAGAGATCCGACAACATGCATGTCTTAGAAAAATCTATGAATTTCAATATAGAGCAGATCTTCATAAATTCTTCCCCAACCCTACCCCAAACCAAATAACCCACTACAAACATCTGCACCAAAATAATTCACAGAAGTGCTGTTCTGTTTCCCAACACTGTAGCCTGTTTTAGGGCAGTAGTGTAAAGCTATGTTTGGCAATAGTGCCCTGGTTCATAGGGGACTGGGTAGAAATGAATTTCAAAGGTGAAAGACTAAAGAAGAATGTTTAGCTTTTTTCTGACTGACAATGCTCATGCACTTGACTAGACCCCCAGCAGTTGTGTTGCTAGGAAATAGAGAGGTGTGAGGGTAATTTAGGGTTTTGCCTTATAAAACCATCTGGAGTAATTTGGGAATGTGCAGGAACCAGGTTTATACTGCTTGCCATGTGGGCTACAAAGTTCTTCATGGTCACTCCTAAAGCATTTGATATAGGCTGTTTTTAAGATGCTAAAGACCTAGGTGTTTATTACTTGGTCTTACCTTGTGAAAAGAGGTGCCAAGCCTTCAGGAGATCTTAGCTACGAACAGGTTGCCTTGGCCGCAGTAGCTTCTTGGTCTTTCAGCAGCAATTGAGACCATGTCAGAAGCTCAGGAGGCATGTCTCAGAAATAGGTAGTGTCTGATTTCTCCTTTATTACCAGGATAAGGTCATCTAGCAGCTTGCCTGTGACATAGAAAAGCTATTAATTGGATAAGCAAGGGTGAGGGAAGCACTGGACCTCACTACAACCTTTACAATTTTCTTAATCAAAATCAGAGTGTACTCTGCCTAATCTTAACTCATATTTACTTTTGGTGCTTTCATTTATAGGGATAATGAAAGAGATGTGCAGGAATATTTAGTTTGCAAAGAGGAGTGATTAGCGTAATGAGAGCAGTGACAGCACAGGAGAATAGCAAGGGAATAAGAACAACATACTTTCTGAGTGGCAGAGGGTGCTCTAGAAGAACAAGGTTTTCTGATCTCTGACTGGGGTGAATGCTTGAGCCTGAATTTGCTGAGCATCCAAACTGTTTTCAGAAAGTGATGGAAGGAAAACTTGAGGTTGCATTTGCACATTTGTAGCTGCAAAAGACTGTGTAGCTCTGCCTGTCTGGCCCAAGGCAGCTGCTGTGCACTCCCAACCTCTTGGTGGGTGTAATGTGTGGTTAATGCTGGACAGACATGTTAGCCTGGACTATTTCTCTTCTCTCAATTTGTGCAGCAAGTGTTAAACCATTGTGGGATGTCAAAGTTCCTGCATTACCCATGTGTAAGGCATTGGGGAGGGGTAGAGAGCAAGCTCTGCTGTCCTTGCTCCTCGGCCTCCACTTTCCCAACAGCAGAGACGTGAAATCCTGTCTTCACTCTTAAAGTAAGTGAAGTTATTGTAGGTAAGCACCCATGAAGAATCTGTCAACAAAAAAAATCCCCTTTTTCTGGGGAAAAATCAGTACAAAATGAATGGTACTAAGTAATTCCTGCCAGAGATTATTTCTCCCTGGTAAATCGTAAAGCTAATGTTGAACAAACTTTTATCAGCCTCTACAGGGTTATACTCTCACTGTTTTTTCAACAAAATATTTTGTACATAATTACAAACTATCATCTACCCCATTACTCTCATTTGTGTTTAAGGACACAAATTGGACCTGCAGCTTTCTCATGTCCTTGGGACATGGGATTTATTTTAAACTGAATACTTTTGACAAATTTTACTCTAATTTCATTGTGGTCCTGGTTATGGAGGAGGCTCTTTTGAGTGAGAAATTGGAGGTATAGGTTCCCCCATTTCTTGCTATACCTTTACCCAAGCACATGAAACCCTTCCAGAGACCAAGGAGGGTTTTACAGAAGCACCTTGTAATTCAGTAAAAGCTACTGCAATGCTTTGGTCTGAATACCTCCCATGGGACTTTAGGCATTGATTGTAAATGTTAAAAATCTGAAATGTCTACAGGCAGTAACTCTTACTGCAGGCCAGAAGGCAGAGAGCTTGGGGTGACTACACTGGCATCACTGGGGTCTTTTCTGTCTCTCTAACATAGCATGAGCCTCTTCCACAATGATGAGCAATCCTCTCAGGTGCAGAGTTGTAAAGGCAGTAATTGATATCAAGCCATCTGCATTTTTTGTTAGTTTGGAAGGCAATACTGCTTTCCTATTACTGTTGGGAAACATAAATGTATTTTTTGTAATTGATAATTCTGAACACTGATGGATTTTTTCAACAATTTAGAGAAAAGTGTTTCACAAACTTCCAGACTCTTTCTTTGAACTAGACATTAATTTTTGCATGTGGATTTAAATTAAGACAATGAAGCATGTATGACCTAGTCATTCTAATTTTTATTCTAAGGGGTCTTTCAAATTAGCTGGAGACATTTTAGCTTAAACCAAGACTGCAATATTTGCTGTGAAGGTAGTAGTTCATGGATTTACATATGCAACAAGTGGAGAGAGAAGCACATGCTTCATAATATACTAAACCTATTTCAGTTCTTGTATTAAACGTTAAAGCAAGATTAAGAAAAAGTGTTCTAACTTGCTGTTGGAGTGGTCAGTGCTAGACAGGTTAGAAAACTGTTCTCAATTTTAAAATTAGTCCTTAAACTCCCCTAGTTTGCATACCCAATATCAAGTGTCTCAGTCATGTTTTAGTGTACTGACCTGCTGTGTATGCAACAGCTGTTTCCAAATCCCAAATAAATTAAAAGGCTCTG
Organism: Athene cunicularia; assembly: GCF_003259725.1. Taxonomy (NCBI): domain Eukaryota; kingdom Metazoa; phylum Chordata; class Aves; order Strigiformes; family Strigidae; genus Athene; species Athene cunicularia. Next base: position 29,616,866 of record NW_020799107.1, on the reverse strand, counting down.
TGCAATGTTGCAATGCCATTCTTTCCCTGAACTTGAAAAACCACCTCCAATATGGGCTAAAATCTGGATGGGTTGAGAGGAGGGTGACAGGAGAGGAGCAGTCAGGAGGAATGGGCACTAATAGATGCAGAGCTGCCTGCCCCACACTTCTTCAGTGCACAATCGCTCTGCCCTGACGTTGTGGGCATGTGTGCCAGGCTTGCACCCAGCTGCATAGGGGAAGTGGAGGGCTGCGGGTTGGTGGTGATGCTGAGGGAACCCAGTGTAATGTGGAGGAACACCTTTGCTTCATGGGACCTGACAGGGCATTTAAATGACAATTTTTGCAAGGACAGTCTTATGCCATATATCCAAACAATACAGTGTGAGCTGTTGGTTTGTAGGGTTTTATTTCTTTTACATAGTAATATGTATTTAGAAGAAATTGTTTTAGTGAAGGTAGGACAATATTGTTCAAATCTGTTTATGGAAATAAACCATATAGATAAAAGTACCTTGAGTATTGCTTATAACTACATTTACTCCAAAAAAATGCTTTTAAATGTATTTGTTTCCAAGTAGATAGCATTAAACAGACTAAAAGCCTATATTTATCTTGGTCTATACAATGAGTTGCTACCCCAAAAAATTGACTGAACAGATTACTCAGGGACATATAATACAATAGAATAATGTGTAAAATACATCTTGAAAAGAAGCAGGAGCAAAGAAATAAAATTATGTGTGAAGATGAAACTTTAAATGATGGCAACCTTTTACAAAAAGTAGCTTATGCTGAATTTCCATTCTTCTAATGGAGTCCTGGTGAATGGCAATAAACACTGTCAAGATCTATTTGTGTAGCAAAACCACACCAAGTGAAGCTATTCAGAAAATTTTTTGAAGGTACACTTCTTTGTCAGAATATGCCAATTTGTCATAAGTGAATCACTTCATGGATTCATCTTTCAGTGCAGTGCGGGCTTTGTTGGAAACCCATGTCCCACCAGCAGATGTGCCAAGCTGCTGCTCTGAGCCAGGACCTGGCGAGTGCCCAGTCTGCACAGACTGCTCTCAGGAATGTATTGTAGTTCAGAAGATACTTGCTTGGGAAGATATTTTCTTTCTTTGAGAAATGTAATTTTCTTTCTGGAAATGCTAAAGTATCACAGAACTGAGTTTTTTGTTTTTTATCTCAATTTTGTTTTCTAGACAGTTCTAATATAGACCTCCTCAGAGAAAACAGATTTGGCGATTAATCTGACTTGTTTGTCCTGACCCATGCAGCAGATGACCAGAGAGGCAGTCTCTGGATGTAGACATTCTCACATTGGATTATCTATTTTGCACTGCCTATACTGTGGAACAGTATTTACTATTGCTGGAAATCAAACCTTTCAACAGACATTGGGAAGGGAAGAAACATAATTATGAGAGTCAGATGAATATGCCAAAGAACTTATGGAAACACTCATTAGATTTGGAAATGAATCATGTTTGTCAATGGTTGCATAAGTTTAGAATTTATTTTCTAAAATCATCCATAACAGTTTATTGGCAAGATGGTGTTGGACTGCAGTTTCACTTTTCTAAGTTGTGTGTTTGGCAAAATGGCACCAACAGTACATGTTTGCAAATGAAGAGAAAACATTAGTGTATTTGATCAGTCAAATGTTTCATCTGATTAGTGCTAATCAAGCAAGCAAGGGTGAATTAGCAAGATGTGGTTAAAAGGTTATAAAATTTCATTTAGAATAAAGTGTAACCAGCGAATACATTAAAAGAAATATTGAGACTTAATCTGGCAAATAGCTTGCAGCAAAAAATTAATCTCTTATGGTTACATTTCTCTTTCTATAACATCTCTCAAAATGGCATTGTACAATCCCTGTCTCTGTCAGTTTACTGAATTAAGCTGTATTTCAGCAAATAAGGACTGTGTTATTACTGCTTTCTGCTTGGTTCCTGCTCTCAGACATGCTGGGGGGAGGCTTGGCTCTCACCAGCCCGTGGCTGTCATCTGTTACTCACACTGTCACTAACACATATGTTATCTGATGCCACCTCATGCTGCTCAGCTCAGTAATATAAGAATATCAAACAATACAAAAAGCCACTCAGAGAATGACAGTTTGGCCCAACAAGAAGTTGTTAGCTTGGCTTATCTGTGCACCCATGTTTTCCCATGCTGCAGAGAACAAGGGGGAGGCAGCTCTATAGGGGCACCCATGTGGCACCTGCCAGGGCAGCTGCAGGAGGCTGTTGCTTCTCTGACCCCCACAGCACATCTGAGCCTCAGACATGCTGTGAAACAGCAAAATTCAATGTCGCCTTCTCTTCCCTTTGAAACTGCTGAAACTGGAAGGTTTCTGAAAGAAATGAGGGATTCAGTCCAAGCTTCACAAATGCCCAAAAACATTCAGAAACCACTCCCAAGAGTTTGTTTAAATGCTTTTAAGAATGAGGCCATATGAAGCTTTCAAAAATTTGCAGTGAGCAGAGCTTTGCCTTCAGGAGCCTTAGAAAAACTCCTTGCCTCTGCATTTCAAGTTATGCCCCTCAGCTTACCAGGTGCAATGTGTGAACTATAAAATGGTGTTAACCCTGTGTGCACTTGGGGTGTGTCATCCCTGTGATGTGAGATTGATGTGTGCACAACTGCTGTGGCTTTGCTTCATGAGTGAAACTCAGGGTGGGGAAAATAGTCTCCAGACAGATTTATCTTTGTCTGTGGCTGGTAGTCATGTTCTGCGGAAAACGTGGGTTGTAATCCTACACCTCAAGATAATAATCCAAAAATTTTTTAGGAGCCTTCAGCTGTGGGTTGTACATGGGGGCAAAGGCTTTCAGGGACCACCTGTATCACTGGGGCTTTTCTTATGGTAAAGGAGTTAATTTGCCTTTTGGGTTGTTGCTTTGTGTATCCAGGAATATTGCAGCTTTGTAGAAGTTGGAGGAGTCTCTCCTGCGTGCCTGTGCAGTTTGACTCCCTTGTGAGCAGTTGTGTTGCTGAATGCCTCAATCTCTGAAAACAGTGGATTTTTTTGGTAAACACTTCTTAAATTGCCTAGCAAAACACGTAGACTAATAAGAGGTGAGTGAGGCATGTACTCTTTCCTCCTGCAGTGAAACCAGCTGGTTATAGATTTAAGAAAATGAATTGTTGTGTTCTGTGTCTTAATCCTTGTTATTACTGTGTAAATGACTCCATCCAATTAAACTGTAATGTGTTGACTTTATTATGTGATGGCAGATTGTGCTTATGCTCTAACAACCACTGTAGCTCACTAGAAAATAGGTGTGCTCAAAGCATGATAATGCTTTGTTCAAACCAATAGTGCAAGTAAAATTGCTCTCTCACTGTGCATATTATGGGGAAGACCTTAAAAGCCTCTTCCTGTTGGCTTGCCTGTGCTCGTACTGCCATCAGTAGGAGCTTTGCCATTGACTTTAAAGGGAGCAGACAGAGGTCAACAGTAAACGCTTCTTGAAAGTGGTACTCTGCTTGACACCAAGGCCAGTTTGAGTAAGGAGAATTTTACTACTAAGGCCACGGATGAGGCTTGAGAAACAGCTGGCTCAGGTCCCTGCTCTGGGGTAGACATCCTTTCTGGACCATGCTTGGAGATTAAATCCTCTGTTAAGTGGGGTTAAGGCTTTTTCCTTTCATTTGTTTGTCTCTATTTAGACCGTGCTCTGAAGTGGTCTTATTATGTCTATATGAGTTTCTTGATCTGTTTTCCCAGGTGTGCTGGAGTCTTGGTTGTAGCATACATTGCTCTTAAGCCCAACTAATCAAAGGGTCTTCAGAAACTTCTAGAGCCAAAGTTATCCAGATATTAGCCCATGTCCCTATGGTTTATGTTAAGATTTTGAGCCATAAAAACTATTCATTAATACTCAATTAATGTATGAATGTGTCACTTCCTGAATTTGACAACATGCACTGTACTTAATCAGATAATGAAGTAGCAACTGCAATTTATAAGAAAGAAACTAAATTCTGCAGTTGTTTAAATACAAATGAATTTTGATCTGCTAATTTGCTTAAAGTCGCTCTTGGAGATAGCATGTGAGTCCAAGTGGATTTGGACTTTTTTAAAACTCTCTAATGCTCAGTAGAATCAGATCAGAAACTTCTATATGTGTTAAGATTGTATCCAGCTACTTGAATGACGTTGCAAATATTTCCCAAATCCATTTGATATTTACATGAAGTTGGAAGAGAATATCTTCAAAAGAAGAGTTTCAAAGCTGGATTTTTCCCTTTTCTCTCAGTAATCAATACACAAGCTTGTACTCAAATCAGAACTGAAACCCCAGCAGAAGTTCAAAAGGAATAGTTGCGGTGCATAGAAGAAGGGCTCATCCCTGTGAGAGGCTGGGAGGCTTTGATGGGGAGTGTGGGAACACTCTGCTGCAAAATATTACCTTTTCTCGTGTTTGCTTTAATCTGCTCATGCTTCTTCACAAAGCAGGCTATCCCCCTGTCAGGGTGCAGGCATTTTAACTTTGTCACTGAGTAGTACAGTGGAATCTGAATATTAGGTAAAACTGAGTGATTTGAAGCCTTTCTGTTAAGATGCAGGTTGGGAGCTTTGGCTGTCACTTATGCTTGCCCAAGCGTTGTCTCCAGTGCTTGTGGTTCTCTACTGCAGGAAAGTCTTGTCTGAGCAAATTATTTTTATGGGCTGTGAGGGCCAGAAAATATGCCAGCAGCTGATTGAGATGCTGGTGTACCTGAGGCTGAACCCCTTTTTGCTGCAGGGCTGTGCTGAGTGTGAATTAGCCTGGAGTAGGAGGGGGCTGCAGGTGACAGTAAAGCTAGTGTCATCACCCGAGACTACACGTGACTGATCTCTCTACCTCTGTTTTTCACAAAGCTTTTCAGAAACCTAGGCCACTGTCTTCCAATGAGGCTGATGAAGACAAACATTTAGTTTCCGTTTGATTTTTAGACTTCCTGCAGACTGATTTATGTGTGTTTTCTTATTTAGGGAAGCAAGCTTTTTAGAAACTATCTTCTCAACAGTGTAACTGATATTCACTAAGCTGGACAAATCTGGAAATTTTTAATGTAAGTTCATGCCACTATTCTGTAAAGTCTTTTTTTTAAACCAAGAGTTGTATTTGGAAGAGATATGAGATGTAAATGATCAAAACTCCAATTCAGAAATGAGTTAATTTGTTATATGTTCTGGTCCTAGGTGGTTTAGTTAAGTAAACTTTCATTCTTCCACCTATTGTAATATTTGAATGGGAGTTGTAAGACATTACTTATGCATGACTGTTTTAAATATGACCAACAACTTATTAATATTTCTGAGTTCAAATGTACTTAATCATTTGTGTTGCATTATGAATCACCCTGTTCTTTACCGTAAGTTTCCATGGCAGAGAGGGATGCTCAGGGACTACTAATGGTACTAAGACAAGCAGAAAACCAGAGTACAGAGCAGTTCTTCAAATTTTGCACAGATTCACATGAAATATTCCCTGTTCCTTACAGGTCATTAGTTTAAAAGGTCCTTAAGTTAGGATAACTGTGTTAGTTGAGAGGAGGCTGTATTAAGCAACTTGAAAATTGAATTTGTTATCAGTTTTATGACGATTGCTTCAAGGGTGTGCAGTTTTTAATCACTTTCTTTTATGTTGAACTGCCTGCTGCAGCCTTCTTGGGGAAATAGAAGGAGCTGAAGATGAAATGAATGCTAACGTGTCCACTTCCTGGCTTTACCTTAGCAATTTTGTAACTGGCAAGAAACACAAAATCCCTTTTCCGCTGTAAATCAGTGTCTTTGAAAAAAGCCCTGTGATGGTACAATGGGTTACAATTATTCTGTACTGTACTAATGAAAAACAGAACACTAAGTTAATTGAAAGAGCAATCACACTGTATTTCTGAAAAGTCAAGATAAAAATCATTTTTCATAATGAAAGAGGAAATAAGGAATGTTTCTGGCATTTGACACAGTCAAGATTTTATCTAGGTTTCTGCTGACATTAATCTTTGTATACAGGCTACTATGGTTGAAATGTCTATCACAGCTTACCCGCAGCCCTGCATTTCCCACAGAGGGAGGTTTCCAAGCCTGATGGGCTTTGCTGGGAAGGAGTATGGGGGAGGCAGCTAAGGAAAGCAGCAGTTTTGCTTGTCAGCCTGGACTGGTGCAGACACAATTGTAGGAATTGCTGGGACTGTGCTGCAGTGTGCAGTGCTGGGCACAGAAAAGTGTCTGCTGCCCTAGAGGTGCCCCATAGACAGCACTGAAACATATGGGCCATGTGCTTGGAGACTGATAAATACCTGTGAAAGAAGCATTTCACCTGGTATTATTTCAGACGTTAGAGAAAAATTTTATTTCCTGTTTCTTCCAAAATATATTGTTGGGTTTCAGTTATCATGAATTTTCCGTTTAATTCTTCCCCCTGCTTTTCCTCCTTCTTCATGCTGGTTTCCTTCCATGTGACCTTAGCTTATGCAAAGTCTTAGAAATTGGTGCTCAAGGAGCTACTGTTCCCCTCCCTGCTGGCTTTGTAGCATTAGGGAACTGGCACTTTAGAATTTGTGGGGGTAATACAGCACAATATTTAATGATTGCAGATCTATTGCTGGTGTATTTCGAAGTATTCCTGCTTTATAACCACCCTATTAAGGGCTCTGAATAACAAAGTGGGGCAGAATTCATATACGATTTAGGAAGCAGTGAGAATGTTTTCTTGGACTCAGAACAAAGCAAGCTCTTTTCCTTTCATGGTCGGCTCTCGCTGATTCTTCACTCTTGACACAACATCAGATTCACTCTGAGAATGCTAAATACAGCTCAGACAAATGCCGTTTCTCAATTCTGACAGCTTTCTATATGAAGCACTTCTGTGTTGTGCACAGGCTTATGCTGCCTGGCATATCTGAAGTATGTTCAGAGTTTTCAGGGTTTGCTTAATTAGATGTGGTGGTATAAACGTTGAGAGAGAATTCAGTCAGAAATAAAACTAATGGTGCCTTGAAAAAAAGAGATGTAATAGAGTAACCAAAGAATTGAAAATATTTGTTTAGTAGCTATAACTGTTAAGATTTTCAAGGCCATTTCTGCAATCTGAACATTGTAACCATTGTGCAAGTAGTTGCAACTGCAGATCTAAATCCTCTGTCTGGCTTTAAGAATCTCAGCCCTTTGGCTGTCACAGAGACAAGACTCTCAGAAGAGAGGTGACTAAAAATGTTCTTTTTCTTTCTAATAATTAAATAATTAAATGGTTGGGTTTGCTACTGACATGATAAATATATCCTATTAGGTTTCCTAATGAAAATATGGTTTGGGGGAAATCTTCATGTATTTATGTGAGACCTGCTCTCAACACCAGGTGATAGTATACTCAAACTAATTTCTCTATGTTGAGAACAGGCTGCTTTGTTCTGTTTGTGGCACCACAGTTGTCCATCAGCATGGGGACCGGTCTGTCAGTTGCACCTGCTGCCATTTTGTTTTCCTTTTTCAAGGCTAGTAGGGAAGCTTCAAAAGCTAATTCATGTTAAAATTTGAGGAAAGCCACAATGAAACCCTTGATGACATGTATAGCTTAAATTTTTAAATTTTAAAAATTTTAAATGTTGACTGCACTAGAATATCTGTAACACACTGAACAGCCATCCAACAAATTCAAAACAACACTTTGAAAATGGTTGTAAGGTACTGTAAATGTTTCCTGGTGGCTTCTGCATGAGTTTTCATTTGAGCTCAAAACCTACTGCTTTCTTGGTATTGCTAGCTTTGTATTTAACCACTGATGTCAAACTTTCCTACTTAACCCTGAGAATTTTTTGTTCCTCCCTGAACAAGAGCTACAAGAGCAGAAATGCTAGGTGCTTTCTTTAGACAAAACAGATCTAATAAAGAAAATAAAGTACAAAACCTGCATGTATTTAAAAGGGATTCTCTGTCATGGTCTTTACAGATGGGTGTACATTCAATTTTATTTTTTTTTTTACATCTAGAATACACATATTTATATACTTGTATACTACTGTAGCTGTATAACACTAAACTGGGACTTTGGAAGTACAAATCTTTAAAAGTATAGTCACAAAAAAATAGTCTTGATATGCAGCTATTCCATCTGTTTCTGTCAAGAGAATCTCTCTGAAGTGCCAGAACAGCATGCAGGTTTATACTGGCCCACTTTAATGCTATGTATAATACATAGATGTGTGTGTATATATATAAGTGATAGAGGAGCCAATGAGAAGATGTGTTATGCTGCACCTTGTTAACAACAAGGTGGAGCTGGTGGGCAGTGTGAAGCTCAAGGGCAGCCTTTGCTGCAGTGATGATGAAAGGGTGGAGTTCAAGATCCTTAGGGCAGTGAGCAGGGCACACAGCACCATGGACTTCAGGAGAGCAGACTGTGGCCTCTTTAGGGGTCTGCTTGGTGGAGTACCATGGGATAAAGTGCTGGAGGGAAGAGGGCCCAAAAAAGCTAGTTAATATTCAAGAATCACCTCCTCCAAGCTCAGGGGTGACACATCCTCACAAAGAGGAAGTCGCGTAAGAACACAAGGAGGCCTGCATGGATGAACAAGGAGCTCCTGGACAAGCTCAAATATCTACAAATAAGCTACAGAAGGTGGAAGCAAGGACAGGTGGCCTGGGAGAAAAGCAGAGAAACTGTCTGAGCAGCCAGGGAAGGTTAGGAAGACTAAGACCAGGGACATCAAGGGCAACAAGAAAAGCTTTTATAGGTACATTGGTACAAAAAAAGGAAGACCAGGGAAAATGGGGGCCCTCTCTGAGAGGAAACGGGAGACCCTGGTTACCCAGGATATGGAGAAGGTTGAGGTACTCAATGACTTTTTTTGCCTCAGTCTTCAAGTGCTCCAGCCACACCATCCAAGTCACTTTTTAGTGTGATCTCCAGTGATCTATGGCAGAAATGCCTGATGTATGTTTATTTCACAATCAACAATACTTAGTAAATGTTCTTAAGATTTAGGCTGAAGAAAATACCCCTGTACAGACATCTGATAAGAGACCGCTGATCCGTGAAGTCCACAATGCCGAAGGGCAGGATTTGATCACAGGTTTCTCCTTTTATTGGTGGTTATTGGCTCACACTGAATGAATCCTCTACATGCTGCATGTGAGTTTGTAGCTCAACAGTAGATTAATGCGCAGAGCAGTGAAAATTTAACTGGGAAAGAGAATTTGACCTCTCATCCAACAAGAGATCCCACTGCTAGAGATAAATGCAGCCTGAATCATTATGGTTTTAGATTTGAAAACCATTACTTCTTTCCAGGAATCTCATTTATTTTTACTCCCTCTCCATGCCAGTTTAACCGTGCTTTTGTACTCTTAAGGTTGGCAAACAAAAAAAGAGAAGTTTAGAAGACAGCTGTCTAGTTCCTACCAGCATAGAAAAAAGACGGAAGTACTGAAGTTCTTGTGAGAAACCTGATCTTGGAAGGCTTTCACTTACTGTTTAAGTCTCAAAGGATTTGGATAACAACAAGAGAAAAATAATTCGTAGTGAATCAAGACTTCAAACTTTTTAATGTCTGTTTCACGCTGTTGAGTGAGGAACCCAAATGACAACTGAGTCTTTATTGTTTGATACACATGCTTAGGATACTAGCTGGGGAGAAAAGAGCTGGAAAATTTTGGATGAACTGAAGAAAGATGCAATATTAACAAATCATTGAAAGCTATTATACAGCTTTTCTCCCCTTGGAGAGGTCTTGCTACTTTTCTAGTTTAAAAAGCATTGAAGACATGGATTTATAGTTCCTTCCCATCTCAAACTAGCTTATATTTTTACACCATTTGACATCAAATCAAAGGGGTTTGGGACTATTGAAAATAACTTTGTTGCACACTTTGTAGTTTAGACTTTGATACCTTTTGGTAAGGCTGCTGGATTTTTTTCTTCTTGGACTTCTCAAAGAAACAGAAAGCACTGAGAATGTGAAACAGCCTGGAAATGTTTTCTGTTCCATCAAGAAACACAACATGTCCTTTCAAAGTTTAATTGAGCAGCACGAAGCTAATTAGCTGTCCGAAGACATGCCATTTAATTCACAATCCAGCATTAATTTGTTCTACAGACTGAGCTTATCTCATATATAAATGCCTTTGCCCTGTGGCTTTCCAAACAGCTGCAATATACAAAAAAGACTGATAACTCTGTCATTTAAATGTTGCCTGCTTGCTTCACTTGTGCATAAAATACTGAACTGCATGTGAATTGTAACTGGAAAGTTTTCACGGTCACAATGAAAAAATAATTTCTATTTTTATTCCCTTCTAGCTGGGAATAATGTTATCACTCTGGGATGCAAAAGCCATCATTTCAGGTTTGTGCTAGATCATCATTTACAACCTGCTAATCTAATGTGTAATTTTGATGGTATATTGAATAAATAGTTTCAAAGCTTTTTGTGGGTAGTAACTAATTGCCTTATCACTTTTTCTTTATTGTAAAAATCCCAAGTGTATTTGTGAAGCTATTACAGCACCGAAGAATTGCTACAGTTAATATGAAAGAACTTTTATGTTGCTACTCCTTGAAGCATATAGCATCATTTTCAGAGACTATTTAACAAATTCTCTCCCTTCTCCATTTTCAGTAAGAAAGTTATGATTTTCTTAGGATATATAATGAGTGGGTTCATGAAGTATGACTTCTCATGCCCAAATACTAAAGCCTATAATGTTGCACTGGGTGTCTTGCTGAACTCATTGTTATAGCAAATGCTTGTCATTAATTTCTCCTCCTTTTAGTACCAGTTGATGCTGTTGTACATTATGCTATTTCTGTAACGTCAGATTAAGAAAGATGTTTGGAGCCTTTTTCTCTTTGCAGAGGACAAATTTATACTTGATCCTTGAAATGTGTTTGCAGTAAGGATGTTTTTTCCCACAAAATTTTCTTGGAACATCCACGTCAAAGAATTTGGAGGTGCTCATATGGAACACTATGCTTCCCCAGGCTCTGATATGTTTTCAGAAACCAGCCCCAGCAGAACTTTCCTTTTAGGATGAGCCCTAAAGGCCAAAGCAACAGAGCTGCTGCTTACCTAGGCTGCCAGAGGCTGAGAGTAGGGAAAGAGAATGTGAAAGAGGGGAGAAATTAAATTTATTACAGAATGGGCTGGAAGAGATAACTAACCGTGTTAGTAAGAGTCCTTCTGCCAGTGTAAGAGAACTTTTGTTAATGAAGCAAGATGTAACTTCCCAGTCTTTAACCCTAATTCATATCAAGTGACTAGGGATAGGAAATAAAAATTAATCTCTTCTATTAACATTTTTTTGTGCAACCCTTTCTCACAAACGGCTTGTTCTAGTGGTCTATTCTTGTTGTTGACTGAGAAGGAGTGGATATTAATCTGCTGCCTGTGAGCATGGTACACTGCAGTTGACTGTCCTGTGTATCCTCACTGGCATCCTCTCTGGTCCACATATCTTTATCCTTTACTCTGTGGAGTCCCTTATTTCATCTTCCTTGGCCTGAAGTTGTTCAGCTCTGTGAGGAAATAAAAAGTAATGAAATAGCGTTATTATTTGCTCACATAAATTGGGTTCCCAGTGTAGACTAATGGAGTGCCAGTGATTAATAATGCTTATATATCAAGAAAAGAGATAACGGAAAGATTTTTTTTTTTTCTATTTTTAAACCTTAAACAAAAAAAAGGCATCTCTGCAATTTATTGCTGGGTTGTAATGCATCTTTACTGTATTTAGCTGATTTCTATATTTAGAGAAGCCAGTACTGAATTTCAGGATTGATAGGAAGCTGTGGGCATTGTCCTCCCAACCTCAGCTTGCAGCTGCATGCCTGGATGAAGTTTCTGGAGCAGGCAGCAGTCATCCAGCAACTGCTCCTCAGCATCATCTGGTCCTGTGCTCTGCTTCCTCCATCCCCTTATCAACCTAAGGTGAAGGAGCTTCCTGTGGGGGGTTGTATCAATTTCCACATTGGTTGTTTAACGTTGACATTTAGCTCAGCAGTAGACTGAAGAAGGAACTCTGGCAGCAGCCTGATAGTCTGAGCTACGCAGGGCAGGGCTCAAAGAGAAACGATTTTTTGGAGATCCTCAGGTTTTCCTGGGTGAACAGCTTATAGCTACTTTGCAGGTGAAGTACTAAGAATGTTCAGCCTTGATTTTGTTGGAGTTTTTAAAATTTAGTTTGTGTTTCTGACCAATTTTTTCTTTGAACTATTTGGAGGATGAGTTAGGATTATTACTATTTATATTTCAGAAAAGTTTGAATTATCTATTTTATTACAACTGAATTAGTTCCTTTTTGTTGCCAAAGTGTGTTATTTACATAAATCACTGAACATCCTCAGTTGCAGCAATCCTTCATTTTGACACCAACTTTAATATAATTGTTTATTCTTATCTATTATGTTCTGTGTGAGATTAAGGAAAGGTTTATTTTTTATTAAATGGCAACAGTTATTGTTGATGGATGATAATTTACAACTCTGCTACCAGTAAGAAAGAAATAAACCTTTTGTTTTTATTATACTCTTGGAACTGATTACTGGTATAAAAGAAATAAAACAACTCATACATCCAGGAAAGCTTATTGCATTATCAGGCAATACACCTGCCTAACTGATGAATAGGACTCAGTCTTGCAGTTAATAAAAAGCTGGAGTTATTTCAGGCTGAAATATAGTAGAATATAACAACGCAAATAATGTTCATGACAATTTCACCATCATAAGAGAATTGAAGGTCTTAGCTGTGAGTTGAAGAAAATCAGTGTTCTGTTCCAAGTCTAGGCTTCTGGCTTTTCAGATCAATCTTTTGTATTGTTTTCTAAATGTCAGAATAGCCACTTTATCTTTAAAATATGTTCAATTTGAAGCAGAAAATGACTCCATACTAATGTAAGTATTGCAAATATATAAACCCCTATGAATTTTAATTTAGTTTTTTTCTTTACAAAAAATGCCTTGATAACAGACTCCAGTCATCCTAATAATAGCTAATTAACAATCAAAGAAACTTGCTCAGCAGTATTTTACAGTCCACCATTATATATAAATATCCCACCATTATATATAAATATCCACCATAAATATCCCAGCAGAACCATATTGAACCATTGCATTTTCAGGCCTCCAACTCTGCTCATAGCAGCAGCTCTGTGAAATAGGCTACACAAATTCCTCAGATGAGAAGAAATGTTGGGGCAGAATGAAGAGAGAACAACCTGAACCAACTGCCTCCCCTTCCCACAAGCTCCAAACCCCCTTTTTTTCCAAGACAGAAGTACTTCAACTCCTTGTGATACCTGTTGACTTTACTGACCTTTTGGGAAGACCTATTTACCTTGGCCAGGACCTGGATTTCGCAGCTTGTCAGAGTTTTGCAACCAAGCTTTGAGTGGCCTCCTTGTCTTCCTCCTTGATAACTTCTTTGCCTTGTTCCTTGGTAACTGAAGATAAGACTGGGCTCATGAGATATGGTTTGAAATTATCCTAGTGTTTGGTCTCATTTAAATTTTGAGGGAAGACCAGGCACGTGGCAGCGCATGTCATACTATTAATGGGAAACATAAAACTTTTTGCTATGCTAGTCTGCATGTATTTCATAAATGACAATTTTCAGCTCATGGTTTCCATAATTGTTTGAATTAAATTTAAGGGAGAGGCTGACATTACAGTTTTTAGGTAGGAGAAATTTATAAAGGCTTTTTGTCCTTGTGTGCCTAGGGCAAGATTTCTTGGATGATGTTGCAAAGGAGAGTTGGACTTGGCAGCTTACAAGTTTAAGAAAACTGTCGCTAACTTTTCTGCCTCAGGTACATACACCTTCAAAATAAATTTTAAGTAATCTTTTGGACTTTCCATGCCAATTATTCTTGTCTCCCGCATGCAGAAATCCTTAAAAGTATAAATTAACTGTTCCTTCTTTACATCCATCTTGTTTCATTAGATTTTATGCTAACTTTTCATGGTTCCAACTGAATATTACATTCTGATTCCTGTCCCCTTTGAATGGGTGAAAACACATTTACTTTGTAAATAGATGCCTTTCTCAGTTTAATGTAATTCAGGTCTTTAAGGTCAGAGCAAGTCAGCTCAGTGAAAGAACTGCTTGGTGGCTTCTGAACCTTTTAAAAGCTAGCTAAAGAAATTATTGGGAAGTAGCTGTCAGATTCAGAGGTATTTGGCTCCATGTGGTATGTTTTCAGCCTTCCCAGAAGCTAAAACAAATTGTTAACTATCAGAAAAATCAAGCTAGGTCTTAACTTGTTTTCTTTACCTCTTTCTGAAACATTAACAACTAAATAATTGTGGAAAACAACTAGATTGACTATTCAATGAAACCGAATAATTATGCTCTCGAGAGGCTAAAAGCATAAAAATTACAAATCTTTTAATAATTTCTTTCCAAGAGTCAATGGCATTATGCTACCTGACACATTCTGGCTTCTGTTTCACTCTTCCTTCATACAGAAAACATTCAAAAATGGCGAATACTAATGTTTATAGTGTTCTTGGTATATTTGAGTAGCATGGTGCCCTCACAAATCAAATGTCTGAATTACCTGAAGTAGTATTGTGGTGGATTGACTTTGGTTGGCTGCCAGACTCACCCAGCTGCTCTTGCACTCCCCTCTGCAGCTGTCTGGGAGGAGAAAAATAAGGTGAAAAAGCTTATGGGCTTATCAGAAGATCACTCACCAATTACTGACATGGGCGAAGAAACTCGACTTGTGGAAAATCAATTTAATTTGGAGCTGGGCCGCAGTTCCTGTCAGCAGCATGTGCTCCAGCATGGGCTCTCCACAGCCAGAGTTGCTTCAGGGAATATCCCCCTTCCTTGGTGTGGGGTCCTCTATGGGCTGTAGTGTGTATATCTGCTCTAGTGAGGTCCTCTCTGCAGACTGCAGGGAAATACCAGCTCTAGTGCCTGGTGTTTCTCCTCCCTCTCCTTCTCTGACCTTGGTGTTTGAAGCATTGACTTTAGTGCTCCTCATTTCTTACTGCTATGCAGAATGTCCAGCACAGGGAGCCCCTCTGTGAGAAGAGGATACCCCTGCAGCTACAACCTTGCTCAATGCAGCTACAAAAATAATTGTATGTGCAAATCAGTTCTCTGTTCATAGGGCTTTGTTGTATGAAAACTACTAGAGTGTTTCAGGACTTGTAGGGATCTGTAGAGAGCCTTTATGGGTCAGTTTGGTAGGACTTGAGAACTGGATGTACTCACAACTGAAACCTAGGCAAGTTTGAGTGCCTTTGATGCTAAAACACATTTATTGAAGGTAGCATTGAATCTCTTACAAGGCTTTGTAGAAAACTGCCAATTGAAAAAGCTGTTAGTTTGCATCCCTATCTTCTGGATGGCATCTAAATTGTCCTTGTGTTGAACTCCCATCACCATCAATGAGGCATATCAAAGGTGAGCACAAAGAGAAGCTGTTTGTTTTATACACTTGATGCTCTAAAGTTCAGACACAAGACTATATATCATTTCAACATGCAGTTCCTCTCAATTTACATTAAATAGGGTTCACTGGAGGGTATTCTGTCCCTTGTCATTCTTAAAATGGACACTGAGTTTTCTAAAAGAAGTCTGACCTAATACTCTTGGCATTTCTGTTGATATTTTGAAGGCAGTCAAAAGAGTATAAATGAATATATTCCCTTGATCATAAAAATCAAAGCAAGCACCACTCATTAACAGCAGACTGTGGCCCCAAAGTTTCAGTAACTGAAGAACAATGTGCAATAGCCAGATTTTTTCATGTTTAAAGTCTTCAGCCAAGCCATAATGTCTTGAGTAGGGTCTTATGCTCTTTGTGAAGAGCAGATTTGACAGAATAGGAGACTGAGAATTAGAGAAGTCTAGCTTTTCCTGATTCAATACCACATCAAGCAGCATCAACAAATTACTTGTCAAACCTTCAGCTGTCTTTGTGTAAGGCCTTCTCTTGTTTCCTTTTAGCGCCTCCTGGTACTACATGTTGACATATTTATTCTTGAGAGACTGTGATGAAGTTTCCTCTGTAGAGAGAGATTTTTCAGCATCTTGAGATGATTCCAAAGAAAATAGAACAGATTCTGCTAAGGCTTGGGCTGTCAAACAGAATAGAGGGGAATGTACTGTCTCGTAACACCTCCCTCCCGAGAAGATCAAAGCAGATGAGTTTTTTTTAATCACTAAACTCATGAGGAGGTTTTTCTTCCCTTATTTTGGAATTGCAAATTTTCTTTGTTCAGAGGGAAAAATATTTTCTGAAAGGTGCCTGTTTTGTACAATGATTAACATGTAATCACCTCGTTTGTTCCTAGCATGACATTTTCTTAAAATAATGGTAGCAGCTTTAATACTCACCAGTTTGACCTTTCCTTATCACTTTACAGAATATTTTTATAAAAGAATGTTCTAGAAATGATTGCATATTTAAAACACCACTTGAATAAGTGGAAGTTTTAAAATAATCAGTATATTGAAAATTCTGGAATCGCAATCAAGTTATTTCATAAACTTGGGGAGAATTCTAAGCATCAATCCGTACTTAAGAGCAATCCGACAGTAATAAATCATTCACATGCACATAATAAAATGCAAGAAATACTATAGGGGTTTTTTTTAGGCTAGGGAAGCAACTAACTTCCAGAAGGTTTTAGAAATAATACTAGGAGAAAAAGAAAATGTTTTTAAAAATGAGAAAATACATAGCATCTTGACAGTATCATTTAAAATCTAGCAGAAGAAAAGATGCTGACTATATGTGTTATCAGTGTGTACTCCTCAAACAATTTTGTAAATTTACTGTTTTCTCATTTCAGTGGGCAATCCCTAGCAAGGTGAAGTGCTACAGTTTTTTTCAGACATGATATAATTTGGCCCTAATGCTTGGTCATGAGGTCATCTTACTCTATGTAAGAGTGAATGTTCTGAGCATCAGGAATTCAAGTAATTAAATCAGAGATCAATTTCAGCTGCTTAATTGTCTGAAAGTTCTCTGCCAAGTACAGAAAATGGCATGTGGTAGCTTTCTGTGAGATCTACTTATTTAAAGAATTCTTCTATGGAATTGCATTTACCTATTCTTGTGGTCTTATATCTGCACTGAGTTCTTTCTGAACTGCTAACATACTGCATGCATCTCCAGATAAAATTATGCAATTGGTTACAGATTTCTTTTCTCATAATTTATTATTTCTCCTCCATAATGTTTCAGATTTCCTTAATTTTGTAGCTGCTAAATGAGAAAACTCCTTCCAAGGAATTTGTAATGTCTCTTACCTACATAATGAGTTAAGGTTTACCAGCCCTCTGGACTTTGCTAGTTTGTCATTGCCCATTAAGATTTCACTGTGAGCCAAAATATTGCCTGCAAAAGATCTGCATATATATATATATATATATATATATATATATATATATATATATATATATATATATATATATATATATA
>NW_020799107.1:29544493-29599390 GCF_003259725.1 Athene cunicularia | reverse complement strand
TATAAGAGACAGTATATATATATATAAATAATTTTTTTTAGCTTGGTTACATTTCTGTGATACTGTAATTCAGTCATGTAATTCTCATCACAAGAGCATTCCTACTGGAGCCTCAAGGGGCCTATGCACAAGCTTAAATGTTTTGTTGAACAAAATGAGGAGTGGATTTGTATTGTATATGTGCTTTTCCCTTCGAAAAGTTGCTGTAACTATTAACACCTACTCACATTCAGGACTTACTGAAGTAAAGTGAACTTTACCCAGAGGCTCTAAACCCACCAGCTGTGAAGGGGTTACATTTTGTGCCAAGGCTCTTGCAATGTAGTAATGTACAGCTAGCAGTAAACTCTGCTCTTTGCTTAACACACCTACTAATAAGCAAAAAATTCTCTATATGTGCTAGAAATGTTTTTGGTTCAATCATTTTTGACTGATTAGTTGGGTTCTTCCAGCCTTTTATACAATGGTACTGTTATTAGTTTCTTAAGTTTTATATTGTATATTTAAAAATGTGTTAGAAATTATGATTGCACAAAGGATCTTCAATTAATGTTTTTAAAGTGGGCTTGGCCAGGAAGTCAGATTTTGTTGACTTCCCATGGGATCCTAGCTCTGTAATAATTTTTTGCCTGCTGCAAGCATAAGGTAAAACATATAAATGTAAAATTATGCATGAGGACAACCAATCTGCAAAGGGCAAAACTCAGACTGCAGTTGCATAGTGAGACCAAAGACAGCGTTAAGCATCTGGCAGCAATATAACCATGGCAGCCCAGGCAGGGGTCAGAGACCCACTCGGGATTTAGTGCAAGTTTTCCCAGCTGGCACCTGTGCTGTGGCAGGAGTAACAGTATCAGTACCTTGCAGAGTTATCTGATGCAGAGGTGCCTGTCTGAATTGCAATCATATCTTTGACTGAACTGAAGACAAGTTCTGAGCATTGAAGTCACTTTTGAAAATGAGATTTAGTTGAGTTTGAAAATTGGATTTCCCTAGCCTATTGACAGGCTTCTAAAGGACCATCCAAGTGGGACGGAAAACAGGTTTATAAATGAAATATGTTATTTACTGGCAGAACATTAGGGATGCCTCTGGTGAAGTGTTTTGAATAAGTTTTTCACTGAAATTATTGGTAAGCTGAATTCAGAAAAAAAGTAATGGCTTCATTAGTTGCTATGATGCAAAATAAAGCAAAAATTTTCATACTGTTATTACTACTGGTGTTGTAAAATAAAATGCTCTGCATCTTATGGATACTGCATGTTTAACCCATGTTTGCAAAACTTCCCAGAATATATAAACAACTGTGTTCTGTTTTTCTACATCAGGTGCTTGAAAACCTTTATTACAGCCTCTTTCTGGGGCTTACAGCTTCTCTATAGTACAGTGACTTGTGTTTAATACGTGAATAAATCAGACAAGACACACTACAGAATATAAAAGGATCAAAAAAGGAATGCTCCTCATTACCCCTGGTGTGTACTCTCAGAAGTGCAACAAATACCTGACTAGTACTGAAAATATATGTAAAATATCATGCATCAATATGGTTCTGTGACTTCCACCAGTGAAATGTTTAAACTATACAAGCAGATACATCCATGAAAGTGTGTGTATCTTAATCTGAAATGAGAAATTGTCACATGATTGGAGAAAGTCCCAGTGTCCTAAAAAATGAACATCTTCATGAGAAAAATGAATTTATTATTTGCATGGCAAAGCACTCAAGGCCTCGTCTGAGATCAGAGGCTCCATTGTTCTAAGCTGTTTATAAGCAAAACTGTAGATATTTCCTTCTCCCACTTGTATATGTTTTCCTCTAAAAACTATTTCCTACCTCAGCCATAATTATAGCCAAGATGCAAGAGCCATTTCGTGAAGTTCTGCTCTGGGTGTTGGAGCGACCTTACCTTGACCCAGGTGAAGATGAGCTGTAGGAGGAAAACAGTAAAAATAGTTGTTAGTGGAGAAAACTAAGAAAAATACTACGTTCCTTCTTCAGAGGAAGAAATAATTATTTGCTTCATTCATATTTTAATTTGTCATTGTTACCTTCTCTATTGCATTTATCTAAGATTGAGACATCTCTTCCTCCCAGGTTGGCTCCCGGTGCTGGTTTTGTGTGTGTAGTGGGGAAGGGGGCTACAGTGGTGAGAAGATTCTCAAAGGTCCCCCAGCTCCAAATCAGACCGGCCTCTGGCTGAGGCTGAGCCAATTAGTGATGGTAGCTGTGCCTCTGAGATAAGGTATTTAAGAAGAGGAACCTGGGAGGAGGAGGAGTGGGAGATGTGAGGAGGACATCTCTGAGAACACCGAGGTCAGTGGGAAGAAGGAGGGGAGGTGTGCCGGGGCAGAGACCCCCCTGCAGCCTGTAGTGAGAGGGCAGGCTGCCCCCCTGCACCCATGGAGGTCACCAGTGGAGCAGAGGCTGACCTGCAGCCTGTGGAGGACCCCATGCTGAAACAGGTGGCTGTGCCTGAAGAAACCTCAAACCATGATGCTCCCTCCCATAGCACCAGGGAGTAGATTGACTCGTGGGGTAGGAGACAGGCTTTCTGGAAAATCTGTGGCTGGTAGCAGCAAATCCGCCTGTCCCCTGATGGGTTCTTCCAAGGGCTCTGGAAATGGAAAACAGTGCAAAAGTGATACAAATCCTTTGAATAGAAGGAGGGAAAACGTCCACTTAGTTGTGTGGGTGCTGATGATGATCTGCACATTATTTCACTGAAATGTCTCTTTGTATCTTGAAATGTGGATTCATCTTTCTCTTATGAGTTCTCTCAGAAATTACTCTTCAAAAAAGTGTCAAGCCATGTAATAGACTTGTGTGGCCATGACAAATTACAGGAAGGAACAAAAACATTTTTTTCATCTTACTAAAAAATAGGGCAATTTGAGACACTTTTCAACAGGAGTAGTTCTAATTTAATGGCATCTCAGTAGTCAGATCTTTTCAAAGTGTACTTCATGACAAAACACGCAACCATTTGCAGTGGCCTTTGTGTCATTAAAGAAATTGAACATATTTAGTCTTCCTGATGAATGCTCCTAAAATCATTTTTCACTCTTCCTAAGACTGCAACAATTTTCAAAGTTGTTACCTAGGATTTCATTTAGAGAACACTGAAATTCTTCACTGTAACTTCAATGTGCTCAAAGATTTCAGCAGTTTATGGCATTCTTCACAAATCTGTGCTCACAGAGTTGCCTGGAGAAGTAAAAACATGGTCTGGCTGCAAAGAGGTGTTCAAACACTTTGGATGGTAACATCCAATAGAAAATTATCCTCAACCCAATGGACCAGTAACCCAAAGGACATCAGGAGAGCAGCCTGTGTGGCTGCTGGACTGGAGCAATAGAGTTTTGTGCTGCTCTTTGTGAGTGGTGTCAGGAGAGCATCCATAACATCTCCAGAGTTCTGAACATCTTTGGACTGGATGGTAAGAGATGCTATGGCTGTTCTAGCTGCTTCTGGGGCAGTCTTGCCTATGCACCTGAGGAAATGGGATTTTGTAGTTGGTGTTAGCAGTACTGTTTTGATCTGTTACATGAACCAGCACCTAGGATTGCTTCTTACCTGTGTGACCTATCTTCTGATTAGGATGGATGAGGGGAACCTTTTCTGGAGTTGCTGATGTCTGCACATTTGCATCTGTCCTCTGTGTGGCAGAGTGTTGGGCAAGGGACATGGGGATGCTGACATTTCTCCAGGGGCATGACACAAGCAGAGAACCCAGGTGATGTGAGCAGAGTCTACTTGCCTGTGCTGGGCTAGAAATGAGGCAGAGAGCTGGGAGGTAGGAGGCCTGAAACATGTAGTGGAAAACAGGGTCACTCACAGGGTATGGTGAGGATGGCAAGGAGCAAGGCCAAATCTGCCTTCTCCCTCTTCTTTGTCTGCAGCCCTGGGGAGAAGCAGGGTTTGGGAAAGTACATCGTCCCTATGGGTCAGTCCCTGCCCATGGGCCATGTGAGGCAGCTGCCTTCTCCAACACGTGCACAAGCAGACAACTGTATTTAAAAGGACTTTCCAAATTGGATTTTATCCTCCTTGCCACCTTGTCGATCTCAGCTCCTGTAAATGGAGGGAACTGGTATTCAGCTATTGGCCAGCACATTGCTGGTATGCTGCAGGGAATATTGACTGTGTGAGGAGACACAAATTTTCCTTGGGAATGAATAAATTTCTTCTGGTCTTTTCCTGCTACTGCTGGTACTATTAGGAGAGTGTTGACCAAGGTTGAAGTACTTCTGGTGGAAATACTAATACTCAGGTGGGCTGCTTAACCCCGCTCCAGTGCAGGTGTGAGCACATCTCAGGTTATGGGACTTTCCTCTCTTCCAAGGTCTGATTGAACAGAGACTTTGACCTGACTTCAGTGAGTCCATTTGGGGTTTTTTTGGAGGAGAAGAAAGCATGTGACAGCTTTGTGGTTCTTTTGAAGGAAATGGAGAGACCACAATGCAATGAAATTAATTTAAAAATGAACAGACTTGCTGGAAAGGAAATTGCTGGTCTCGGAAGAACAACTTATGGAAAATCCTGAGGGTAAGACCATACTGGTTTTGAGAATATGCACATTCACAGGCTAAGGTAGTTATTGCCAGCTGAAGACCTCACCTTAGAAATATCTCCCTCCTGCCTGTCAAAGGGAAGAACTGCTCATATAATGACAAAAATTTCCCTCTTAGACCCCCAAAAGATCTTACGTATTTATTTAAAAGTCAATATGGCCACTATCACTCCAGTTTTAAGAACTTTTTATGAGGGCTGCAATGAAAGCATCCTAAACTTAAACAAAGAAATATGAGATGGTACACTCCAGTCTTTATTCCTGAGAAAAGTTAAAATCTTTGATATTGTTTTCTGGTCTGGGAAAGATGAGAATACAGGATTGACGTGTTCTGCTCTCTCTGTACAGTTTGTAAGCCTAAGCATGTCAGTGTCAAAGGATTTTGAAGATTTTTTTCCTCTTGATTTTCAGTATATTCTTGAAAAAAACAAAGCTAAAAGTAAAAGATCACTCAGGCAAGCTTTGACACATATATATTCTTACTAAAATTTCTGTGTCTTGAATACTGATTTGTTAGTACAGGTTTGCTTATAATCCTGTACTTGTCACTGAAATGTTTTGCTTATCAGAAACATGACAGAGAAAATGAGTCTTCTTTCAAAGAACACACAAAAAATAAATTGGTAAATGTTTGCATCATGAATTCTAGAGCTTTTTTCTTAAACTTTATTTTTTTTTTTTTAACCACTTAAACTCAAATGAGAACTCTTACTTTCACATCATTAGCTTCTGAAATCTCTTTGTTAAGCCTGGCTATTTATTTGTCCTGCCACTTATTCACCCTGATTTACAAAGGCTATCAATGCCTTCAGCTTTTGTGACTTAAATGGGACTTGGAGGTGCTCAGCAGTTTTAAATATCAAACCAGTAATTTTTTCAACAATTTATTTTACCCTTCGATTTTTCTAGTCTTTTGTGAAATAGTATTTTGGCTCAAGATCTTCACTGTTGGCTTGAATTCCCTTTCCTTCCCATGGGAAAGAAACGATTTTGTAGTCAACTTCAGTTATCTCATCCAAAAGTTATATTCTACTGCTAAGAATAAATTAACTTAATCATCATAATAAGTAAGAAACTTATCAGTAGCACTGTTTGTTGTTCTTTTCCTCTTCATCTTTGTTCCTCTTTTTTTTTTTTTTTTTTTTTTTTTAAATCCCAGTACTTTTAGTTATTTTTTCCTTTTGGACTGTATTTGCTACTACACAAAAGTGTGATTGGAAGAGTATCTGGAAAACGTACAATGTCGTACTTAATGCTATTTAGTATATGACACTAGTTTACTTAATATCAGGGTTGTAGATTTTGATACACCTAAAAAGGCAGATGAGTCCCTAGTGGATTTTTGAACTGTAGTTATCTGTATCCCTACACTCCTAAATAGTTATAAAATTATGACCCTTGAATTGTAACTTTTTGCAGAAAATGACTGAAGTCACTGGAGTCCCGTTCACGTTGCACCAGGCCAGGAGCTGCCTTGAAGTGTGTAGGTGTGCAGTCAGTTAACAGCGCTCTCAGATTCTGTTTCTTGACAAAAACTCTGCTGTTTCAGCCTGAGTAGCAGTAGGAGCAGACTGGCTGCTTGTTGGGATTTCTTCTAGACAAGTACTGTGTGCCCCAAACTGTCTTTGGCTTCCACTGCTTACACTGTTTTGTCCTTTTCCATGAGTGGTGCAGATGTGCTCATCACTAGAGGAGTAAAAGCAATATTATTTTTTCTTTGCTTCTTTAAATACCCCAGTTGTAAAGCAAGATTTGGGTGTTCAAGACTTGCTCTCTCCGTGTCTTTCTATAGACCAGTGTGTCCGTGACAGACTTGTTTCTGTGTCATTACAGTCATATTTCTTATATCAGGTCAGTATCAGTGGGGTGAGCTCAGATCTGCATGCAACTTACCCAGAGTCACTTCACTGTTCTTTGGATTTTTGACTTAGTTTTTTTACTTTGTATGCAGATTCTTAAATTCCCTCTTCATACCCCAAATTATTCAGCCTCACAAGTGTATTATTGAGTTTTTTGCAAAATGCTTGGGGGTGCAGTTTTAATGAAAGGTATATTAAAAACCTTTGTGGGATTATTCAAATAATGATCTCCCTGAAGTGATACTCAATTCACTCTGTGTCTACTTTGCTAATGATGGTCTGAGATACTGGTAATTAGATCTGTGTCTGTTTAGTTTTTGAGAGGAAGAGGAAAATAAGAGAAGCTGACCTGAGAAAAAGAAAAGGCTATATGATACCTCTAGGTTTGAGGTTTATCAAAGCGTATGTAGACAAAGGCCCCCATCACACTGGTCTGTAATGCAGACACAGGAGTAACAGGAAATCTTTAGAAAAACATTTAGTGGGATGTAAAAAAACCTCAATCAGAGCTCAGCAACAGCAAGCTATTAATAAACACCCCATTTTCATTGCATATGCATTCAAGTCAATAACAGATACTTTTTTTTATGCATGTATGTAGCAGAAGGAGAATGTGTGAAATGTACACTGGAAGGCCTCAATTCAGAGATGACGGTGAAATGAAAAGTCAGAGATGAGAGAAGCAGGGAAAGTGAGGAGAAATCGGGAAAGAAATAGTGACTCAGATATGGGTGTAAAGAGACAGAACTGGGAATAGTACAAGAAAGGTAGACAAGGAAAATAACAGTAGAGAAAATGGAAGAAAGAAAAATTGCTAAGAAAGTGGAAAGAAAATAATGGGAAACAAGAAAGATAGGAGAAAATAGGGCATATTTGTGTTGCTGCCAAAAAGCTGTGCGCTATGAAGATAAAAAAAAAAAAATCTCTTTTTTCTTCTGCAGGGAACAGCTTTGCAAGGCTGAGGCTGGAAAACTGTTCCAATCAGTGATTTTGGGCACAGTGAAAATGATTATTTGGCCCTAAAAATTTAGATGTGAGCAGGAGTGACACTGTGGAAAAGGCTGGTGGGAGACTATGGTCCTAGTAATGCAGTTATTGCTCTAAGTAGCCACGTTGCCTGTAAATTAATTTCATTTATGAACAGATAAACCACCAAATCCTTATTTAGTGTTGCACATGGGACTGTATGATCAAACCTGTCAAGGCTTTTATTTATCTATTCAGGCTTTAGTTTAGATTAAGCATTGTCTCCTGAACCCTCCCTAGCACTTTTGGCAGCCCCGGCTGTGCAATGTGGCAGCACAGGCTATTTGCAGGAGGCTTTTTCATGAATCATAGAACGTTTCTGTCTGAAAAGGACTTTAAAGCTCATCCAGTCCCAATCCCCCTGCCATGGGCAGGGACACCTTCCTTTAGACCAGGTTGCCCAAAGCCCCGTCCAACCTGACCTTGGACACTGCCAGGGAGGGGGCAGCCACAGCTTCTCTGAGAAACCTGTGCCAGTGTCTCACCACCCTCACAGGAAAGAATTTCTTCTAATATCTAATATAAATCTTCCTTCTCTCAGTTTAAAACCATTACCCCTCATTCTATCCCTACATCCACTGATAAAGAGTCCCTCCCCAGCTTTCCTGTAGGGTCCCCTGTAAGTACTGGAAGGCTCCAGGTCCAGAGCCAAAGTACAGAAGATGCTGCTGCAGCCCAGGTCTGTGGGAGAGTAGCAGGAACCAGACACATTAGACTGCAAGTGAGATTTCCTATTGTGGGCTTCCACGAACTGCATTTTGGGACACAACAGAAAGCTGCATTTTTTTATATGGACATTGTTCATCAAGAGCAATTAGGGCATGGATGCGCACCTATATTTGGTGGCTGCTTTGATATTGGGATCTTGTAAACTATTACTTGGTTTTCCAGCTGTAGATCACTCTTTCTGAGGTTCAGATAGCACCTTTAGCTTTATTAACATATGGAAATCTACCTGTGACAGTTGACGTGTAAACAGTCTGCCTGGAAAGACATGTAGGAAAGGAGCATGTGAGGAGTTAACATACTTAACAATCTCTGTGGTTGTCAGAATAATTAATGCTTCCAATAAACATGCTAATTAGTTGACATGCAGAAAAATCTTCCTACGTTCATGTTGGACTTTTTATATTATCCTGAATGCAAACACCACCTTATCATATCCTTACCTTTGAACACTACCTCTACATCATTTCCTGGGTTTAGACACTTGTTATTGACTATACAAAGAGCAGCAAAAAGACTTAATAAAAT
This sequence comes from Athene cunicularia, assembly GCF_003259725.1. Taxonomy (NCBI): domain Eukaryota; kingdom Metazoa; phylum Chordata; class Aves; order Strigiformes; family Strigidae; genus Athene; species Athene cunicularia. The sequence goes on along the minus strand of NW_020799107.1, from coordinate 29,590,677 downwards.
CTGACAGCAGGCAGCTTTTCCTGCCTGGAAAGATTAAGTGCTTAACAGTTTGCATTTCAATTACTTAAAACTAATGGAAAAAATATTTTACATTTTAGCCCCTTATTTCACAAATTGCTTGAAGGAAAAAATATTTCTGATCTAGAATTACGTTATTCTTTTAGAAGTGGTTGAAAAGTGGATTAATCTATTGGCTGCAATATATAACACTGCTTTTTTAATTAAACAGATATTATGCAAATTTTAATCAATACTATTGTCTGTCTTCTCCTTGCTAATGCAGCCACTGCCAGCATTTTAGCTCTCTCCTCATCTAAAAGTATATTTTAGAATAGCTTATATAAATTGTTTTCTATAAGTCATGACTATTCTAATCTTCATAAATAAGCTAAAATAGTTTCTTATCATTACCAAGGCCCATAAATGAATGTAATCAGTAGGGATTTTTCTATTTGAGTGGTTATTGTGTGGAATAAAACACCAACTTGAATTCCAGTTCTTCATTTGTTCTGTCTGAACTCAGAGTTTTTCATGCAGAAGGATGGTTATTTAAAGCAGCACATACAAACAACTTGAATCGCACTGTTTACTGAATACTCTCTCCATAAATTATAACTATATCCTCCTTTTTGGTATTGCATATTTCAGTTTTAACAAGTGCAACGAATCTCTTGGCTTATGGATAAAGGACTTGCCAATTTCAATATTTGAAGTGTTCTCTTGCAGAGCAATCATGTATTTCCCTGCAGGTACATCATGGTTTAAATATTGTTAGTAAGAGTAAAAATATCATTTTTGATCATGAAATGAATGATGCATAACATGGCTTGAAATTATGTATGAAATATAGTGCAATTTTAAAGGCAGGGGTCTTGATGCTTCCAAGTTACTTAGTCAAATGTTCCCACTGTAGCTGATGATGGTATCTCTTGAGTGATATTGCCCTTTTAGCCTGGGAGGTTGCCTGTGTGACTCTCATTTATTCTCATCCTTTGGGAGAATTGATAATATGGGTCAAGCATTCCTTTGGATCAGCCATATGTATTAACACAGATTACACAAAATTCTGTTATCTTTAAATGCAAAAGTGGAATGGGCTGTTTTTAGGCATGCCTTTGCAGCAAGTCCTACATGAGAAGGGACAAAATTCACTCTGCCCCAAACTTGCTGCTGCCTCTTTCTTACTTTGCTTTTGGCATGTCCTTCCTGCAGTGGTCAGATTATCTCACAGGAACTGAGCAAAGACTGTTTTTGGGAACCACCAGACAATTACCTGAACAACAGACAGACAGAGATGTTTGGGTTTAAACTGATTTTCTCATGGTAGGAAGAGAAAACTGTTTTTTTTAAGAAACAGAAATTTGAGAGAATGTGATTATTTTGGAAACATTTCTGCATAGGACTGAAACTCCTCTTTACATGAAAAATTATTTAGACAAATATCCTGTCCAATGTATCTATTATCTGTGTGGTTATGGAACTAGCTGAGGATGTGAGAAAAGGCTCCAAATCTCCTCAATTCCCTGGTACCACCTTCAGCTTGCCCTTATACAGCTCTTGTGAGTCTGTGACCCTGGGGACATCTTGAGGCTCTCCCCACATCTCTGCTCATAGCCCTTTCACTTTGCATAAGTGTGTTGTTCACCAAGCAGGTCTTGAGCCAAGCTTTCTCTTTTGAAGGTGAGCTGGTCTCCCTGTGGCCAAATGGATGGTTGTGTGCAGAGCCCTCCCCTCCGAGGGGAGGTGAAGATGATGCTGGTGATAGGGGAGACCTGGGAGCAACTCCTTGCCCCTAACTCAGGCAGCGCAGAAACTCAAAGCAGTTTCTTTTGCCTCCTGGTTTCCAAGTGCAGGGCATGTCCAGCTGCCAGAAATTCATGCATTAAAACCAAAGAAGAGGCTAGCTTTATTTATTTATTTATTTATTTTTTAGAGAAACCGCAAATGTTTTTTTATAGCTAAGAATAATAAAATTATGACAGAGGGTAAAATAAGATGGTTTGGGTATGTTCTGGTTCTGTACAAATGAGAATCAGAACCTCCCCTCCACAGACCCAGGTTTTTACTAAACCTTCTTGACACAAAGTTTTCAACTTAATGACATGCAATTTAAATAATGTCTGATATTTCCTCATTATTTCATAAAATAGAAAAGTGACTTCATATGTAAACAGTAATAAATGAAGATTTTATGAATTGCCTTACATGGATCTAAGCAGTAGTCTATCAGATGTCAAGGTACAGTGGTTTGTGAATAACTCTGCATCTGGGAAATGGGTGATGGATCATCCAGTCACCAGCTCCCTGAACTATTGGGTTATCTGCTACTATATTTATTTGAGTAATTTTCAGTTAGGGAGCATGTAATCTTATGATCGTGACTGTTCTGAAAAAAACAGTAGCATAGCACAAAGTGAGACATCCATCCCAGAGAGAGGCATTTCCTCATGGCAAGGTTCAGTGCAGGTTTTGAACAATTACTGACTAAGTGGACTTCCACTGGAGCACTGTTAGCATGTTGTAGCACTGGCTGAAGAGAATGGTGAGAAAATTATCAAAAGGTTTCTGTTTAAATTGGATAGACCCTTAGAAATCACTGGCCTCTACTTCATGCAAACATTTTATACCACCTGAAACTTACTCTATGTCTTCTACCTTACTGCACAATCTAACACAAAATACAAATTTTCAGCCTAAGAGTTTAATCTGAAAGGCAAGGACATTTAATTAATACTTCAGTAGATATGTTACTCTTCAATAGAAAGAGCTTCATGCAATTTTTTTAGGCTGTGTTTACTATACATTTCCCACTTGCTCGGATGTATTTACTTCAGAGCTGGCATAATAATCGATAGTTAGCAATCTGCAGCACAGAAAAGAAAGAACTGATCTGGGATTGCTGTTTTGACAGGATTCCATTCTCTTATCATTTAAAAATATCTCTACTGAGATAGGGATGGTATTAGGGAAAAAGGAGTCTTCCTCAGGCAGAAGAACTGTGGGCAGAAGGTGACTGATAATCTCTAGAATCTCATAAAATGCTCTCAAACAAAACGGGCAAAGAGTGTTTTGGAAGTGAATTACGGCTGCTGTGATCTACTTGTCGTGGCAACATGCAAGTGTCACCTTTGAGAGCACAGCCTTGAAGCAAAGAGATAGTTTCAATTATCTAATTTTCACAATGAATGAGGCCTGTTTATTGGAAATCTATAGGTGGTTGGCAATGGCAAATGGTAACTGTGAATATATCCAGTTCAGTGTTAGTTAATTTACAACCTCTTCTGAACTGTAGAGTAGCAATGTTATTAGTCAAAATGAACAGAGAAGTGCGGGTACCTGGGGTTGAATAAGCAAACTGTCTTTCTCCTTAATAGCTTTAAGTTGCTTGAATTTGTATTTATTTATAAGTGTGCAGTGGCTGGAGATTCTTATCTGCAAGTCAGGACCCTTTTTGCCATAATGAATAACTGAAGATAATAACTGTTCTTCTAGAAGTTTGGTCAAAGTTTATAACAAGATGCCACATGTGAAAAACAAGCAAATAAGGGTGACATTTGCCACAGTAACAGCTTAATAGAATCAAACAAATAAGCTGGCAGCGGCTGGTGACAGCTTTACTCTGAATTGCTCTCAAATATGCAGTGACATTTCACTATTAAACAGCTCATTGTTTTATTAGGTTTTGCATGTGGTTTTGTGTTATAACCCCTAAGTAGCTCCGAGTTTGGTTTAGAATTATGCACGCTAAAAGGTTGGTCAAAACCTTATTCTTGGCCTCCGTTTGGCACAGAGGCTTTTATGCAGTGAAATATCTTGCTCAAGTCAGTGAGGAAGTGCTGCCCCTTGCACGCACAGCCCTTGTGACAAGAGGTGTCTTCTCACCTGTGAAACAGATCTTGATTATGGCCTTAATCCTGAAGCTATGGGAAGTCTCTGAGATATGCAAAGCCATTGATAACTTGAGGGTTAGGACAAGGACAGTTTCTGGGAAGCCACTGGGGAATGGAGGACATCTGGGATGGCTCATAACAGCCTACGTGGTTGTGTCCTATACTCCCCTCCTGGGTATTGATGGCTCCGTGTCCAGACAAACAGCTGTGCTGTTGTACAGACAGGAACATGTCTAACAAAAGGATGCAGATTGGTGCAAAGATATTGTCTGATGAACTGAAATCTTCTAGTCTACAGGGGTTTATAGAAACTGTTAGTCACTGTTGCCGCTGTCTGACAGGGATGGGGGACCATTTATTGTCTGTACTGGTCTGGGTGACCATGATGGGCATAAACTATGGGAGTGACCAAGCTATGTTTGCAAAAGTTTTGCAATTCTCTTACCTGGCCAGTGGTGTAACTCCTTCTTTTTGTGGATTCAGCTTTAACTGTTTGATCCTTACTGCTGGATTGATTGCCTGTGGCTCCTTGCAGGACAAGAGGGTGTATCATCCACATCTCATTGGCAGGGGAATTCAGGTATTGTCAGATTTGCTTTATGTGGAGGTATTGAATAGGACTTCATAAACCAAGCAAGTGTGGCATAAGCATGGTTTCCCTTCACTACTCATAGGAAGACATTTTTATCATTAGAAATAAGTTAAAGAAATTAGATTGAGCTCAGGGAGACTTGCAGTCTCTCCTGACCAGAAGCACAGACAACTAAAGGATAAGCCTTAATCCACTGTGGTCTGAAAAATGCTGTGGGTCTGGCTTGCTGCTTGCAGAAACTTAAACTGTTAGCTGGCAAGAGGGAGAAGTGTTTGCAACTGTGGCAGGTTGTGAGACTTAACATGGTCATGGCTTTATATCTTGTGTGTCCCTGTAGATTTAGGGACTTAAAAAATCTGAAGCAAAAGTCATTTTCTTATTTTCAAAGTAGTTCTCTTCTTTCATGTGAGATCTTGACAATATAAGTGCTGAAATCTCCCAGGATGAGTCTAGGGTATTTCACCTGCATGGCTGACAGTGCATCCCTGAATGCCTTTTGTGGATTTGTTTACTCTTTGGTCTATAAATGAACATCAAATGAGTGTGGTGCTCTTGTAGGAGACTCAACTTCACATCCCTTGAGTAGCTATTATTAAAGCCTGTCAAGGAACCTATTTGAGCTTTGGTAAAAAATACAAAGGCGGTCAAATCCTCTGAGAAAAATATTAGAAGAGCAGATGAATAAAAGTCTGTCTGAGCAAGGTAGAAAACCTAGTGTAGGGGCTACAAAAGTGATGAAAAGCTTTGCAGAGCCTACACGGGTGCCTGCATCTTTGGGAGCAGCACATTCTCTCAGTGATCACAAACCAGCTACACACAAATTGTCTCCTGCATACAGCAGATGACCACCAGTGTTTCTGGTTGCCTTTGCAGAGTGGCTAGAAGACTATATCTTCTGTGCTTTGTGGGGCCTTTTCTTCATGTTATCTGCACAACTTAGATATGATGAATGCACGGCTAAAGCAAGTATGCTGTTTTTTCTTTCTCTGATTATTTTAAACCTAAATGTGTACAGTTCTCAGGACATTAAAAGGAACTTTATGAGTAAAGCAATAGACATGGGCACTTCTGGTACGCTGATGGCAGAGGGCGATTAGAAGAAATAGGGTTGTTTATTTTGCTGAACAACAAAAAAGAAGACCCTAGAAGCTGCATTTAATCTCTAGTTTCAGTTACAACAGTCCAAGTATTTGATTTCAGATGTATTGATTTAAAACTGATCTTTTTTTTTTAATGGTGAATAATGACTGTTAAAGAACACTGAGGAAAGTGATGTCTCTGCTAATGGCCAACATACTACCCCTAAAATAGGAGCTGCCTGTGTTTGTGCTAAGTATAGGAAGTTTCTTATCTTCTGCCAGTTTAGATACGAAGATAATCAGTCTTTCTTTCAATAAAATGCCAGTCTAATGTCCAGATCAATAACTGTGTCCCTCTCCATTTGGAGACATTTGAGTCCATTTGAACAGATTCAACCTTTCGCTGATATTTTGTTTACAGATATAGAAAATGCCATCCAAAAGGATTGCATCTGCCTGACTTTTAGTGAATACTGATCAAAGAAGATCTACTGTTTGTTGACCAGGGAAATGGGCTTGAAAAGGAAGAGAAATGTAAATGATGTGCTCAAGGCAGCAGAAGGCTCAGAAGTGAACCAGTCAGCAGCAGGCAAATATCCCTCCTTTACTGGGGGCACTGGTGGCACAGGTTAGCCCTGCTGCATTTCCCTGGGTCTTTCTGCGTGCCCAGAGGTGGGTGTGTGGTGGGACATGGGTCCTCTTGGCATGAATAGCAGGCAAAATCCCCTGTATAGCACTCAGGACCTCCCACAGGCATTTAGATCATCAAAAATTGTGTTCTCTCCATGTGCATGCAGTACAGAAAAGAAGAGGTGCTGGGAATTGTTTTTTCAAATGTAAAATATGGGGAAATCCTTCTGTTCAGCAGCAGTTTGTCCATGATAATGACCTCAGAAGAACATAGTGACTAACATATTTTCGGTGAGAATTAGTCCAAGCTTTAATGTAGCAGATGAGCTGCAAACTTTGCAGTGCTTGGATCTAATTTCTACCTTTGCCTTTTTTCTGCCTTATACAGGCCACAGAATTTGTTAAAATTTGATGTAATTACATCTCTGACCTGTGAAAATCTGCATGGATAATTTTAAAGTCACGGATGGTTCATCCCTGAGATAATCTTTAAAGCTGGCTGTGAATTATATCCTCAGTTATAAATCTTGTTGGGATTGATATATGATGGAAGAGTGTAGTCTGCCATAGCACAATGTGAGATTTGCCACTCTTGCTCAAATTTAGTAAGTACCATTACATTCAGAGTCTGCTCACTGAAATCAGAGACAGATGAGGAAACACAGTCCTTTCCAAAGAGCATCTCAGAAAGGCGCATAAATAAGTACTGGAACCCACTGGAAAAAAAATGGGTGTAGGTAATACTTAAAGGTTTATGTTGTGTCCTGCCAAGAGACTGGATACTTTAAGATAGCATGAGGGAAAAGTGGCCTGTGCTATTATGCATTTAATTTCATTTTTATGGCACAGTTTTTCATACTGTACATGATAACTGAATGCAGCAGCTGGATTAAAAACATTTATGTCTTGTTTCCTATGGAGGGAAATCAATCCTTTCCTTTCCTTGATGTATTTCCTATGGAACAAAATCAATTTAATGTATTTTCTTTTATGTATGTTGGTTAGTGATTGTAGGAGGAGGAAAATGCTATGCCTTGCGTGAGCGTAATGAAAGCAAATTCTTATGGCTGGCAATTAAAATAATTAAATTTAGAATGAAACCAAATATATTTTTCAAGAAGGATCCAGAAATACAGTTTCTGTGACATCTGAAATGAACTTCATAGTGAGCCAGGACAGTCATGTGTCATCCACCAGAATTAATTCAAGGAGACTGCAAGGAAATGAGTTTTAGTGAAAGCCAAATTTGACAGGTGCCCAAATGCCAGTTCAGCCTCTTGAGGATGTTCCTCTGGTTCTAACTAAGGGATGAGAATAAAACCCAGCCTCTCTGACAAACATCAGGAAGATCTTTATAAAAAAAGATGCTGCTGTCCCTGCAGTGTGATTGCCTTGTTTTCCCCAAAGAATGGATGATTGAAAACAGGGAGATAACTTGTGGTCCGGTTCAAGGCAAGAAGAGGGATCATGCAGCAATGGAAAAATGTAATACAAAATAAAAATAGCCTGATCAAAGCTGTCTTGATCTCCGATGAAAACAGAAACTCTGCACCGTGCTGAAGGAAATGAAGTATGGAAATTCAAACACCCCAACTGCAACCACAGCCTCCCTCTCACCCTACACTGGCAGGTGTCCAGCTCTGGGCATGCACATTAAACAGTAAGAACCTGCAGTGAGGTGCCTTCCTGTGGGGACATTTAGCACGGTAAACTGTTTCATTCTGCAGCAAACTGCTTAGAAATAATACTGTTAATGGATAGTAAACTGCAAAAAGAAATTTGTGTCCATGATGATTCAGTAGATACATGGCTGAGACTAGAGACAGCTCGAACTTCTGGGAGCAACCATTTCTTTCACTGGAATAGAAACTTTCTGTTGAGAAACTGTGTTTCTTCAGAAGTTTCCCTGGACAAATTCCAGTATTCTAAAAGAATGAAACAAAAAATGGGTTTTACTAGTATATTCCTCTAAGGCAAAAGCAGATAGATATACTCTCTTTTCAGTGTCAGGGATTTTTCAGGCATTCACAGCCACATAGCAGCTTTTTCCACTGGTAATTATTCAGTTTTAAACAGCAAACTATTATTTATGTAGTGAAGTCATATTCTTTAAAGTAGTTCTCATAAAATGGCATTAAACCTTTCTAGGCTTTAATATCTTTTAATTTCTTTGTGGCAAATCTGCTGAGTTTATGAGTAAACATTTTAAATGGTTTTCTTTGCAAATCCACAAATCAAGATGCATTCTGCCTGACAGCACCTCATTTGTAAAGATGTTGTCAGTCAGATCTTGTCTTCAGCAACATCTCTCTTATACATCTGTCATTTTGGGGAATTTTCAGTCAAAAGGAGACGAGACACCTAGAAATTACAGCTTGGGATCTGCATGTAATATATAGATGGGGATATAAGTGTAGCCAGGAGTGTTCAGCACCCACAACTGGGGCATGTTAGCACCTCCTGTTAAGATACGGCACAGTCACAGGTTTCCCTTTGCTTTCTTAGAGCTGCTTTTCTTCCTCCCACCCTGCTGGGGTTGGGGTGATGGTGTCAGCCTTGGGTGGACAGGGAGAGGGTAGGAGGGTACCCAGAGGGCTCTCACATCTGGACAGAATGCCTTCTCCTGGTGTTTCTCCAGCAGAAAGCTCTCCCAGGCTTATGTTCTGTTACCATTGCTCACTGCTTCTTAGGGCAAAGCCTCAAATCTATTTGCTGCTGTATGTCCCAAGGAGCTGTGAGCTGTGTCGGCCTTTGAGTGCCCACTGTGTGCTGCTTGCTCCTGGTGCATTGATGATACACTGCCCTCGTCAGCTTAGATCTAAAATACCAGCGTGACAGAGGTCAGGAAGACTCGATGGGCTTTGGCTCAAAGTTCACAGGAGAAAATAGCACTTATGGTGGTTTATATGCCTCAGAGTAGCATTTAGGCAGGAAACCTCTGTCTTCTGTGTCCATCCATTCTCTCGGTTGGAAGAAAATTGCTGATGTTCATGTCCTGAAGTTCTGTAAAAGCCACCCAGTGTTTAGGCAACAAGCTCTGAACAAGATTCAGAACTGAGGCCAGGCAGTTCATGATGGGGATTTAGCAGGCATGAAGTCCTGGGCTGCGTTTTGGTCCTGCTCTGAGCAGCATCTGTGGTGTCCCCACCGCTGCAAGCCCCACCTACATCCCTGGGAAGGAGAAGTACTCTTCCCGCTGTCAGTCAGTAGCTGGAATTAAACCTGGTGACTGCAGTGATCTCTTCCCTCTCTGCCAAGTGAGTGGATGGACAGTAGGCAAAACCTATCCATGACTTGATTTATGAGAAAAAAATTATTAAAAGAGGCAGTATAGAAATGATGAGATTATGTGATTTCCTTTATATTGTTTTCCCTGTGCCTTCTGCAGAGAATAGCCTAGAGGGTGCAAAGTCCCCCAGATTTTTAAGAAGAGGAGAAGGAAATAAAGAAAATACTGCACTATCCTTGAATTTAGTGGCAAAATTTTACTGTCCTCCTCTCTCAGATCACAGGATTTTTTTCACTACTCAGACACTTTATTTAAGTAGTTACACTAGAGCAGATTTGGTCTTCAGTATTTCCACTGGCAAGATTTAATTTATCTCAGACTAACGCTTTGCATGGTGTATAGAAAATAATATCAACTTTTTTCTAGCTAAATAAAAAAAGAGCTATCATTAAATAACTCTGTTGGGTCATATGGAAATTTTGGATTGTGTCAAGGTTATTGTTTGTCTCTAGTGATAATAGAAATTAAATAACCTGCAGAATTTGTATTTTGGGAAAAACCTCATTCACACCTAACTTATTATTAATGACATAGTTCAGATCATTGATTTTACATCCCATATGGTTAGCTAATGATTACAGAAAGGCCTTCAAAGAATGTATATTAATGGCATCAATTATTGCAAATGATAGACTTTATGGATTGTCGTGAATATCAAGTGACACTTAGGATATGAACAACAATAGCATGTGGTGTGTGAAGTTATGCGAAGCAATTAAGGTCATGAAAACTTGGCTTAGTACCTCTTTTTAAAAAAGGTTGCTCAATTATAATAATGGTCAAATCTCAGCAGACGAAAAAAAAAAATCCTTCATCTGGTTTCCTCCTGGGCATTTAGTAATGGAGCTCCCACCTGCTGTTTAACATTTTATCATGTCATTACCAGTGGAAATAATTTGCACTGGCAGCACTAATTGAGTAGAAGCTTTCACATATTATTTTTATAGGAATAGGTATCCTGAGTTTTGCATGTAAACACATTCTTTGCTATCAAATTCCTCACTTGTAGTCAGAATTTTTAAAAGTCTAATTGTCCTCTCTTTTAAAAGAAAAGACTAAAAACCAGGGAATGGCTGTTAAGAGAGTATATGATGCTGTACCTTGGACCCGTTGTGCTGGGCTGTGTGTTTTGCTTGAGTTTGGCCTCCATACACTGCTGCTGTGATGGCCTGGCTTTGCTTGGAGGACCTGATTGTCTGCAGCATGTGTGCAACACTGTAGTACAGGGACCGTCACACTGCATTTTGCAGTGGCAGTGCGAGAATTAGTGATTAATTATCCAATAATAAGCATTTGTGGTGAACCCACACTCAGTTATATTTCCCAGCTCCCTGTCATCTGCCCAGAGACCTGCCTCCTGGTGTCTCCACAGTGGTGGCAGAGAGTGATGGGGCTGCCTCAAGGCTAAAGGCTGAGTAGCTTGCTGCCCTCCTTGTTGGGCAGCGGTGAGGTTTGAGTTGTGAGAGGGCAGTTGTGGGGGACACCAAGCTGGGCAAAGGGCTGGGGGGAGCCACCATCTGTGGGGGCTGCTGCTTCTTTGGGGGCTGCTGTTTCTTTGGGGGCTGCTGCAGCCTTTCTTGCAGCAGGACGGGCTGCTTCCACCGGATAAGGAATAGTGCAGGCATAATCCTGGGTGAGCAGATAGTTTCCATGTACCCCTAAAAAGTGGCATAAGAGAAATAAGGCTGGTGTGTGGACTGGTTTGGCTTGTACTCAGCGCTAAACTCTGTGTATGGGAGTGATCAGGATACCCAAGTTATCTTCACTGTGAGCTTTGGATAGCTCACAGATATTATGGTATGACAGTGTGAAAATAGAAGTTAAAACCAAGACATTTTTTTTAGCTGAGAAGATGAACCATAAGAGTTTTGCTCTTAAGAGGCTTATAAATGCTTATGAGCACCGTGGATCTGTTTGATGCTCCATTCCACTGCAGTTTCCCTTTGAAGTGAGAGACTTTTGATAAAAGCAATGTACTTCATGCTTGGAGTAGGATTTATATTGTGGTAAGTTGTGAAATGCCTTGGCCAAGGAACATGGAGCTCATTGCACATGTTCCTGTTGACAGACAGATACAGGCACTGTCCTGAGGAGCACCCAGGCTACTCCAATTGTTAGAAACCTTCTGCTCAACTGAAAAAAACTCAAACCGCGGTTAAGGGCTATTACACTTCCAAAGACCTCTTGAAAAGTAGAGTTCATCTATTCCAATGCCTTTTCTCCATGGCCTAATAAGAATCCCAGCAGATATATCAAACTGGAGGTAAAGGGAACTGCTGTGTTCTCCATCAGGAAGAGATGGACTGAAACCAGACTGGTTTTGGGAGCAAGGGATTCATGCCCCCTCACATGTGGTATTAAATCAAGTGCGGAGGTGAAGAACTGCATTGCCTTTCTTGGCATTATATTATTACTAACATTTGCCTACAGCTTCTGCATTCGATTGATCCTTTGGCTCTATGTAGGTCTGTAGGGATGCTAGCCTGGAGAACATTTTGCCTGAGCTAAATATGTACAGAATTGCACCAGGCAAGATCCCAGAGATGGCTATGCTATGAGGATGTTTGTTCACTTCTACAGACTTTCAAGAGAGTGATTTAAAATGTTTGCTGTCTTAGTGCCCAGTGACACTCATCATGAAGGCACTGTCACTGCTCAGGTTATAAAAGCACAGAAGTTAAATCACATTTTGGGCTCTGGGATGGTTTCCTTGTGGTTTCAGGAAAGCAGCTTTGCTGTTGTCTGTCTCCTTATTTGAGGAATGGAGGGCAGTGATATTTGCCAGCTTCACATAGAGTTTGTGATAATTAACGTTTGAAGATGAAAAGCTACTTGATTTTGTAACAGAATTTTGGCTTACGTGTCTGCTGATGGGAGACAAGAAGAGCCATAGATGAAATTGCACAAAGACAAAATCCATGTAACTTCAAACTCCACTGAGGTTTAAATAGAGCCACCGTAGCACATTCATTTTTCTTAGAGATATGTAATAACTTAGAAGAAGTATTATAATGGTCAAATATAGATTTTAAGTCTCAGCACTGCACTGCTTCCTTTCCTGTGCAATGATGCTATGAATTTTTATTTCAGGCTGCCAACCACTGATCTTCACATCATTTCTCGCCATTAAACTCTGGGTGAGTTCAGTTTTAAAGTGGAACTCTGAAGCGGAGGTTATAAAGGAGATGGACCTCTTGAATTTTGTGTTTGAACTCTGGTTGTCCCACATATCTTTTTAATGTTTATTTCAACCACAAACTCTTTTTTTGTGCCCTGTGGACCAGTATATGATCTTGGATCCAAATTAACAAAAGTACCCAAGCTTTCTCTATCTTCCTGGTTTTGACACTTTGGCACTGCCTTGTTCCTCATCTGAACTTAGTCCATGGCTAAAAACTGTAGTGTCATCTACAACGGTGAAAAATAATTTGGTTCAAACAGATTTTGGTCCCTTCAAGGTTCAAAAGCATGATAGATGAAAACACAGCAAGTTAGAGGGTTTGAATGTTGATTTGAGATGTGTCAGACTCAAATCACCTGCTTCTTCCTTAAAGTTAAAATAAACCCCAAAAGATATGCCAGGCAGCATCCAAAGTAACATAAAGGGTCTTCCAACCATGCTGGTAGATATCTTGGGTCCTCTGATCCCTTCCCTCTGAGCTTATGCTGATAATTATTTACCACTTTTAGAAATGCTTTCTTTTGTGTGCACACAGCTGATGTGAACTAGCCTGTAAGAGAGATCTGAGCGTTCAGAGGTGTATGCCTGGACACAGCATGATGGTGCTCGTGCAGAAAGACATGAAGCAATTTAATGTTATTAATTGCTAGCTGGCTGATTAGATTTACAAGAAATTGTCAAACCTTAAAACCCCAAATAATCACTTCTCACAAGAAAAGAATTTATTATGCCATTAACTTTGTTCCTAGCAGGTTTTCCAAAGTGAAATCACTAACTGCTATAAAACTTTTATTGCACATTTTAATTTATTTCTCCCTCCAGTTAGGAAATGTCTCAAAGACTTATTTTGGTGTTATCTGTTGTCATTTTTCATACCTAAAGAAAAATATTTGTAGCTACTTATTTAATCCATTGTCATTTTGAAACCTGTGTCACTCTCCTTTCTGCTCCTGGAATATCAGAGATGAGAGATATCAATAAATAGCTTCATTTTTAGGGGACTGAATAGGAAGGACCAGATGTCTTCTGCACATCTCTGGCAATACAAAGGAAGAGGATGAACATGAAGGCAAGACAGTAGTAATTCAGGGCATTTTAGTGCCAAGATTATACTAAAGGTGTATGAGGCATCCAGGTTAGGAAAATAATTGCACTGTGATCTCTACATAGTCAGTGAAGAGACAGAGATGCTTTGAGGGGGAAATGATCTTTTTCAGTGGATTACAAAGGGTCACAGCAACTACATTTCTACCTAAGTACTCGATAAGTGCCCAAAGCTAGGTAAATTCTTGGTGCTCTATAGTATTACTATGAGAGGTGTATCTCTGCCTGACTGAAGCAGCTGAGGGTTTAGGTGCCTGTGCCTGAGTGCCTGCTTTCAAGAACTCAACAGTATAAATTTTTACTGGGGTAAAAATTTTCCTACATGGTGAGAAAGTATTCTGTGAGAAATACATGGTGTGAAAATGAAGTACTGGGCTTGCTTCTTTACTCTTAAATGTTTGACTATGCAAAGGACCTGGGAAAGGGATAAAATACTTTAGAGTGAGACCAACTGCTTTTTGACCTCAGCATAGGTTTAATACTCAGTAAGAGACACAGCAGTGGGGGACCAGCTCCAGTACAGGGGCACTACAGTCTTTTGGAAGCATAAATTTTCAACAAGGACGTGAAATTTCAGCATCAAAAAAGCAGGCTCTGATACTTCTAAGAGTAATGTAAAAGCTTTTGATGGAGAAGTGCATAAACAGAGACCTGAGAGTGGTTTTTGGTTGTATAAATAATGAATATTTTCCAAGTGCTTAGAGAAGGGTTCTTATTTCCTCCAGTATAAGGAGCATTTCTGTGGATAAAATATCGCAGGTTTTGTCAAACCATTTATTGTTTGCAATATTACTGGAAGATTTCCATCCAGTTGCAAGTAGTAGTTGATGTAAGAAAATACAAAAAGTATCAATATTAAAACCATCTTCATAGCTCAGAAAATCTAGTCTTGGAGTCAGATTAATCTGAGCTTCAGAAATACTGAAACAGTGAAATGCTAGTTGCTTCTCAGTGGATTTGGTAAATGGATGGATGATTCCACGCTACCTTATCCGGGCTGCCAAACCCTTGAATTTTTTCCCCCATGAATCTGAGTTTGCCAGCCCCCAGGCAAGCATCCCAGGTCACTCCTGTTCCAGGCACAGGTATTTTGGTGTGTGTGGCTGTAGGCAGCGCGGCAGCCACTCATGGGACTTTTGTGGTGGGAGTAGTGGGGTTACACGGCACTTTCTGCCTGAAAGTTCCTGGTTTTCACTTCAGGCTCACTCCTAATGCTAAAACATAGGGATGTATGACCAGTCATGTGCTTGTCAAGAGCTGTTATATGTTCCTGTGTTCTTTTGATAAAGATATGATTTAGTGGGTTACGGGGACTGCTGCCAGAGCTACTGACTTCTGCAAAGGGGTGAGCATCTCCGACAGCTGGTATTGTTGGACTCCAGCCTTGCTGAGGAGAGTTTATGGGATTGCTTTTGAAATTTACTGCACAGGTCAAATTCTGCTTGCTTTCTCTTTCATTCCTGTCAAATACTGACTGACTGTGTTTTCACTGCAGCTGATTGTCAGTACGAGACACCAAAATAAGAAGAGTATACTTTCATTATTTACGTGTCAGACAGAGGGATGTGTAGCAAAAGGAGATGATGGGAAGTATTAAATCCTTCGAGCAAGATGCTTAGGAAAGCATTAAGGCACTGCTAAAAGCAGCTGAGTGCTACGCCTTAGCGCACCAGCTCTGCTAACACCCCCTGCACCCACACTGGAGGCAGAAGGTGTTTTGGTAAGGGACGATAACACATATACCAGCACGGTGTTAAAAAGTGACTCGTCCTCTAAACTGCCACATCCTTCATCCCATAATGGATTATACATAAAACATTGCTTTACAAAGCGTAGCACTGCGCTGTGTTACCGGTGAGCCCAGTCTGGGCCTGTAAGACTCTGCTGCTCCTCTGCTTTCGCTGCATCGGCTCATGTCCAGCAAGGCCACTTCCCAGGGTTAGTCTCGCTGTTGGGCTGGCAGTAGTGAGTGGGACACAGGCAAAGGAGGAGGAAAGGCAGAAATTACAGCTTTTACAGATAATGGTCCTTTAATTCTGCATAATTTTCCCTTTATGTAGTTCACTGTAAAGTGAAATTTAAGCGAAGTAATGGTTTAAGAACTCTATAATAGCCCTTGTGGAGAAAAAAATTGACCAAAGCTGTATTGTGCAAAGGTATGTCTGTAGCTGCTGCACCTCTGCCTTGCATTTCAGTGTTTCTCAGAGGTGAGAAACCCAAGTGATGCACAAACTGCGCAGCAGGAGGCAACTGAAAATAGGTTAAAGCCCCCAAGCTGCTCTGCTTGCAGGTCTGATTTTTGTCTTTGTAAACTTTCATTCCCCTGACCATCATCTACCCTGATGGATGGGTAGATGATAGCATACAGTCCCCACATTTTGCATATGTAGCACGTAAGTGCATCCAGGCTTTTCTGTCTTCTCAGGCTGTTGAAAATGAATCCAAATGTGTCTGGACTATAGGCTGCAGCATGAGAGTAGTTCTGGAGCCCAAACCCAGAAGACCTCACTGTCCTACCCGTGCCTGGTGTTACTGTATGCTGGGGAAAAAATGAGATGCTGACATGTAATCACTCCTTTGCTATAAATAGTTTTTAACATTCCTTTGTTGCTATCTAGAGCTGTATTTTTTTGAGGGGACAGACTCAGCATGCTGCGATGCCTGTGCACTGCAGTGTGACAGGTACATCTGTGTCCCCTCCTCTGACATGTTCTTCAGGTTGCTTTTATCAGCAGATAAATTCTGAATGGGTTTCAGTTCAGAAGAAACCCACAAAAAACATGACATTGAACATCATGCCACTCATGGCATCCAGAAGTTATTTGAAAATTAATGGAAAATTATTTCCCACTCAGCCCATACAGACATCCGAATCTGGGTACTGTCAGATACTGCAATGTTTTACATGAAGGCATGTGCAGAATGTTTTTAAAAGAAGAAAAAATCTTTCTGACTTTTTTAAAAAAAAAATCTTTATGCAGTTGCACAATTAGCAGTTTTGGCACTGAATCTGCAGTTCATGAGTACAAATGTTTAATGTGCAAACGTGCAAATACTCTGAATTCACTGAAAGCTAATAATGAGATACGAGCAATATACATACTCTGTAGCAAGAATGAACACACATTTCATTTTCTCTCACCATGAGAGCTGTTTTTAATGTTTCAAATCCTTTTTTAAAGATGAAATGTTGACAACACTGTTATATTACTTGCTATTAGAATAAATGAATATTGATTAATGTGGGTGACTTAATTTAAACTGAATTGTCATGTCATGCCATTTGGATTTCTTCAGAATGACTTTAAAAGCAAGAGAAACTTTAGTGTTACCCTAATAATTTATTTTAAATTATTTTTTGTAGTTGTCTTCTTCAAGGTTTTCTTCAAGTGTATGCATGAATCTTTGAGCCTTGGTAAAACTCTCACGTAGTAGCGTTTATCCAGCTAAACTTGTCCTTAGCGTAACACAGTAGAACATGTCATTATAAGTATTATTCCTCTCTTTCTATAGGTGTCCATGTTTTGATTTCATTTCATTAACCCTGGCCAGACACTACAGGGCTTTCTGGGGGTAGAAAGGTAAATGTTTAGTTAAATTTTAAAATATTTGTGGTTTTGGTGTGTGTCCAAAGAATTAAAAAATTTCTATTTGCAATGACTGCACCGAAGTTATTATAGTGCGATTCTCTCAATTACTTCTTCGTGGATGTTTTTGTAAATGAAGAAGTTCTTTATTTATGTAATTTCTTAAAATTTCCCTGTCTCTTCATACATGTATGAAAGAAAATAGCATACTCTGTCATTTTTAGAGAAAGTCTTCTAAGGTATAGAGGCTGTGAATGTGGTGTGAACCGTTGGCTTGTTCAGGTTGTTTTGAATTAGTCCTTTGTGGTGTCAGGTAATACTTGAAGGAGAGCACAAAAAAAGGATTTTTAGAAACCTGTTATAAATATTACCATGGGGGAGAAGGTTCTGAATATCTCCAGGTTTGATAGCAGAAAGATTAGAAGGTATGTTGTAGGAAATGTTGTATAATTTCTTCATTTCCAGGGCAAAACTGGCAAGAATGAGAGTATTAGTTGAACAAGAAATCTCAGTGTTGCTGTGTGATAGGCACAGACAGTGTTGTGATGCTCTGTGAACCTGCTGTGACAGTGATTTCTACTTTTTGGATTACATTTTCCAGATCCCAGATCAGCTAAGGAGTGTAATCACATGCTAAGTCTGTCTTTATTCAAGATGCTCTTGAGGATGCTTATCTTTCAGAGACTTCAGTGGAACCAGTGTATATTTAAAGACAAGCTTGTGTTGAAGTGCTTTTCCAAAGGGGGATGCTTTCCTGAATGAGAGCGATGCCGTGGAATTGTTTTGGAAAAGGATACAACTCCCTGCTATCTGCTTCTGCTTGATCACATCCTTTTGGATTTGCAGCTGTCTGTACTTTTTAATGGACTGCTTTCCAAAATGCCAGTGAAATGTCACCTGTCACTGCTGAGGAACAGTATAGTTTGGCACTGTAGTGAGAGCAATAGTTTGGTAAACAAGATATCTGGGTGTCCCTCCATAGCTGTGCCCAGGAGGCGTCATGTAGCTTGGTGTAACCTGGTTTCCTACATCTCTGATTCCTTTCCAGACACTGTAATGGAAATAACTAATAATAACAGAGCTGTTGCTGAGAGAAAGAATCATCCTTGTATGGGTAAGTTCACATCAGATTGAGTGGGATGCCTGCAAACTTGAAAATTAGACTGGGGAGAACAAAGCCAAAACCATAAGCTTATTAGATTCGCAGAGGCAGTTTTGTATGAGTTTTCCCAGCTTCCTGTGAGAAGAAATATTTTCAATGTGGGTTTGATTGCTAATCTGATTATAGCAGCTCAGAAGTTAAATTGAAACATGAAATAAATGAAAGCTTTTGGAGTTATGAATTAATTAGAAAACTAATTAGGACAGATAAAAGAAATGCAAGTCAGTGAATTGTTTTTCTTATCTTGGAATAAGAACATTTAAATTGAAAAGTTGATATTAAACAAAGCCTACAAACAACTGGAAATCATGTTAGCGGAAAGATAAGTACTAATAGGGGATTTTTTTTTTTTACATCATGATATGACTTTTCAAAAATTATTTCCAAAGAGGAAACAGCAGTTTAGAAGAATGGTTGTCTATAGTCTCTGGGACAGCTGGAGGAGAAAAGCTGAATGTAGGCTAAGCAGATAGGGAGAGAGATTGGGCTGGTGAGAGATTGGGCAAGCACTCTGCTGATATCTGTGGGCTGGCTACACTCTCACACACCAGGATTTCAGGGCAGGAGCATTTCGGTGTGCATAGTGTGGTCCTGGTCCCCAGCTGGGTGGTGGGGCAAGCCCTGGCCCTGGGCCACCCCTGTCTGCAGCAGGGACTGGTCCTGTGCCAAGGGTGGTTGTAGGCACTCGGGCTGCCTCTTGCACCAAGAGAAAGAGGGGGATGTTTTCTAAGTCACTAGGTTTGAAAAGTTGCCTTAAGACTTTTTCTATTAGAGCAAGTTGTACAGAAATGTACCGTAATTGCCTGAACCGTCCGTCCATAATACCTTTTGTATGAAAAAATTACCAGGCTGTTTTATATATGGCAACACTGAATATAAACCACAGCGAAGGACGAAATATCAGTGCACTGACTGGAGGAATCAGAGATAACTTTCAGAAATCAAATGAGAAGACACCAGCTGCTTTCAAGCACTGGAAAGTGGCTGGAGGGGAACAGCCAGGATAGAACACACTGAAACCTTGGTGAGACCTATGGTCACCAAATCTCCCATGCTGCTGTTGGCTCTGTTAGCATGAGTAATACATTATCAGAAAGGGATGCTGGTGGTACAAGCAGCCTCACATGGTGAGCACAACAGAATGGTGCCTGACAGGCACAGACAGGCTCTGGAGAGCATCCCTGGCATGGTGCTGGGGCAGGGAGGCTGTCATGCTCTGCCACCCTGCCCTGCAGGGTCGTTTGGGTGCCCACCAGCTTGGAAAGTCCATGAGTGCCTCGTAGACCCTGGGCACCCCAAATTTATGCTGCTTCACAGAGATTACTAAATCTGTTATTACTGCTCCCTTAAAATACAAGGAGTGTCACTGTAATACATTTTAAAACCAGAATGAGCTTTAAGCCCAAATGGTCTAATCAGTAAGAAAGAGTCCCTGCTCTGAAAAGCTGGAAGCAGGATAAGCATTAAGGAAGTATAAAGTGATCATTAACATTAATATATTTCTCTCATTGCCTACATGAACATGAGAAAGAGAACCATAGAGGTGATGTATAATATTCATATTGCTTAATGTGTTACAGGAAAGTGTTCAGACACTTCAGTGAAAAGACAGATAAAAGGACCTGTACAGGAGAGTAAGTGAATATGCCCCTGAAATGCATTGCAGTATTGGGTGATCACTCAGCCTGGAAGACAGGGACTGCATGGCAGTGGCTCACAATTCCTTGTTGAATTATATATTGTTAAGCAACTTTAAAAAAAAAAAACAAACCACAAAACAAAACCCATAAAAAAGGAAGAAAAATAATTTTCTGAAGTAGTTTCTCTCTGAGATCCCAGTGAACAGATTACAAACAACATATTCAGGGATTTATGAATAGTTCATAAATTGTAGCATGTAGCAAGCAAAATTGTTGCAATGGTTTCTGCAAACAGGCAACCTGTTCACATGATGCATCAAGCATTTAACAGTGACTTAAGACCAGGCCAGAAACCAGGATAGGGTGGGAGTTAGATGCTTAAATATCTTTGAGGGCCATCACTTCAGCCTTTCATCCAAGCGCATGCGTTCAGCTAACTGAGATGATCTGAGCCGTTGTGGGTTTTGTCTGTGTGTTCTCTGGCTTGGTGAGCTGGGTTTGGATTTACCTAAATACAAGCAAGTTTCCGCTGCAGGTTCCTTATGCAGAAAGGTAAATGGCATTTTCATGGTGTGGATATTGCTGGAGAAGCGACAGGAACAGTCTATGCTAATTCTCATGACAAAGTTTCCATTTGTTAATTACTTTTCTCAGTGTTTGCCTGTACCTGCTGCCCCTTTACCCTCGTGTATAGAAGATGCTGATTCTCTTTATTATCTTCTTTTGGCAGCATCTGTTCTTCTGATTTCTACTGGTGACTGCTCCCTCGCACACCTGAGCTGGCAACTGCAGCTTCTTGTCAAGGCAAGAGTCATCTTCCTCTCTACATAGTGCTGACAAACAGCTTATTTTTAATCAAGATGAAAATGTTGCTTTTCAGATAGCACATAATCACTTTGTGAAATTTACTGCCTCAGGATGCCAACATTTTATTAAATACATTTAAGGAATATAGGTCCATTCTGGCTGTTAAACACAGTGGTCTTTATGCAGACACAGACTCAAGAAGGTTTTCTCCTGAGGCTGTAAAGTGAAGAAACAATCTATGTATGCAGCGATCACTTGCTGCCAGCACCCATCAGATAGTGTAGTCACTGGTCACTGGTGGTTATTGGTCTCACTGGTCTCGCTCACATCTTAGGAAAGCAGTGTTCAGCGATGGTTCAGAGTATGTACACATACATACGTGTATGTATACATCCATCCACTGCCTCTGTTCCTTTCACCCTGGCTCCTCTACCTCCCTCCCCAAGGTTGTTACCTACCTGCCTTCCTAATAATGTTTTGTAGCGCCTCAGAATCACAGTGCAACACATGCAGGAGTGTTTTGCCAGAGTGTTTTACATGGTGTTAAAGGGCATTGGTAGAACAAATCAAGAATACAAGTCAGGTAGGTTTTTTGGATTACTGCTCGAATTTAGATAGGATCACGGGAGAAGTTGGAAGGCTGAACTGTGCAAATGGTAAATGTTGCAAAGAAAAGTGCTGTTATACAGAGATTGAGCTTCCTGCTTCCTCCAAGGAACTTCCAAATGGACGTGTCCTTATGCCTTTTGGTTTTTCATGAAAACACAACATGTGTATAAAGGGAATATTTGTATACCAGTGCAGTACTTCATCTTCATTATAGTCAATTCATTATTAATTTTTCATCAGTAGATTCATGTGTCTTGAGTTATTCCAAATGCTCTGTGCATCAGCGAACTTTGGAAAATTTGAATTTAAAACTCTTCTGGGCTTAGGAAACAAAAACCATCTTAAAGTTCTAGAAATTCCTGTTCTCAGGGGTTGCAGGTGCATGGGCCAGTAGCAGGGCTATGTCTCCTAATCTCTGGGTAAATCATCTAATATATTTTCTGTTTCATTTTCCTATGTGTGAATGAGAGACAGAGCTGAGAAGCTACCGGCAGCTATTCAGACAGACAAGCCAAGCTGCTGGCAGCTGGCTGCTGAACTTCTTGCTTTGCATTTGCTGGATAAGCAGTTGTACAATCAAGAGCTACATCTGCTTCAGTTTTATCATATGCTGAAGTGCCTCTCTTTGGCATTTCAAGTGCTATAAATGAATTATAGACAATAGTAAGAGGATCCTAATAATTCCCTCTGAGTTAACAGTGGACTTATTTTTGAGTGTGCTCAAAATCTTATGTTATTGTAGGGGAGTAATTTCTGACATACAGCCCAAAAGGAGAGGGGAGTCCCATTCCCCAGAGCTTCGTGCCTGCTCATGACTCCAATCTATGTTTCCTACTGGAGCACTTTGAGAGGCTGACTCTGGTATGAACAGGCCGAGAAGGGCACAGCTGCACTATCCTGGAATGGTGTTTGCCTTGCTACAAGTGAAAAATGGGATGTGGCAGCTTGCCCGAGTGGAGCTGCAACATCCCTCTGGGGACTTGCTTTTGGAGAGAGCTGCTGTGCTGTGCTCCGTGTGGCTTCCTCATTACTTGTGATTGTAGGTCCTTTGACACCAACTGCTTCAACTGAAAATTGCAGCAGCCACGATGAATGTAAGGGAGGAATGTACCAGGGAGTCACCAGGGAAATCAAAAGGTGCTCTGAAATAATAAATGTATAAATGTTTTTGTTTTTTCCCTACATTTCGTGTGTGATGGGGCAAGTTATCCTTCCCCTGAACAGCGTCGTTAATAAATACAGTCTCAAACATGCCCGCAAAATATGTATTGCTCAGTAGTTTGAAGTTTTGTGAAGCCCAGTAGCTCTTCTTTTGTTGCTCTCCTTTTCCGCCAGAATAGTAAGTTGGTAGCTAGCACCCACCATAGTTTACCTAGCACCAACATGATGCTGAGTCAGTGACAATTTTGCAGGAAGGTTTGATTTCAGTTTCATTGAAAACAGAGGTAAGTGGTGCAGACAACACTTTAAAGGCAGGTGCAGTCAGCACTGTCACATGAAGGCATCTGAAGTAGCTTCAGGAGGGCTAGGCTGGACGCTAGAGCATGGCTATAAAGTTCAGAGCTAATTTAATCCCCTCTCTTGCAGGGCAGCTGATTTTATCTTAAGTTTGCATATCTCTCTTATGCTGTAGCTGTGTGGTAGATACATGAAATGTTAGTGGCTATATGGAACAAGGTAGTGGCTTTGAGACAGTAGCTTTCCACCCCAAAATAAGCAAAATAC
This sequence comes from Athene cunicularia, assembly GCF_003259725.1. Classification (NCBI taxonomy): domain Eukaryota; kingdom Metazoa; phylum Chordata; class Aves; order Strigiformes; family Strigidae; genus Athene; species Athene cunicularia. Next base: position 29,567,382 of record NW_020799107.1, on the reverse strand, counting down.
CCTCAGGTCAAGAGTTGTGGCACACCTGATGGAACTGTCAATGCTGGGTCAGTATTGAAGAGAGGGTTTAACAAAGATATAATGCCGATACTGCAGAACCCTGAAAGAAGTTCTGAAGAAGTTTCTGACTGGTTGGAGAGGAGAACAATGTAAGGACCTGGTATCATGAAAATATCCATCCCGTTTCCTTCATCACTAGTTCTGCTCCCAGGCACTAGCTAGTGTCTGAGTCAGGAAATGGCATGAGAAAATTAGCAAAATAAGCACCCTCATTACCCATCAGCCCCAGATCTGTTACGTGTGGCTGCAAGGGGAAATTGTTCCACCCTGGTCCTAATTTGGGACGATCACATGTCCTTGTCCTTGCAGCCACTCAGGCTGCCCCACCACTGCTACCCACCACAGAGGAGCCAGAGCAACTCCAGATCTGCCATACACCTCATGGGTAATAATATATAATTAATAATACAGTTGTAATGCCCTTGCTCACCTCCAGCAGATGCTCAGGAGTGACCTCAACACTGCTGAGCCTGTGTTGCTGGTGTGGAGGGACATGGCGCTAAATACCACTGACCATTGGGGAAGGACTCCTGCAATGAGAATAGGGAGTTAATACTGTTTTCTTAGCTAGCTGTGAGAAAAAGCATGAATGGACTTGTTTTGGGAAGGAAGAGAGAAAAAGGTCTGTCTGAAGAAAATTCCCTACATCGCTGAAGTAGAAGTTCATGGAGAAAACTTCTTGCAGAGTTTCTATAAAATGGTGTTATTACATGACAGAGCCTTACAAAGCAGTCTACCTCTGTGATCTAGGAGTTTTAAAAAAACAGGCACACTTGAAGGAAAAATGCAAAAACAATTACCATAATAAAATATACTGTAGGAAGCCCAAGAAACTGAAGCTTGGCTTAATTGACAAAATATGTCAGTGAATAAAGAATGTGGTTCAATAATTGATCTTCTCACATTTTAATATTTTAGTCATAGTTAGACATCGTGGAAACTGGACATACTGAAGTACTTTTTAAAAACTCTGTTTCTTTGAGGTTTTTGATAGGTTGATAGTTGCTGTTCAAAATACATTTCTTCATCATTGTAACCCACAGAAAGTAACACGGCTTCGTTTGGGTTTAGGAGTTTAATGGGCACAGGAAGAATTCAGATAACTATCAGACCAATATGTTATGTATCAGTCTAAATGTAGTAAATCCTACGACTCTACAAAGATATTGCGGGAAAATATGATCAGAAACTATCTAGATCAGTAAGAACAGTAATGACAGTCAGTGTCAACTTTTCAACAATAAAAGTTCTGTTCAGGTTAAGCTCATTTATGCTTTGTGGAAGAATTCAAACACTATGCATATGGATTGGATAAAACAAAATGGGAAAAAGGAGGATTTCACTTCTGAGTTTATATTTTTAGTCCATGCAAACCAGTCTTTTTTGATCATAATGTGCACAATAAGTTCACCACTGTTGGAACTTCAAGCTCAAAAACATGTAGAAGTGCGGTATGGGAATTAGTCGGGTTTTTAAAAATCCCTGCAGCTCCCAAAACTTTCTCAAATGCTAATCTCCAAAAGGACTTTTTAAGTTGCCTTCACTTAGTCTTGGTTTTTAAAGTTAAAATCCTGACAATCAAATTAAAAGTTTTTTCTCAAATTTAGAGCTATTGCCTCTGAAATAGGTTTTGGTTTTGCACTGGCTATGGGCTAGCATATTTTATGCCTCTTTTAGAGTGTTTATACCCTCTGGGTGACTGAGACATGTGACTGGAGCAGCTATATGTGGTATCTTTAACAAGTATTGTCAAAAATATTTAGAAGGCCTTTTTCTTTCTGGCCAAATATATGGCCAGCATGGCTAAGTTCATTGTCTGATAAGGGGTAAAATGAGAAAAGCTATGTCCAGAACCTCTGATTTACCTTCCTGCCTGACACTGTAATGTTTATTTCAAAGATACTTAGAATACTTTTGGAGAAGCCTTAGAATACAGTGCAGGGTAGGGCAATAATGCTACACTCACAAATATAGTCTTGAAATAGTCTCAAGTGCAACTGGAGATAATATAAATTACTTCTGTATCCTGAGAGAGTTTGAGTGTAGCTGGAAGAGCAGTATTGCTGTGTTAGGGGAGCAGAGGCATCACACAACACCGGCGATGCTGCTGGGCAGCTTGAGTCAGAATCACAACCAAGGGTCCAGGGTCCTGGTCTAGGGCAACCTGGGTGCTAAATTAATAATTAGCCAGAGCAGAAGCTCCAAGGCTTGCTGAATTTGTGCCGAGCAAGCTGGGCAAATCCTTGCTGCCCACAACTCCCTGCAGGCAAGGGTTAAGCTGTGCTGTGGTTGTGCCTCTCCCACTCCTGGACTGGGGAAAGGGCCTGCAGAGCAGCACACCTGTGTGCAGCACAATCCATGTCTCATGATGCTGCAAGCTCTACTTTGTTTAAGAGGACATTGGTATTTTTTCTTTTTTCTCTTAAAAAAAAATTATATATATATATATATATATATATATATAAAATTGCTTTTTTTAACAGGGAGACTTGTCACCATTTTACTGTGGAGACAGAGAAGGAGAAGGGAACTGGCTTTTGAACCACTAGGCTGTTGCCTGCCATTTGTACAGGCTTACCACACGGTAAGATGCAAATTTTGAATACCATTTTGTGAAGGGTGTGCTGTATAGATGCAGGCATGGAATTTAAATTGAATTTGAGACTGTGCAATTGTAATACAGGACATAGCCTTATTCAACCCGCACTTCACAGGTCATTATGCCTTCTGTGTGTAAACATGTGTATATATAAGTATGTATAAACACAAACTGTGTTTGAATGAACTAACACTTGCTAGAAATCATTGCTAAATCTGCTTAGTGTCAAAATAGCCAAAGTGATATTAAACCATCAGCAATTTTAATTCATTAACCTGATTTAATGCAGTACCAAAGGACAGAAATGGACTAATTGGATAGCAAACACATTTAAAGTTTCTGTGATAAATTGCCACAAGCAGAAAACACGTTGTGGCCTTTTACCTCTGAATCACTCCTGGCTCCTTAGAAGTTTTTCAGAAATAGGTTTCTGATTATTATGCACAGATAAAATACAAAAGATATGCACTGTTCTGGAATGATTTGGTTGATAAGACAGACAATCTACCTCTCATAAAACTGAGAATTCAGAGAGATCTTTTCCTGAAGTGTAATTTAGCTAATGAGCACGTGCCATCCTGGTAAGCAATGAATCGAAACACCTGTATCACAGACGATACTAACAAAACCTGTACTAGTTAATAAAACTGAATGGTTTGCTTACTCAGCTTTAAAAAGCAGAATGACTTGTAGTTACCAATTGCTTTACTGAAAGTGCTGTGTAATGCTTATGAATAAAATGGGATTCAATTTAAGGGAGCTGTTGCCAACTTGAGAAGTAGTAGTAGTAGAGAAACAAAGTAGCTTCCATGTATTTTGTGTCTTCAAAGTGAAGGGCATTTTGTACAGTCACATTTACTTTTATTTCTAATAGTTCTATGCAGCAGATTAGTGTGATTGCTAATGTTATGGGGCCTTTTCTATATTTGTGTTATGAGTGTTACATCCATTAAGTCATTTTGAGAAGAGATGTTGTACAATTAAGATTAAAAAAAACCCCAGCTAGCATTATTTAGCCTGGTATGTGGTTCATGCCCTTTGCAGTTTACATTAAGTGAGTGAGTAAAGGACTGTTCCTAGGATCAGCTCCAAAGCAATAACAAATCTATCAGTCAAAGTGTTCTTTGCATGGTCCTAAGTCAGAACCATGTTCATGAAAATCCTTGCTCAACTGTTGCCTTGCAGTGGTGACATCAGAACTGCTTGCATCTTTTCCCTGTTAACTACCTTTTCCCTTTTAACTACACAGAATTCATCAGGAAATGTCTTAAACAATAGACTGTATTTAAATATTTAGAAAGTGCATTAAAGACAAATGACCTCATAAAACCTGTGTTCATTTCCCAAGGTAATCTGGGGGGTGCTTTAAAAGCTACCCAGAGATGTGAGAAGATCTGGGGTCTGAAATGGGCTAGGGGACTGGCACTGTATGAGCACGCTCACCCACAGGGTCTCTGGAGTAAAATGTGCTGTCTGCTTTTCACCAGAAATCCCACTGGATAGCAAAATTTTTTTTTTTTTTGGTCTTTTGTCATGGATTTGTCAGTAAATCCAAACTGACATGTTGCAAGGCAGGAATTAATTTCTGCAGACTGGCATTTATTTTTATGGATAGCTGTTTTGTTGGAAACTTTATGACCAGCTGCAACAGCAATCCTTTAGCCTGCTTGGAATAGGTGCAAGGGCACTAACCCCTCATGGGCGCTTGGGGGAAAAAAACACCACCAGAAGCACATGCCATCCTTGTAACTGGGAGATAAGTATTGCAGAGATAGATCTAACAGCATCTATCTAAGAGGAGGTAATCCAGCCTCCTGAGATGTTTGGAAATCCTTCTAATTACAGATGTTTCCAACAACAACAGTGCTTGTAGCTGGATTCTCCACCAGAAATAAACCTGCTGTATTAAGCAGCTGATCACGTCGCAAATCACCATCTTTTTGTCATCTCGTCTGGGTACGTTAGTTGATAACAGGGTAAGTGACTCATGCCTTACTTTTTACCTTCAGAACTGGTACTGAAATTTGAGTCAGAATGTCCCCAGTGGGACTGTGATCAATTCTCATTTCTGAATGTTTCACAGGCTCAGCTCAGCCCCAGCGCTTGTGAGTCCTTCTCTAAGGATGCAGCCACCTAAGGGAAAATGCAATGATAAAGGACTTTTTTCTGCCAGCTTATTTTATATCCATCCTTTTGTTGGTCTTTTGAAATGTAGTATTATGCCAGAACTTAATTGCAGTGCTGTTAATTACATGCAGAGCCATAAACACATATTGCATATGACTCTGTGTGCGTAAATGTCAGAGATTACTTAGCTACCTTTTTAAACATTACATTTGTGAATGTTTCTTAGGAAAGAAACCTTCGACAATATGCAGTCTTTCGAGGTACAATGAGATTTAAGCCATGTGGGGAGCTTACTTCCCCCACTGCAAGCAAATTAACATTGGCATGAAAAGTTTAACACATCAGTCAATGGTAGCTCATCTCTTGGTAAGATTCAAATATATATACCTATCAAAATTAATGAGGAATATTTCTTAATATTTCTTATGGGTTAGCAGTAATATTTTAAGAATGCTGACAGAAACAATTTCACAGAAAAGGTGTGCTGAGATACTCCAAATCATGGCCAGATCTAAATATAGCATTCGTAGATGTTTACTTCTCCAGTAAATTTTACTTCTGTCATCTTTGTAATGTGTTAGCACTATTCATTCAACGTGCTCATCTGATCCATGTATTTTCAAATATAACAGCAGTGCTGTACAGCACACTGCCCAAACCCAGTGGAGTTTCTGGAGAGCTGGTTGGTGTTCACATTCTGGGTACCAAACTGAGTGTGCTGTGCATGGGGCAAAGGGAAATTTGCTTCACCCTGTAGGCACTGTAGGATTTTTAAAATCCATTGTCATTATTCATGAAGCAAGGTGGGGTGGGCAAATTTTTTCTGTCAGTATCGTCTTCTACTTTTTTTTTTTTTTTTTTTTTTTTTTTTTGAGAAATGTCTGCTTTCTCTCAAAACCAAGGTGTTTTGTTTGGGTTTTTTTTATTGTTATAAATCTGGAATGAAAATAGAAAACATTGAAAATTAAAACTTTTTATCCAAAACCTGGAATATTTTTATTTAGAAATGCACCAGTTTAGGACTGTCTGTTACTACCTCCTGTTACTTTAGCACAGGTTTGTATTCAGTGACTGCAGCTGCTCTTGCCACCAACCGCCTGCATCCACACTGGCCTCTGGCTGGCTGCCAGGCTGCCTTCCCAGATTCCCCCCAAACCAACTGCTTTCCTTCCACAGGGGTTTGCTGGGGGTTCCCGTCCTTTCTGGACCAGAAAGGGGCTGGGATTTCTGCTCAATTGTCGTATTCCAGCACTGCCTTTTTTAGGGATGTGCCTTCTAAATTATACACTATACACAGTTTTAAGTACTTGTGTGCATAGAGCTCACAAACATTTATGCATCCGTTTTTTTTCTAAACAAAATGTTATCTCTTGGGATGGAATTGAATACATTCCAATTCAAGTAATTTGTCAGAGAATTTCTATTTTTCATGCAAAGGAGGGATGCATTTTAATAGTCTTCTTAATGCATTCAGATCATTCCCATGGAAAGATGGAGCCAAACCAATACAGCAAAAAACATCCTATTATAAATTTCTTATTATTCAGGGGAATTCATACTGTGGAAGCTGGTCTAGAACATGTAGTGAATTTAGTAAACTACATAAGTAAATTTGACATAAATAGGAGAGAGAGTTATTTTTCTCACGTTCATCATAACAAACTTTATTTATTTTCCTACCTATACCATTTGCCAGTTAAAATCAGGGCTTATGAGGCATCTTTAAGGCAATCGCTTGCTAAGTTTTTGTGTCTTCTGTATGGTCAGACAGGCCTAGACTTTGGTAAAAGAGAAATCAGTCTTGCAATCATAAAGGTATCTGTAGGCACAAGATGTCCTCAGGCAAGGATAAATTAAAATATTTGAAAAATTGATCTGTGTTCTAAGGTGTACATCTGTGGTGCCAGTTAGGAGAGCATCAGAGACGCGGGCAGCTGATGGGAGCCCATCACGGTGCTCTGTCTGCAGCCAGAGCAGCAGCCTCCTGAGGCTGGAAACCACACAGTAAAGGGACGGTGCAAAATGCAGCTGGTGGGTCAAGTCCAGAAGGCGTGATCAAGCTTCAGACACACTAGCCCACACATCCCTGTGTAGTGCCATGCAAAATGTCCCAAAGGAAAAACCGACCGTGCTGGGGCAGCACCAGAGTGACAGCACAGCAGTGGTGCAGCTCTAGATGTGGGAATAATTTAGCATACAGATTAGATAATTTTGTTGAGAAAGAATGGCAGTGCCAAGAAAGCTGCTGCTTCTTGGAGGGAGCTGAGAGCTTTCTTCTCTTCTGACAAAAGTCCCTCACTATTTAGGTGCAGGAAGTTATTATGGTGCTTGGAGAAAGGGGATTTGACAATCACGTCAATTATGCTTATTTTTGTGAGCAATTTCAGGAGCATAATAGGGGTCAGAGAAGAGGACAAATCTTGTTCCATGGTATGTTTAGTATGGTGTTGCAGAAATACTTTCCTCTTTCCCTGCCCTCCCCTCAGTTAAAACAAAAATGCCTCATTAAAACCCAGTAAAACACACTGAATTTTTTATGTACCCATAGATTTGCCATGACTTTCTATCTTCCTTGTGAGAGCTCAGACACACTGTAATGATTCAAATCTGTCCTTTATGTAAGTCGACTTTATTCAGTTAAATTAAAACAGGGGGGAATTAGCCCCTTTGATATTTCTTTTCCAAAGCTGGTTGAAAGTGTTGTACATGTGGAAAATGAGGTTTTAAATGGATCGAGAATGACTCACATTAATTTAAAACCCAAACTAAAGAGATAATTGCATATACTATAACTTCTGTTATAATGAGGAGTTAGTCATAAGTGATTACATAAATTCTGGAGTTCAAATGATTTTTAAAAACATGTTTAGGGTTAAATCCTGTTCCGTCTGGAATGGATAATGCAGAGGCATCATGTCTCTTTGGCAGAGAGGCTGCTGCTGGCCAGGCTAAAATTTATTGGGGTGGGCTCAGGGATTTGCTGAGGAAATATTTTGTTGTTTACTCCAGTCCACTCACTTATCCAGCCAATCTTGGTGCTTTTTCGTAAATATGGTATTTATTCCTTACTCCTTAGAGTTTCTTGGGCTTTGCATTCAGATTTTCCCTCTGAAAGCTGAAAAGCTTTCCCTATTATTTCCCCTCTTCTTTTTGACCAAAGGTTATATCTTACTTTTCAAAAAAGCAATTTCTAATGCAGACTAGGAATATTCACTGTAAATACCTTTTCTGTATGAACTGCAGAAGAGATGCCCAGTTCTATGCAGACCCAGTTCCTTGTTCAATTAGACTTACTGGATTGATTCAAATTACAGTAGTAAGCCTAATTAGCAATAGCTGAGGGAAAAAAGTTATGCTTTGTATCAGCAAGCCTATATTCCAAATGCCTTGGCAAAAACAGATAGGTGGCTAAACCATCATATGGTGATGAATCATGCAGATGGCTGGCAAAGTTATAGCAATGTTATGTGCTAGGATTTATTTTGAAATGTTATATAGGTTGGAGTCTCATTTCATCTTAACACAAATCAGTCTTGCCAGTACTGATGAACAAAGCCTTTTTTTCAAACGGAATGTTTTTTTTGAATGCTTATACTTAGACCTTATCAAATTCCAAGTTCTTAAAATAAAACAACGAAGCAACATCTCTCCCTAACCCAAGGCCTGATGTTTTGTACATGCCAGAGTAATTTTGTTTTAAAAGCGGAGCTTAGATTTTTAAATGTCTCAGTAGCAGGGCAGTTTCTTTTATGGTCTTTACAAAGCTTAGTGTAACAGCAGCTTTGATATTTTCTTAGTTCTTACTCATATTATTAGAAGTGTTTCAGTGCTCTTTACTAAGTTATCCTGTCTTCAGTCTTCTTGTTTGTGGCAGATACCTCAGGGAACAAAACAACGAAAAATGTTTCAGTAACTTAGAAGGCCATGTTCCCATCATTTGGCATTCAGACCTTCCACTGACATAAAAAGAAATTTAGCTTTTAGAGAGATGTCAGTGTGACAGCTCTTACAAAATAACACTGATAGGCTGCTGCTGCTGCATGTTTTTTTTTCTGTAATAGAAAGATTTAGTTCAAATAAGTGTGTCCTGCATGAAATCACATTGCTCAGCTGGGTGTTAGGATGAAGACCCACTAGTTTTTCTAGTCAGGGACAATATGGTGCCACATGTGTCCTATCTCTTTCTGAATAGGGTTGTCTTCCTCCTGTGATACCACGACGGGTGCCTTCTGCCTCCTGGACCAGTGTGATGCTGAGCTAAATGCCACTCGCTGGCACCTGCGCTTGGGAGGGTGTCCAGGACCTCGAGAGGTCATTGCTCACTTTTTCAGACTTTTCTTGGATCTGGAGCAAGTGATGAGGGTCCTCTATTCTTGTGTTTCTGGATTTTCCTTTTAGGAGGTGGGATGGAAACGGGGGCAGCCTGGAGTGTGATGGAAATACCAGTTTGTTTGACTGGGTGGGGAAGTTCCTTGGAACTAATGAGTTGTGTCACCATTACCAAAAATGTACAACACCCTGAGCTCTAATAGGGATACATTTATACAGCTGAACAGTAAATAGATACATATGCTCATCTCAGACATTTCTGTTTTCTGTTGCAATTTGTTATACACTAAATCGATTTTTCTTGCTTCTTTTTCTTGCAAATTCTCTCATTAAATTAAATCGTCTGAGAGGAATAGCCATTAAAAGTTCATTCCTTATTAATTAAGTGGTTTAAACTCTAGGTCTTTGAACACTTCCCTAACTAATTGTATAAAGCTGAATACAAAGTTAACAGGGAATGAAAGAGTATTACTTCAGAGAAGAGCTTTACAATGAACTAGCAAGCTATCTACTGGGTAGTGCAGAAGCTGTAAGGCATTAGTGTTCTTACAGGCTAGAGGTGAAGAAGTCTCTTTCCAACAGTAGCTGTGATGGGAGTGAAACCTCTCACAGTTACATCCTGACTTTAAACTTACGTGATGCCAGGTAACCTCAGAGTTATTCAATGCTGACAATCACACAGCTTGTGTGTCCTGTCCTGCCCTGTTTTACCTTCAGTCTCCTCTTCTTCCCCTCCCCTTCTCCAGCATTTTCAACAGCTCCCTTAAAAAATGTGAAAAAAAAATCCCTCTTGGGCTTTTTGGGTTCTGCTTCTCATGCAGCCAAATATTTAGTGTACCCTCTTAGTTGTGGATGTTGTATTTCATTGGGGATTTTCTATGACAAGTCCTTTTCATCGCCAGCATGTCCAGATATTCTATTTTCCATCTTTTAAGAAACTTTAATACTTGACATTTTGCAGTTTTAAAATCTATATTAGTCTGCTGATTGATTTACATAATCCAGCAGTTCCCAGTATTATTGACTACCTCACTAGTTTTTAATGTTGCTATGAATTTTATTAATGATCACTTATATCTGCTTCTAAATGCAATGTATAGCGGCACTGAACTAAGACAGATACTTACATTTAAATTTATGCTTTAAGATCTATCAGTTCTATAATTTTAATCCATTTAGGATGAACTTTGTTGTGTAGTGTCATAGTGCTCTTTTCAGTTAGAGCATCTTCTGGAAGCAAATCAAATGAGATATGGAATTTTATTCCATCAGCACAGCTACTCTTACAGCCAAATTGGTACTTTAATGGTAAGACAGCTTGAATTTTGTTTGAGAAGGCCTATTTCCTGTACAGCCATGTGTACAAAATAATTATATTCCTAAATCCCAATTCTTCATTGATTGTGTGTCATTGGATATTTTTTGATAGTCTTTCCCAGAGCCATGGAGCTCTGTGTGTTTCACGGGCTGCTATGATTCACCACGGGACGCACGAAAACTCTGTCTCTGGAAGATCCCAGTGCACAGGAGAGCATGCACAACCTCCCAGCCTGAGCACAGCCTGCTATGGGGCACAGTGTTCTCCAGGTGAGTCTGCACCCATGCCACTCCCTAGGCACCACCCAGGGCTGGGCAGTAAACGCACACAGCCACTGAGGTAAAGCAGACTGCAATTACACCAGTATGTGAAAGGCTCAGATCTGTGTTGGATATATATGAAGGATTCATTTTTCCCCCTGTGTAGCTGAAGTGAGAACTTGCATAGATTTGCTCTTCTGAAATGGGGCAAGGAGAAAATGGTGCTTCTGAATTTTGAAGAATTCAGCTCCTTTTCCCTTAAGGGAACCTAGTACAGTAAGGTTGTGTCTCAGCTTAAGGATCCTCTTTGGGCATCTCTTTTTCCTCTTTCTTTCCTTCCTAATGCTTTAATATCCTGAGACTGCAAAAGACACTTCCATCAAGAGTGTGCCTGGCACTGACTGAAAGTTTCTGTAACTAGAAATAAAACTATGGGACATGAAATGTCTTATGACAGAACAAAGCAATCCATCAGTTTATAAAATGGATTTTATTATTTGGTCACCTGCAATAGCAAGGGACTGGACCAAATACCCCAGAATGTCTTTCCAGTCCAGTGTACTACGATTAGAAATGTAGGAATCAGCAAATATGTACTCCCTGTTACCAGGTCTCTGCAATGATTCTTTATTGAACTCCAAAGTCAGTGCAAGACCTATTGTGCTGATAATCAAAATCCTTGCTATTTCCAGACCAACTTCTTACACCAGCTGCACTCCATGAGAGCAGTGAAGCCATAGATGAAGATTCATGGGACCACTAGGGTCATCTAATACACTCCCTTGCAGTTACAAGCTCCATGTTATAAATCATTTTCATAAATATATGAACACAGAAGATAAAACTGAACAATGGAATTAACTCCTGTCTGCAGTAAAGGCAACGAGAGCCTGTTTTATCCAGAATTTAGTACAGAATTTTACTCCTCTAGTCTATTTTTTTTTTTTTTTTTGCCCTTGCCTCCACTCACTTTCACAAATCCAGTTTTGAAGTTTCTTCTGGTTTAGATGCTCTGGAGAGAATGGGAGAGAAAGAGACAGCATTACTACTGACACTCAGGTAATACATTTCCAGATCCAGGCTAGTCCCTTGGTAGTTATATGTCAAGAAATGGGGATAAATGAAACAGATTAGCACAGGGTGAGATTCCCAGGTGGTATAAATTGGCATAGCTTCTTTGGGCAGCTTTCCTACTAAATGAAATTGGTTTTCACCTCTTGAAGATGTGAACCAAAAATTGAAGCAGTATGAAGATTGAAAAATAAATAAACCCCATATATTTGCTGTTTTATTTCAGAGTTTAGCAAAACCAGTCTCATTATGAGGTCTGTTCTTTATTCACCTTTTTTTCTGTAGCATTTGTCTGTTAACAGACAACACTGAATACTTGCAATTTCTAAGGACTCTCTAATTAAAGAAAGACATTAATTTTGTTGCCTTTTTGCCACCTGAAAAAGGAATAAGAAAAAGAAATCCAGTGTGAGGCAATGCAGTCAACCATCTCCAGCACCCCATTATAAAAACTGCTTGAATAATTCACTTATTTTGAGTGTCATTAGTGGATCAGCTGCCAGCCCTTCATGAAGAAGGGCAAAAAAATTCCCGCCCTATCACTTCTCTCTCTATTTTCAAAGCAAACTCCTGTCTCCCTGCTGAGAGGTGCTGCAGCTGCCACCCAGGAGTGAAACAGAAATGTGGTGTCACGTGGGTAGCAAAAATGGTAAGATTTCCCCTGATGCTATTTTATTAAAAAGACCCAAACCAAACCAAACACCCCCCTCCTCAAAACCACAGTTAAGTTTTCCTCCTTCCTAAGCCAGTAAACACTCCTGGTGAAGAGCAGTGAGGCCCATGCCTTTTGCTGATCGGATTGACTGAAGATGCATCAGCCATGCAGATCAGATGCTGCACTCTGGTTGCATGTGCTGTTCTCATTCAATCCATTAAAAATCCTGTATTTTCCTGACAGGCCTATGTACATGTTTTGGTAGAGAAATATCTTACAGAGGGCTGAGCAAGGGAAAAAGAGTAAGTTTCCTACCCTTGAGACTGAAGTGTCCTGTGGCATTAAGATATTTTGATTCAATTTCCCAATTTTCAGATGTGGTAATAATATATAGCTGTCCCTTAAAATGCTGCAGTTTGCAGTAATCTCGCTGGATCTGAAGACTGCCAAGGAGCTTTGCTGTTGCTGGCATCTGTAGCTCACATTGCAAAGGAGATTTTGTTTTCCCCAGATTTGCCTTTTGGGGATCCTACAAAGTGAATAGCTAACTCTGTCAAAGTTTGTGCATCCGCACTTTGAAGACTGAAGGAGGAAAGCCAATACAAAATCCATGTTTTATAATATATAGAGAGGACGTAGCCCTTTTCCATGTGATAATTGCCTTGAAAATGGAAATGGATTACCAGTTAATTTTTAGTAATACATATCCATTCAGTTCCCCAAGCTTCCTTTCACCCAGTGTCCCAGGGGTGCCGTTTGAGGTTTAGGGAACCAGCACCTATTTCACAACTATATTTAAAGACAAATTTGTACCGCAATGGCCTGGTGCTATTGACAGTGTTGGGGCTCCAGCAAGCACCCATAGATTGTCTGCTTTAATTTGCTGAGCAGCTGGTAGGTAAATCCAGATATTTCAGAGCCAGCACAGAAGCAGCAAGTCTCTGTCTGTAGGCCAGTAATCACCCAGAGCATGAATGGATCAGAAACAAATTTAATAAAGGAAAAGGGAAGTAAGTATAGAAAGTGAGAATGTTTTTCTATCCAGAAGGATGAGTTAATCCTGGTAGTGCTTCAGATGAGCATCTCCTGAAGATGGGTATGTCTGATGTATCAAGTCCTTTCCACTCGTAATTTCTCAAAATCATTGACTGAAATTAAAGAAAGGATCAGAACATGCCTGTCAATGCCTGGACTACTCCTAAATTTGGGACAGAAGGTTGTGATAGATTTGGTTCAAACTGCTAACAGGGTAACAGGCATATGCAAAGTTTTGGACTGCAAAGATCTGGAGGCTTAGAGAATCCCTCAATTCCCAAGTTGCTCTTTGGCATTATTATTTTCATATCAGCCATATCTATATTGTGTATAAATTGCTTTGGGATCCTTGGGGTGAAAGGCTTTAGATAAGTGTAAATTACTGTGTTGCCTGTAATTATTTTGAAGTGGTGATTGCTGGGCCATGCTTTTTATTTTTATTGCGGGGGGTTATGATTCTCGTATAGAGATATGGCAGCTTCAGAATTGGAGAAGAAATATGTTCTGAGACTTTGATTTATGTTTTTCTATTCTACTCTTTGAACATAAGTAGGAGGGCAAGAAGGAGAGCATGAACGTTTAGTGAATGTGCTCCTGCAGCGTAATTCATCTTTGAGACTGAAACAGCAGGTTTATAAACTTGGTTAAGCAAGCTCCAATTTCTCTGCTCTTTTTCTTACACCTGCTGGAAGAGCTTTTGACAAATCATGTACGGTAAAAAAAACGTATTTTCAAAATTATTTGGAAAATATACTGCAATCAAAATAATGGCTGGATTATGTGTTTGGAGCTAGTGTCCTTTTATTGTGTGTGCAGGATGGCAATGTTAGATTTGTTTCAGAAGTTGTTCAGTAAATATAACGAACAATGCTTGCCTACAGCTACTGCAGCTGCCAGTGAAGCCTTCATTTGAGGGCTTCAGCATCTCAATAAGCATAAATCGTAGTATTTTACCTAAGCTAGGAGCAGGATCATATAATTTCTGGATTTAGTCATTAAAAGATTGCACAGATACTGGAGATTATGTAACTGCACATGAGACTCAGTTGTTCTTGACAAATTCCTCACAACACTGTGAGTCCCAGAGGTCTTCAACAGTTCTCTGGGATTTACTAAAAGGCTCACAGCCCAACAGAAAGAAGAAATCATTCTTATCTCAATCTTCTTCCTTGTTTACTTTAAGCCTTGTGACACTGAATGTGATTTCCATTGAAACAGTCCTTAGTACATCATGAAGTACAGGAGTGGATGATCCACACTGTTTTTCCCCATATAGTGTTCTACTTTTATGTAACTGGAATATAAAAAGGATGCTAAAGTATAAGGAAATGATTTATACGCAAGTTTAAGTGATATTGGAAAGAGCAGCTGGCAGTAATGTTGCGTCTCATTAACAAGGTAGTATTTCCTAACTAGTTGGATGAGATACTTGATGTCACTAAAACTCACTGATGTATATGTGTGAAGGTACATTGGTACGTGTCAATGAGATGCAATCATCTCATAATTCTAACAAAAGAGTAAAAATGTTCACAATGATTTTGGGCAGCCAAAACTTTCACAGCTTGTCAGCTGAAGTGTGGCAGCAGCCATGATGGCTGAGTAGTGTGGGCTTGTGACTGACACACTTGTGATTGAAAAGTAAAAGAGAGATAAGGGGGATTTCAGATGTTTTCTTATTGAAAAGGCATCACCAGTCTGAAGAGACTGAGAAATGTTACACATGAAAGAAGAGGACTGTCTTCCAGGAGCATGCTAAACAGCAGCATTTATGGCTGTAAGCAATAGGAGTCAAGGGCATAGCACGGCCAAGTCTGGTCCTGGACTGCAACTCCACCATCATCTTCATAGTCCTACAGTAGAGGTTATATCTAAAATGTGATGTTTATTGCCTCCTTCATTACTGGTGCTTTGGCCAAGTTCTTCCTTCAAATTCCTGTGATCTGTCTTTTCCCACCTTCATTAAAGTAGTTGTTTAAGCTTTTTCTCTCACCAACACTTTCCTTGTACCATCTTGCATTTTCATTGACTGAAGCAATGATTAGAGACCATGCAGAATCCTTAGTTTACCAGGTAAATTCACCCTCAGATATCAGCATTGCCAAAACTACTGCTAACACCTTGCATGAGGCTGCTGCTGTTCTCAGGTTGCTCTCTCTTGCCCCAGAGGTGGGGAGACAAAACAACATCCTCTTACAGCCACCTTGGAAATCTAAGCTGCAGTGTTTCTAACAGGGTTGTTTGCTATCCCATCTTTCATCCTGTTTAATTAAAATGATTGCTTTTGCCGTGACAAAAAAACATGTATACAAACTATGTCCAACCAATAAATTAATACTGTAAGGAAAGAATAAAATTAATCACTCATCTGCTCTTTTATACCCGGGGCAATGAGTTAGAGCCTTCTTCAGCATCCTGGGAGTCTTGTAAAAACATCTTTAAAGACACCTTTAAAGTGAGGAGACAGGAATGCATGACATGAAGGGAATAGAGACTTTGGGTTGGCTTGAGGGGCAGAAAAATCATCTTTTAGTTTTTGATGGCAACCGCTCCTTGTTGCCTCTTGAGCAAACTGCGCAGTGTTTTAGGAAAAGGACTAATTTGAATGTAAATTATCTTGCATCTGTAAAAAACCCATCATGTTATGTGCTCTTAGATTTACACTGAGTGACGGAAAGAAGAGTTTTGGTCTGTTACTCAGTAACATTGAAGCATAATGTTGGGAAGAGTTATGGTTTCTTCTGAAGTGTTGTGTGTTTTTTTTTTCTTATGCACACAGGTGATAGCACACCTCTAAAATTTTGCTTAGGTTTGTATTAACCCAGATAGATAGAGGAAGGAAATTGTCTACAGTAGCCAATTTGCTTTCTCTTTTTTTGCTGTTGTCATTGAACTTTTCTGTTTTGTTGAATCTGGAAAGCATTTTTCTTTCCTGCAGCCTCTGAGATCAAACATAAGACCCCCTACTCTTCCGCTTCAGTCTCCATAGCTACAAACTATTAATTAAAACTTCAAACCCTTCAGATGTGTGAAATTTCCTTTTTTTTTTCATTCCATCTGATTTCAGGATACTACCTCTACATACAAACAGCTTGGGGTAAAATTTCCCAGCCCAACACAATGGCTCAGAATTAAATTTGTTTGCATGTAGTATCTAGTGCAGATATCCCAGATGCAGAAGAAATCACAGGTAACTTCTTCATGTTGAGGGGAAAGAGAATTTAATCAGATCAAGTTCTCTCATAGCAAACTTGGCAAAGCCTTGACAAGTTTGCAGGACTACTACCTATTAGGTACATAAATACTTAGAAATCTGGACTGACTCTCAGTGTAGGAATTTTTATCTTTCAGAAGTTTAGCTACTAACTGGGGTCTGATCTTTAAAAAGGGGGATTGCTTCTAAGTGGCTTGTTATATACACTGAAAACAAAGGTGAGGATCCTGACTAGACAAATTACCCTTGGTCTTGCTTGACTTTTCATCCAAACTTGTGTCCTAATCTCAAACCTTCAATAAAGCTCCCCTGGACTGTGGATTTTGGATATGATCTCAACCCAGAAATATGATGCTCAGGCCCATCTTCAGTGAGCAGTTCTTGTAGACTAAGTGGTTGGCACGGGGTTCAGTGTTTTCCATGACAAGCAATATTTTAAGTCTTAAAGAAGCATAAACTTGTATAGAAAGACACTTCATACTACTTTTTGCATGTCTCAAGTATTTTGTGACAGTTCCTGAGTGCCGTGCAATGAGGCTGAGAACATGGTTACACTCATAGATAGGGAGATGCTTAGCTGTGTTTCTCTAAGTATTCGTGTGTGCAAAATCATTACTCATCCTGTAGCTCTCGGATGGTAAAAATATTGAATTCAGTGTGAGTAATATTTATGCATGAAATCAAATTTACTTCTCAAATCAGTCAGGTTTGACTTTTTCGAATATTCCTGCAGATAAACTTACTGCTAAATGAATGCAGTAAGATGGAGGATAGCGCTCCTGGGGCCTACTATGGACTTTGTGTGAGATCGAAGAAAAAGGATTTGGTCTTCTTTCCCAAAGTTCCTCATGTGTAAATATGTATCTCTGTCATTTTTTTTTGTGTCTGTTTCCTATATTTTTGTGCATTTTCTGGCTAGTTTGTAAATGCTATGCGACGTACATTCACACTGAGCAAAGTATAACTTTGGTCTCTGGTGTTTAAGGAATGACCACAACGTAAATAGTCTCTCTTTTCTCATTCCCTGTTTGATTCTGGTAACAGGCATACACAAAACAGACTGAAGGGAAGCTAAAGATGCTCTTTGCTTCTGCCACTGCTTGTGATTCATCAGAATTCAGTCAGCAGCCCGGAGAGACCTGCTAAAAGGTGCACTGTGAAGTACCACTCATAAAGTCACCTAGTGTCTGTGCAGGTTTTTGCAGGTGACATATTCAGTTCCTTCAGGCACAGACCATTTTCTCTTGCCTCTGCTTACAGTTTTCTATCTCAAAACCATCTTGCTTCTCTTCCCTGGTAACAAGGCAGTTCTATTCAGGCTGTTTTTCACTTCCATCACTTCTCACAACATACTCCCTGTACTGAGTCAGTGATATGTAGATATTACTGATCCTATTTTTCATGACATCCCATGTTTTCAGGCAAAATCTAGTCAGAATAATTCATTATTATTGTAGCAGGGAGGATTTTTTTCATCTTCTGGCTGTAATTTAATGCTATTCACCTTCACTTTTACAGAAAATTAATTGAAGAAATCATTGTGCATGTACCAGGGTATTTTAGTACACCTTTTGTTTCTAAAAAGAGGTACAAATATTTCATCTAAACATTTTGCATTAAAATAAATGCAGTGAAGAAGAATAGAAAGTAATCATAACAAGTTCACCCATATACTTCTGCGAATATGGCTTGTACAAATGAGGAAGATCTGTATTTGTTTCTTCATCGGTTCCATATATTGAACTGGATATGATAAGCTTTGGGCGTGTCTTTCAGCAATGGTGTGAAATCTCCTTGTTTTCGTTCATGTATTAACTACTGAACCACACTGGGCTGCTTAGAAAACACCCCTCAAAAAACTGAAGACAGTAAGCTGTGAAGGAATTTTGGGGTGGTAAAAGGAGTGGAAATACATACAGTGAATAAGACACCACCTTGCAGGGAGAATGCAGTGCCTTCCCATTGGGAGAACTGTCACTCTGAGGAATCCCTCACTCCCGTACCCAAGCATTGACACTGTGGGTTAACAGAGCAGCAGCAGCAGTTCCTGGCACTGCAGCCAGACTGAAGCCCGGCTGGTTTACTGAGTCTGTCTGAAGTTACGCTTTACTTGAGGGAATTGTCATTCACAGTCCCTCCACCCGCTGCAGCCAGGCGGCCAGCTGCAGGGGACGTGGTGCTGTGCACGTCTGCACACACGTGTGTGCGTATAGCCACGCTGCCATCCTCCAGAACAGCTTTGCCTGGGGTACCTTGAGCTTGTGTGAACCTGCTGGCCATGACCAGCAGCGTACGATAGCTGCTGGCCTTTCCATTGACGGTTTGGGGTAAGAGGAAAGAAGCAGATGATTTTTGCACAGTGGACTGGAGGGAGGTTATGCCCTGTCTTTGTTTCACACAAGTCCACCGTCAACACCCAGCATGGCTCCTTGTGGTTAATAGTTCTG
Source organism: Athene cunicularia (assembly GCF_003259725.1). Lineage (NCBI taxonomy): Eukaryota > Metazoa > Chordata > Aves > Strigiformes > Strigidae > Athene > Athene cunicularia. The sequence continues at coordinate 29,548,267 of NW_020799107.1, read as the reverse complement.
GCAGCCTCACAGGGATCCCGAGTCAGCCTCCCTCGCAGCATTAAAACTTCTTCATCCATGAACAGAGAAGTCTGTAATCTGATTATAAACTGGTCTGAGAGATTGAATTTACTCATGTCAATAGCTGCCCATGTATGCAAGTGCAGAATTAGGGCCTGGGCATGTGGAACAGCAGTAAGAATAAATTTTATGTACTTACACAAAGCGGAAAAGAAAGCAAACAGTTATAGAAAAACATGTTGTCATGAAGTACATATAATTACCAATATACACTTTAATTTCTTATTTCTCAGAATGGTGATTATACAGTGTAATTCATGAAACATGACTTAAAAAACTGAAGAAATGGTTGTAGGTTGTGGGGATTTTTTTAAAGAACATAAGGCTTAGAAAGCAAGCAAGCAAGCAAGAGGCAGGCAAATGTGTGGCTGGGGAACTATATCGGGAGTTACTAACAGCAGGTTACTGCAGGCCTTGAATAGTGATCAGGAACCTTTGGGAAACGCCGCCTCCAGCAGCAGCGCCGGCTGCCCACGGCCACTCGCTGCGTTTGGACAGTGGGGCAGGCAGGGTTTTCTATCAGAAATGGGAATTTTCTTTTTGCTTAAACTTTCCGGATAGTTTAATCAGTTTTGCTGGCTGATCGTGTTGATTTCTTACTCATTTTAAGTATTTCAGCAAGGAGGTTTGTTCGGCGCGCTGAGGGGCTGCTCTGACACCAGCAGGTACCACCTGCTCTATTGCAATATGTAACAGAGGCATCTGCTCACAGCTTTAATATTCTCCAGCATATTTTGGTAATCACTCAGTTATTTAATTGCACCCTAAAGCCACTGAAATTTTTGAAAACCTCCTTGCAGGGCTAACATGGATACTCGCATTAGCAGTCAACAACCAGGATGAACTGCATTTTGCTAAGCAGCCAGTTCCCAAAGAAGATTACACACTACGGAGGATTAACAGCTGCATCAAGGAACCAGAGGGATGGCAGTGAATGACATTACCGGAGAAGTAAGCACCGGAGTGGTGCTCTGGAGGATTTCAGTCAGCATGTTGTGGAATCCCACTCTATTGATCTAACTTGTTTCTGAGATATTTCATAATGACAAACGATGCACTTACAGAGTCATTACAATTCCTGATCACCCTTGTTAGGTTCATACTCTAATTAGGTTCCACCTTGTGAGAGCGAGAGGTTAATCAGCAAAATTTATACTTTCTAGGAATAGATACATAAAAAATTGTAGAAGTACATTTAAAAACAATGCCAGCAAATTATTGATCTTATCTCTGTCTTTGGCAGCTTTTTTACCTAAGCTGCTTTTCTTTTATTGTAAGGAAGATACTTCTGTGTTAGTGTCAAGCTGATTTTGGGGCTTGCGTGGAAGGTCAGCCACTGTGAAGCATAAAATCAAGCATAAAAACTATGCAAAGTTCTCATAGGAGCTTATAAAAATCCACAGATAATTAGACCAACTAAAAATATAATCAGTTCATTCTTTTGGCTTAAAGTAGTTCCCATCTGAGATTATTAAAGACAAATATATTTCAAGATGAAGAAGAATGTCTTTGAATCCTCCAGGTTGTCTCTGCTTGAGCTCCTGGTGCCAATAATTCAAAGCCATCATTTTCTTTTCAGAACAGACATTTCAGCACAAGGCAGAGAGTGTGCTGAAAGTTAGCTCTTTTCCCAAACAGTTGTTTACTCCTTCCTTCCTCCTCAATACCAACCAAACAAGCTTCAAGTCCAATCATAAGTCTTATTTTTCTGTGAGTTTTTTTCCCCATCTGTATCCATTAAGTTTTACTCCTGCCTGCATATGAGGGAGGTGAAAGAGCACTGCTGAGCCCCTGATATACTTGCTAAATGTGTTTTTTATTGCTCAAAATCCAATAAATCCAATAAGGTGAAGGAGGCTAATGCGAGCGAGTCCTGCAGGCTAGAGGCCAGTCCGGATGCTGCACTTGTGGTGCCCGGAGGTGACCGTGTCTGGGCCAGGAGGGACCCTCTTGCTGTGCCTTTACTCTGCATTTGGCTTCCAACAGAAATGACATTTTTCTGGGTCTGGCTGCAGTAAAAACACTCTCTGACTGCTCTCCCCTCTCTGAAGGGGATGTTGTACCCAGGGCCGGATCCTGTACAGGGCTTCCTCACCATCTTTCTGCAGACACTGCAGACCAGTCTTTTCCTCATCAGCTCAATCTCTTTTGCCATCCGTTTGCAGCAGCACCCACCCTTGAGACTGAGTTCAGATGTGCAAAATGAATTTTGACTTTGGAGCTACTGGATTTGAGATGATTTAAAGCAGATTTCCTTCCAGAAAATTCAAATCTTCTGAAAATGAACACCACTTAAAAGAGCTTAGTTGGACATGTGAAGTCATGATGAGATTTCCAAGCACAGCTCAAGGTCCCCGTAGTCCTCCTCGAGTTCTTGTTGATCTGGGAGCACAGCAAGCTCTCAGCCTTCTGAACTCTTTCCCTGTCCTGCCCTTGCAGAGCGAGATGGACTGGCACCTCCAGGCCCGAATGCCTCTGGGCAGGTACTTGGAGGAGATGATCGCCTGCCTGGCATTTCTTCATGCCTCTAAGCATGGCTCGAAGTCTTTAGCAAAACTTTTCCCTGTTTTTTTGCATCCTCAGTTTTTGGACACATGTTTTGTACAGTTTCTTCAAAATATTTAAAAATAAAAGGGGATAAGGGCGAAACCCAAAAGACAGAACCAGAGACTGAGCTCAACCTGGGGCCTGAATTTTTAAAAGCCATCTTATTTTTGAGCAATAGCTTCCTGTGCTGGGAGTGTAGCTTTTGATACAGTGTCAAATAGTACTCAACAGCCTCCCTCTTGAAAGAACAGATGCTTCAGAGTTGCCTGAAGCTGGAGTCTCATGCAGTGAGAGACTCCAAATCAGCAGTTTCTTTGGGATATTTGTGGCATGGCTTTTGGCTCTAGTCTGTCCTTTTTCTTCTTTGCTTCCTTCTGAACTGACTTTACCTGCCCCAGCTGCAGTTTGACGCACCCCTCAGAGGCTTCCCAGGAACCCCTTGGCGTGTGGCACACTATCTCTTGTTTTACTCGGATGTTTCTCTAAAGTAAGAGATCGTTGAAGAATGTTACATATATACAAAATATTGCTTGCTCATTATCAGCCTGAGGTGTCACAATCTGCTCGCACAGTTTACCAGCTTCCATCCCCAAATCCTCTGGCTTTCACACCAGCTCGTGGCTGGACCTGCAGAAAAAAATGTTTTGTATGATTCTGGCTTGTGAGTCTGGAGGGGATAGATTTTAGATTGTACCACAAACCAACCCACAGAAAGTTGTTTGGGTAGGAAGCCTAACGAGAGCTGCACCTTTTCTGCTCTAAGGGAAGCATGGGGCTGTTGCGGTAGGAGACGGGGGAATCCCGTGTGCGCTGGCAGCGGGTGTGAGGCTGCTGCTTGTGCCTCGCACCTCTGTCACAAACCAGCGGCCGTGCCCCGGCCCCGCAGTGGGCTGGAGCCGTGTTGGAACCGAAGGGAGAGGCAGCAGGAGGGGATGGGGAGAGGGGGACGGAAAAGGATCCCGGGGAACACGAAGGGAAGAGCAGCCAGCCTAAACTTTCTGTTGCGGTTCTACTAATTTCAGCTAAGAGCGCGGCGGGGTTTGGCTTTCAGAGAGCGGGGGCTGATCCCGCTCGGACTCGGCTGCCCGGCCCCGGGGGCAAGAGCGGGGCGCTTCGGCTGGGCGCGCCCCCCGGCTCAGCCGCGGCTCAGCCCCGGTGCCGGTGTTG